>NC_041012.1:13812585-14171751 GCF_004193775.1 Glycine soja | reverse complement strand
AACACAAGGTGGCTATTTATAGAGAAAATAGTTACAACCGCTTGTAATTGATTAAATTACCAATGTAATTGATTATCTCAAAGAAGTAATCAATTAGATTCTCATTTCAATCAATTAAAGTGTTATTCCCAAAACTTGGAAAGCTTTCAAGAGCAATGTAATCAATTTGATTCTTGACTTAATCGATTAAAGTGTTCTCGATCACTTCTAGGAACACTTCAAGAATGATGTAATCAATTACTATACCCACATAATCGATTAAAGCAGAGATCCTAAGAAAACTAAGATGGTCTCAAAAGAACAGAGTAATCAATTACGGATAAGGAGTAATCGATTAAACCAAAATGAAGATCTCTCTGTAAACTTCTCAAAAGACTTATGTAATCGATTACAGATAGCAGGTAAATCGATTAAAACAGAGAGTTTACGCATTGAAGAAGTTTCTAACCTTATAAACAATCTTCCTATCTCTACATGATGATGCATGATGTACACATAGATGGATTAAGACTAAAAAGGCAACAATTAATACAAATGTCACTCAATAAGTTGGGCATGTAAAAAGACAAAACTCTTCAAAGCTTAATCTTCATGTTGCTCCTCCTATCTCTAACATGGGCCAAAATATAACAGATTTCAATTTTTTGAGGACCAAAAAGGACTCAAAATTTCGCAAGGACAAATTCCAAACATTTCGATATTTGTTGGGACAAAAAACATATTTTAGCCTATAATTTAAGTTCTAAAAAATGTCATGTAGGCTCAGATTCGTCCAAGCCTAGCCCTAAGCCAAAAAAATAACAAATTTCAATTTTAAGAGGAAGAAAAACATACTGAAAATTTTGCAGGGATGACTTCTGAACTTTTCAATATTTATAAGAACGAAAAATATATTTAAATTAATTAAACCTTTGGATCATATCACTTCCCTTTTTATCTCTCTTTTCTATTAACTAAAATACTTCATTTTGTGGTTTATGTTTATAATGTTTCAGACTTCAGAGGGATAGGATAATACCTCTCAATATCTCATAACCATATCATGGAGATATGAATATGAATAAAAAAAATCCTATAATAAATAAAAAATGATAAAGATATGGATTATTAGAGAAAAAAAATATACATCTTATAATTACACATATGATTTTAGTTTAAATGTTTTAATCATTGTTTTTTTATACATTTGAGTATTGATCCTTATAAATTTATAAGGCATGGGTTCTTATATTTTCAATTAACTAAATTTAGTCTACGGAAAACTAAAATCACATATATATATATATATATATATATATATATATATATATATATATATATATATATAATATTTAAACCCAAATATATAATAAATATAGCTAGACTTTGTGTTGGGAGAGGCGCATCATGACTTGCTTTTTGTAGCTTAATTGGTTTATATTTTGCTTTTTCTTTTCCTTCTATTCCAAAAAAAGGATAAATAGTTTTTTTTGTTCCTGTAGTTTGCATTCGGTGACAATTTTGTCCCTTAATTATGAAAATGATCAATTTAGTCCACAAAAATACAAATGTCCCAACAATTTAGTCCAACCATTAAGTTATCTTCGTCTCTGTTAAAGTTTTAGGTAATGTGGCATGTGAAGATCAATGTGGCACATCCACAGGTGCGAAAGTGAATAGCATGCGCTGAGCCAAGCAACTGTGGACCAATTTGTCAATTTACTCTTTTTGTTTTTACATCTAAAAGTCACCACAACCACACTAAGAGAGAAGAGCCTAAAACCCCAGTGTTCTTGACTGTTCTTCTTCCCGTCATTTGCATTATCAGTGGCCAATGGTGACAACGCAACATCAGATGGTGGCATTGCATTTGTGGTTTTTGTTTGAACACAATATATCCCTATGCATTGAAGACGAGAGAGACCATCTCGTAAGGTAAGGTTAGATTTTGTTACTTCATTGCACAACAAATGCGTGAATAAGGATGCTATGTTTGAACCCTTAATTTTCCAACCACAGTTTGAAAGAATGTATGTGTGCCTTGACGCATGTAAGAAGGGATTCAATGCTGGTTGCAAGGGCATCAACCATATCATAATTCGATCAATGCATGGAAGCTGTGAAATGGAAGATGATTAGGTTGTGATGGATAAGTTGCAATTTCCTCTATTATTTTAACTTGAAGAACAAATTACTTTCTTAACCTGTTTCTTTTTTGGAATTTCTATTGTGACAATATTATGTTTTGTCACATCCAAATTTTCTCACGTTAGGAAGTTTGATGTAGAAATTGTCTATGTTTATTGATATGCAATGTAGTAGTATTATTCTTAGCGTAATCATACATATAAGACATAGAACCATCATTAGATAGTCATGTGACCTAGATTTAAGTCTTGAGTCTAAGGAGCAATGGTTTAGATACATAGAGCCCTTAGTCAAATTGTAACGACCTACCTCGTACCACAATTTTTCCTCATGAAGAACCACAGGTACTTACTGACAAGATTATACTATTTTCACGCAATTATGTAGTATGAAACATGGGCTCCAACAATACACTGACCTCGGATAGGTAAAAATTAAAAAAAAAAAAAAAAAAAACCTTCCCTCTCCAGGGATGCTTATAATTTTTAAACCAATCGTCTTCCCTTTCTAGGGATATTCAAACAGGATCACTACACCCTCATGTACGTACACAACAAGCATACATCTCAATGACATCATCAACATCAACATCATCTCATCTCATTGTCATCAACATTACAAGCAATCGAATTCCCCATATACACATATAAACTCATGCATGGGATTCACATTCCCCAGGTCTTCAGTGTAACGCCCTGCAATTTCGATAACTTAAAATTGATGTTTAATGTAATTCTTGTGTTATTTGATTGATTTGGATAAGTTGAGGTGTTGTGTGAATTAGCCATGTGTGATATGCTTGATGTGGATGTTGAGTTATGTAGAGTTTTATTGACTTAAGTTGAAATTATGAGATTTCAAGTTTTACCTAAACTTGTTCCAATAAAACTGCTCAGCATAAATCCCAACCCGAGAGAAATTGCGCTCCTCGCAAAATGTCACGCTCAGCACCAAAAGTGGATTTCCGCTTAGCGATACGAGCTCGCTAAGCAAGATCTGTAGAAATATATTCAAGGGAAATCCGGTTTGCCGGAAAGCGCATCGGATCTTCAAGTATTTAAAAATTAAAACGGATGAATCCGAGTATCGAACACAGGAAACTAATGTTAGCATGAGTTAAGTTCAGAAATGAAGCATTGTTGAGAGAAAATGTATGATTGATAATTTCAAACAGAATTTAAACTAAACTTTTATGATAAAAACTATAAAATGCAAAGTAAAAGTGACAACAGTAGGTAGAAATGTTAGGTCTTTCTAACAAACAAGTTTATGCATATAAATATATTTCTCTAATCAATCATGCTCTTGTGCTCTATGTTGTAGCCTAAATTACTAAACCTCGATCCCTCGTCAGATCGAATCAATCCAAGCTTCGTCCTCAGATCCATCTTGTTGGACTAGGCCCAATTTAGACGGCCCTATTAGGTTTAGACTAACTTAAACTGAGTTTCGTCCGCAGATCCCTCTTGTAAGACTAGACTCAACTCAAGCAGCTTATGAAAGTTTAGCCTAATTTAGCCTAAGCTTCGCCCGCAGATCCTTCTTGTAAGACTAGGCCTAGACTAAACAGCATTATTGTAACAACATAATTAAAATCAAAACTTAATCTGCAGATCCTTATTGTAAGACTAAGTTTCGATCCTGCTTCAATCAAGTTCTAAGGCAACAGTACATTTCCCAATGCTAAAGTCACCTAACTATGCACACAAATGGGTGATCAGACCAAAAGCATAGAAACATTAAGCATTGAAGGAAGCCTTGAACATAGAAAACATAATCAATTAGATATTAAGTATTTACATCAGCTGTTGATTAGAAATCCCCAACTAGGGTGTTTAGCCAGCCATTACAGAAGAAACCCTAACAATAATAAGCTTACAAAACTTAGGTATCTTTACAAAAGCTGCTCCTCTTGCTGCCTCCAGAGCTCTATTCCCGAAATAGGCACTGTGGTGTGTTGTAGAATTCTGTGCCCTGGCCCTTCTTCAAGTTCTTACCCTAATTCTGCACAAGACAGGTTTTAAATAGGCTCTAAATTCGTGACGTTGTGCTTAGCGCCACCCTTGCGCTTAGCGCGAGTAAGTGGATTTGAGCTTAGCGCGTCAGTCGTGCACTGAGCCTTACTGAAGACAACTATTGCGCTTAGCGCACTGATCTCGTGCTTAGCGCGTGGCCTTGATATTGATGCCCTGCCAGATTCTTCTGTTGCGCTAAGCACGTTGAAGCTGCACTTAGCGGTGAATCCGCGCTTAGCCCATTGATGAGCTAAGCTCAACTGTCACTTTTGGCACTTCATGACTTAGCCTCTTTTTCACCTGAAATTGCACATATTTCATCATTAAATCCAATAGATATATTCTAGAGACAGCTTTATCCATAAAACAAAATTTATTTACAAAAATTACTACAAAATAACCATAAATTAGGGAACTATACAAGTTTTGGAAAATTATTTCTATACAAAAGTTCGTTCTATAAGGTGACTAACAGATTCAGTGGAGAAACTCTCAATTATTTTTGTAGTTTCTCTGAGGTAATCTTGACTTCTACACCTTTCTCCTGATTAGTTTGAGCCTCTCTTAGTGTCTCTTGTGTTATGGGTATCATAATAGGATGTTTTTATACTTCCTTTGAAAAACCCTTGAAAATGAGACATTATAGAAGTTACCTTTTTATAAAATTGATGTTATTTTCATGACCTTCACTAAACCTGTATCACACTGGCATGGTCGGAATTTCAAAATGACCGCTCTTTGTAGTAGAACTCGAAACACCCCTTAGCCTTTTTTATTTTGTAGGGGTATTTGACCCCTAATGTTATTATTAACCTTGTTTTTGAAATCTATACTAAATTCCCTTCAATTTGGTATATAGAACTTTGCGTTTGGACCAACGAACGGGAACAAATAAGGCCTATGAGCGACGCAGAGAAGAGCTAATGGAGAGCTCTTGATAGGTGAAGGGAGTTTATTATAATTTATGGATTTGATACCATAATTGAGGCCAAGGAACCCAATTATGGGAATGTATGTTTGTCCCTATGCATGCTGGTTTTCAAGAAAAATAATGTTTTCGACTAATAGGATGCGATACATCAACTACTGATAAATGATAGTATCATTTTATTAGACTTATGTGGTTTGAAGACCTGGGAAGTGTGAATCTCAGGCATGAAATTTATATGTATTTGTGGGATGTAATTATTGATGATGTTGTTATCGATGATAATGTTGGTATGAGGTGATGTTGTTATTGATGACAATATTGATAAAGAATGATGTTGTTATTGTTGATAATATTGATAAAGAATGACGATGTTATTGGTGATAATATTGATATAAGAATAATGTTGTTATTGAAGATAATGTGACATGAGGTGATGTTGTTATTGATGATAATATTGAAATGAGATGATGTTGATGTTGGTAATGTCAATGAGATAAGATGATGTTGATGATGATAATGTCATTGAGATGAGATGATGTTGATGTTGAAAATGACAATGAGATGAGATGATGATAATGTCATTGAAATGAGATGATATTGATGTTGAAAATGAAATTGAGATGAGATGATGTTGATGTTGATAATTACATTGCGGTGAGATATTGTTGACATTGAAAATGTCATTGTGATTATGTATGTTGTGTATGTGCATGGGAGGTGCAGTGACCATGATGGATATCCCTGGTGGGGGAAATAGAGTGGTTAAAGAGTTTTAGGCATCTCTGGAAAGGGATGGCTTAGACTCTTTAATTATCCACGGTTAGTGCCTTGATGGTGCCCACATTTCATACTTCATATTCTATGAAAATAGTATAAACTTTGTTAGTAAGTACTTTTAGTTTCTCACAAGGGGAAATACTTGTACATAGGGACATGTCACTTAGTTTGGAACTCCCTTGAGACTCAGGGTAATCACTAAGGGGGAGTTGCTTGTGCATGACAGGAAGACCTCAACACTTGCTGCCTAGTTTTCCTAAGTGAGAGTGTCACGTGGACATGCTTAGGCTAATTCCTGAAGAATGGTACCACATTGCATTTGAGAGTTGAGGTCAAGTGCATGCATCATATTGAGTAAGATTGATTGAAATCATGGAAAGCTAATGACTACTTGTTGAATGTTTGTTGGACTAATGGACATTTGTGTATGAGTATGATATTTGTTAATGTTTTCTTATTAATCATGGTCATTTGATTTTCATGTTGATTCATTTTATAATAAACTCACCCTTGCAATTTTTGTATCATGTGGTTGATACCTATAATGATTGCGAACCTTCATTCGTGGGAGCAGATGGACAATAGTAGATTACATGGAATGAGATTCTTTTGTTGGAGCCGCCAAGCCAACGTGATGGCATTGAGATTATTTTGGGAGACAATTGTGTTTTGTTAATCAACTCCTTCGTAGTTGGTTCTATAGTTCTTTTGAATTGAGGATGTAAATCACTGATTTAATTATATGCATGAACTGATTTACTTTCTGTCATGTGAATGATGTGTATTGAGTTAATTAAATTTGTGATTTACATCCTCAATTCAAAAGAACTATAGAACCAACTACGAAGGAGTTGATTAACAAAATACAACTCTCTCCCAAAATAATCCCAACGCCATCACGTTGGCTTGGTAGCTTCAACAAAAGAATCTCACTCCATGTAATCTATTGTTGTCCATCTTCTCCCATGAATGAAGGTTCATGATCATCATAGGTATCAACCACACATTACAAAAATTGAAAGGGTGAGTTTATTATAAAAGGAATAAACACAAAAATCAAATGACCATGATTAGTAAGAAAACATCAATAAAACCATCAAGAAAGCAATAATGTGATTTACCTGCCAACCTCTCCAGAACCTGATAAATGAATGGGAGAGGGAAGTGATCCTTACGAGTTGTTTGGTTCAGTCTCCTATGATCAATGCAAACTCACCAACTGTTGGCCACTCTAGTTGGGATCAACTCATTATCCTGATTCCTCACAATAGTGATGTCCGACTTCATTGGGACCACTTGGGCAGGTGAAACCCAAGTGCTATCTAAAATGGGATAAATGATCCTTGTAGCTAGTAGCTTCATCACTTCCTTCTTCACCACATCAAGAATGGTGGGATTCAACCTCCTCTGTGGTTGCCTTACAAGCCTGGAATCATCCTCCAAAAGTATTCGATGCATGCATATGGAAGGATTTATTCCAGGAAGGTCAACAAGTGTCCACCTAATGGCCTTTTTGTGGCCTCTCAAAACATATGGCAACATATCCTCATGCTCAAGTGAAAGGCTGCTAGATATGATGACTGGGAGCTTCCGAGCATCATCTAAATAAGCATATTTAAGGTGCTCAGGTAGTGGTTTCAGCTCCAAGGAAGGTGGCTGAATGGTGGAAAGCAAAGGAAGGTTGGCGACTGGTGAAAGAGAAACAAGAGGATCAAAACCTACACCTGCATCACAACCAAAGTGAATTGCAGAGGAAATCTCTACACAAATACTACATACAGTAGCAGACTCGTCAAAATTATCACAGGTATAATCAAAAGAACCAAGATCAAAATCAAAAAAATCATAAAGTAAATTTGTACAAATATCTACTCTATCTACTGCATCATCAATGACATCTACGAGGAAAACAAAATGCTCATCTAAAGAATGTCTCATGGCCTCAAAAATGTTCAAATGCACAACATCATCACCAAATTCCATGGAAAGAGTTCCTGGATGCACATCAATTTTTGTCCTGGTTGTCATAAAAAATCATCTCCTTAGGATCAATGTGGACCCATGGCTAAAAGACTCATTCTTTATATCCAAAATGTAAAAATCTACTAGAAAAATCAAATCCTTAACTCGCACCAACACTTCTTCAATGACTCCAAGTGGAATCATATCACTCTAATTGGTTAGACGGATGACAACACTAGGGGGTTTTAGATCGCCAACATGTAATGATCTGTAAACTAATGTGGACATGACATTAATTGAGGCTCCAAGGTTAAGCATGGCATCTATAAAAGTGAAATCTCCAATGGTACAAAGGACAGTAAAGGTGCTAGAATCTTTGCACTTCTGTGGCAAGGTGGATGGTGGAATGGCAGCAACACTTTTGCCCTGTATAAGTGTAGAAACATTTCTGCCTATCTTCACTTGTTGATTTCCCTTCAGCTTCCTCTTATGAGTGCACGAATCCTTCAAGAAATTTTTCATATTTTGGAATCTATTTGATGGCATTCAAGAGGGGAATATTGACTTCCACCCTCCATCCAAGAGGTCCAAAACTGCTATTTTGCACAGGCTGTGTAGTTGTAGGTGTAGATTGTTGGAATTGTTGTTATTGTCTGAAAAGACGAGCTAGATATTTGTTTATGGAAGGTTGAAACTATTGTTGTCTGAATGGCTATTGTTGTTGTGTCTATTGTTGTTATTATGGACCAAGACAATACCTCAAGTTCGAATGATCTCTCCAAACATGATTATAGGTGTTGGAGTAAGGATTATATTATTGTTGTTGAGGTTTGAATGGCTATCCAAGTTGCATGGAAGAAACATCAGCAATTTGTTCTATTTCTTGGAGTGTGGAACATGCATATGTTGAATGATTAGGAGCACAACATATACCACACAACCTTGGTTGATTGGCTGCCATCACATTCTGTTGTTGACCAATGGCTAGCTGCCTCACAAGGGATGTCAACTCTGTAAATTTATTCTCCAACCTTTGATTGTCAGCAACCATAGAAACAAAAACTTCACTTACAGTAGCTCTGGATGGTGCAGCAACTCTAGTACCAAATTACTGGTAATTTGCTTCCATGTTGGAAATCAATTGTCTGGCAGCAACAGGAGTTTTGTCCACTAAATTGAATTTGCCAATTTTGACCCAAACCTAAACCCAAAGGGGATAATTTTTCTCAGAATAAGGGATAAACTATGGACACCAAGTTGTGAAGCCAAACTCCACAAGATAGTTTACTTCTGCAACTCACAATACACTACACTATGCACAACACTACTCCTCTACACTACTACTCTATTTTACCACTACTCTACTCTAATGCTCAATGTAAAACACTCCATTACTCACCATATCTTACACAACAATACTAACAAGGCCAATGCAATATGTCAAACAGTTGGTGTATGAAGAAAGATAATGCACAAAATGCAGAATGTTATAAAATGTAAAACATGCACAAATGTGTATTTTTTTTCTTTTTCTAATAGACAGATGCAAACCTATACTACTATACTAATGTCAACTATCAGTGAATCAAGATTGGCACACAATGAATCATATCCCCGACAACAACGCCAGTTTTCATAATGACTGTCAAATCGCTCCAAAACAAATAAAACTAGGAAATTCTATAGTATAGGATTAACCTAGGTTGACTCATAGATACAATTCATTTTGGTTCCTACTTCAATTCACTTATAAAAAGCAAGGAGAATTTCAATGAATAGTTTGTAGGCGAATGTAAAGGAATGTGAAAACACAAAAACAGAGATGAAGAAATAGAATAGAACAAAACAAAATAGAATATGAATCAAGTTTAATAGAATCAATACAATTCACCAAACCAATGCAAATCAAATTATCACAGTTACTATGAATGATGTTCAGAGTGTGAAAGTTCAGTCAAATGCATTAGAGATAGTTCGATCGAATCAATCCCTAAATTATTTGAGATCACAAATTAGGTTGAAAAATCATTCAAACAATTTGTGATTAAATTTAAAAATTAGGAAATAAATCCATAACCTAATTTTTTTTCAATCCTAAGCATAATCATAATCATGAAAATAAAAAAATAGGATTCAAGAAAAAGATGAGCATTCACAAAGATTAGAAATACTAAACCAGAACTCAAATTCAGCCTTGCTTGGAGTGGATCCTTGGATTGATTAAGTTCTTAGCCTTCCATGATCATCACCAATGGAAAATCCATGAAATTTGTGCAAGAGAAAGGAAGAACAGAAGTGAAAAGAGGAAGAAGAATGAAGAACAATTGAGAGAAAAAGAGATAAAAGAGTTTGATCCTAAAGCCTACACAACAAGTAACTAAATTTGTTTTTTTTATAAAATGAAGTAACTAACTAACTAACTTACACTAATATATATAGTGACTACTCAGAAGGAAGGGATGGGACTTGATTTGGCCCATCTAATCTACCTAATTAAACTAATTACACAAAACAAAGCCCAAACTCGCAGCCCAACTACTCAAGTGTAGAGGTTCTGACTTTCAAGCCCAGTTTGACCCTTGAAATGGCATAAATGGCCCATGCTTATTTGTGACAAAATTGAATATATTTTTCTTATCTTTTCAAGGACTACTCACACGCTCCATTTGGAATTCTGTAGTGTCCTATAGGCCCTGCACAAGGCAGATAGGTCAAGTAAGCACAAAAATCTGAAAATAAGTCACAGTTATCAATTAAGCTCAATCATTTGCCTAAGATCAAAACTAAGTTAAAGTGAGAAAATAAGGTTCAAAGAGATGTCAATTGAGCTAAGAAGAATAGAAAAATACTAAACTACAAATGCTCAATCAACGTGTCCTCCCAATCGTCATCCACATGTTGCGTAAGGCCATGATGGCCTGAGAGGCTTAGTAGCAGTGTTAGGCCCAAGATAATAATAGTGTGAGAGTAGAATGTGAAATAGGATGTTGTGAGTTATGTTTGCTAGTCAACCACTGATCGAGGCCGTACCCGAATCAAATAAACATGAAAATGCAGTAACTAGGAAGTGATCCTAGGTCGTTTCCCAACGAGCAGTGACAAGCCAAATGTTCACAATATACTTGCAGTAACAGTAACGATGGGGGGGGGTTTGGTTGTTTGGTAATTAAAGAGCAGAACAAATAAAATGGAATACGAAACTACTAATATTAAAAACGGGTTGTTTCCTCTGATTCAGAAGTCACTCTCTTATCCTGGGTTATGGAGAATTCGTCCCTAATAGTCAACCACTTAATCCAACCCTATTTCAATTTACTAAGCGAAAATCAACTTAGGGTTTTCAATACGTGATTAGGCACCACATACACCAGTTATCCCTTCGTCCATTAAGCATGAACGCAAGTTAGGCTCAGAGGCAATTAATCGAACACGAAGCGTGCACTGATTAATATTCACGAATTTGGGCTACTGGTGAAGGGAGAACTGCCAGGAAACCACATTACAAGCGGAAACCTCAAAGAGAGTTGGGCTTCATCCTCAAAAGGAAACAACACCAGAAAATCTAGCCTTCCATGGATTCAAACAGAAAACGTAATTGAAACATGAAGCAGAAACGTAAATGAACGGAAACGTAAACGAACAGAAATGTAAAATGGAACAGAAATGTAAAATGGAACAGAAATGTAAATGAGAGTAGAAGAAGAAGCAAGAACGAAATTGTAATTAGAAGCAGAAAACGTAAAATTGCATTACGAACTCAGAAGCATCAAAACAGAAAAACGAAAACCCTAAAAACAAAGCTCTGAATAATGAATAGCATAACAGAATAGAATGCCCTGCACGAATCCCAAGGCAGCTATTTAAAAAGAGTCACTCAAAGTCACTGGGCCCTATTACAATACTCTGGCCCAAAACGAAATAAACACTGAACAACATAAAATAAAATTGCGAAATTTCCTAATTAGAAATTAACTAAGGTAAGCGCTGCTTTATTTGCCCTCTTCAAGTCCACAACCAAAATCCAGATTAAGCCCAATGTTTCATTAATTCCTGAAATTAGATTAAAAACATCAAATTAGCTAAATGAGCCCAAATAATAAAACTGCCTAATTAATTGACAATTAAGACCAATCAATAATTAAAATGGTGCAAAAAGGGTTTAGAAAATAGAAGAAAATGATGGCACATCAACCACACATGATGGTTGTTAGGGTATATGTGGGACACAACATCCATTTTTGTGGTTCGAAAATGGATGGAGTACTCACCTCTTACACCAACATTTTCAGGTTCAGATGATGAACATTAGGACAAATCTTCACTCGTAGGTTAGCATCTTTGAGTGTAAAAGGATCCTTCTGAGAGTTCTTCGTTGGGTTCTCGTTGGAGGGTTCACTTTCATTTGGCATGTACCTTCTTGGTGACATGGTTATTTCATAGGGCTTAGATAGATGATTGCTTTGAGACCTAGGTTTTCCATTTTGGTGTAATGATTTGAATAGACATAGGTTTCGAAAACTTTTATATTTGTTTAGTCATCTTACTTACTTACTATTTACCTTTGATGCATATTTAATTATGTTTGGTGGTCATGGAGGCTCATCTCAAATCTTTATATATATATATATATATATACATGATGTTATTTTAAAGACTTTAAGATGTTATACTTGAATTTTAACTATTTATTATGTAAATCAACTTGTGGCTTTAAATGAAACAATATTTTTAAAATACATATGTTGCATACAATTTTGAAAATAGACCTTTTTCTCTTCAATTTTATAGCTTTCATTAAAAATAAAAGGATTGAGGAGCCTTCATGAAAAGTTTTATTTCAGTAAAAAAATTATCCTGTCTTTTCGTTTTCTATTACAAAATTCATGAAAATACTTTGAACTCACTTGTTTATGAAGATAAATAAAAGATATTTGAAGTGTATTTGTAAATCCAATTTTAGGGTGTTTCATGTTCTAAGTCCAGGTAGAATCATGGATGATTTGGTATCATTTTTTGTATGTTTTGGGTATTGTCATGTTACAATTTTTACTAGTATTTTAGTTATGTTATGAACAAAATTTTAAGTTTAATGACAATATTATTTTCAGAATTTGGTATGAAATAAGCTATGAATCTTCTTATCCATTTTCAAATTTTGTCTGAACATCTTTCTCAATTTGGCTATGTTATGACAAGATTTTAAGTATAATGATGAATGTGCGCTTCAAATTCAAGTAAGTATGGTGGACTATTTTGTCACTAAGTTATATCTATTGGGAACCAAAATGTCATTGAGTAACAATCTATTACCATGAAATCGGGAAGAATATTTTTCTCAAATTAGTTGTTAGGTTCGTAAAATCAAAAATCAACAATTAAAAAAGTTTTATTAATAATTTAATCCAAAATATTGTTGGCTAACTTTGAAAGTCTTCTTGAAATTATGGACTTGCCACATCAATCTTCACGTTAGTATATACTCAACGTTAATGAAAACTAAGATAACTTAACTATTGGACTAAATTTTTAATACATTTATATTTTTGTGAACTAAATTGATCATTTCATAGATCATGAATAAAATTGTTACCAAATATAAAATATAAAATACAAAGACAAAAGTGGTTATTTTTAATATATATATATATATATATATATATATATATATATATATATATATATATATATATAAAAGGATCAAAACCTTATTGTAAGATTTAGATGGGAAAAAAACTTGTTTTAAGATATGTTTTTAAGGCACCTTGCTGTAAGAGAAAAAAAAACACAAATGAGTGACAATGCATTAACCAATACCTTAAGAAGTAACTCATACGAATCAAAATTGAATTGGGTAAAAACTAAAAGGATTTTCTTTATTATTATTTAAATCTAACTTTCTTGTTCATACTCGTAAACAATTGTCCACCTACAATAATTTTTGTCCGTCACAAAAGTACTTCATCGATTTCAGTCAAAAAAAGGAGAAACAAAATACAAATTACACAAAACATGTATTGCACATTACTAGCTAAGATCTTTGAATAATGCCAAGACTACAGCTTCCTCTGACCCAGAATGGATCGTTCTTGTTGATATTTAAAAAAAAAAATGGTTCAATAGTAACTCAGAAAAGATTGTATAGTATGGACATCATGGCTTAGTTTCAGCTGAAAGAGACAAAATTAAAAACTATAAGACAAAACTGAATAACACTCGTATAAAGCCCTTCTAGTATAGGACAAGTGGAAAACTAATCCAAATCCCTGATACATTTTATACTCGTTTGACAACTAGGAAGGGCTTTTGTGGTATTGAACCCAAGTTGTTGCTTCAAAATGCAAGACGTTAAATAAAGGGTTCTTAGATGTTATGTCATTTTATGTTTTTAGGCCAATATGATATCCAATGGGATATGATACATGAAAAGTCACCCTTTTACCCAGAACGTGAAAACGACAAGTAGCTGTGCCCTTTGCTCAGGTAAGGTGGGTCAAATGGACTCCACTTGCCAACCAGTAATTAAGAGATTTGCAAACTTTCTCCTATTTGGTGGCATATTACATGACTACTTTGGAGTGGAAGGATTGAAAAAAAAAAAAAAAAAAAACAGATTAAAGCCAAAGTGGGAGTGCTTATTGTAGTTACACCTATCAATCAACATGCCATTAATTCTTCTTTTATTTTTATCCATAAGATCTTTTATGTTTGGCTTAAATTGAATTTAAACTCGTGGTCATATCGTTTTTGTTCACTTATAGTCACATATACTAAAAAAAAAATAGTCACATGGTATGAATGTATAATGCCATTTTCAAAGCTTTTAAATCCGTCATCATCTACAGCACTATTAGACATCCATCTTTAACATTGTTCTATTATAATGAAAGAAAAGGAAATAAAGTATGTGAAAAGAAAAAAAAAATGAAAGAGAGTGAAAAATAAGATTGTTAGGTAGAGATAAAAAAAAATGAAATAATAAGAAAAAAAGTGATATGGTAGATAATAAAAAAATATAAATAAAGTATTTGTGAAATTTCAATTATACTCATGTTTTTTTTCTGCTTTAATATTTTTCTCTTAAACGATTTTGTTTTTTTGAAAACAAATTGTATCCTTTTTTATCACGTTTTATTTATGTGTGTGTAATGGATTTTACTGCCATCAAATTCGATGCTCTACGGAAATTCAATTTTACTAGGCATAGGCATATTCTAAATTATGCTAGTCATATTTCATTCTCCAACCCATATTCGAGTGTGCCTGCATTATATTTGATTTTGTTCCCTACGTGATGAATTAAAAAAGTGACCCACGCACATCATCAATTCTTGAAAACACCCATTTTAACATTTTTACCGTATTCTTTCTGTGCATTTCTTCTCAATTTAGCGGAGAAATCCGAAAGCATGGACCCCATAAATTTTGTACAAATTTCACTGTAATTTTCTACTAAAATGAACGAACGAAAGTTTGTCTTTTTTTCTATTTCGTTGGTGCAATCACTTTTAGCACATTTCTTTCCTCTAAAAGGAACGTAATCTAAGAGTGTGTTTAATTTAGATCATGAAAATAGAAAAGATAAAAATAATTTTTCTTTTTAATTAAAATAAAATGTAAAAGATAGGAGTCTCAAAAAAAAGTATAACATTTCTCTCTAAAATTATTTTTCTCATTCCTTCTAAACACACCCTAAAAGATGTTTTGACAAATGACAAGTTTCGAAAAACACTGATTAGGAATTATAAAAGGAAGAAATATTGAATAAATAAAAATTCAATATGTTAGATAAAATTAATAAATACATTTCCTTGAATATTTCGGTTTTATAATACTAATTATTTAAATAAATGAAAAAAAATATTTTTACTTTACTAAAAATTATAATACAGTAAATATATTTTCCTAATTTTATATTTAATCTCGGTTTTTATGTAGTAAAGCAAATAATAACATTCACAAGAAAAAATATTTAAATGTAACTATTTAATATGTTTAACGACTTAACCAGAAAGAATTTATGGATAAAAAGATTTAATGTTCTCAATTTAAACCAATCACAATAAAACTCAGTTGTTACTTCAATATTTTCAGCAAGTAATAAAACAGAAAGACATTTATAAACTAATAAAATAAAATAATAATTTACACAAATATACTAGTATATCATTTATTTTCCTTCATGGTGACGTAAACCAGTCAAAAAATCCACCATTTAATATTATATGATTTGAATGGTTGGGAGTTGAATAAAGAAGTTGCAAGTTTCCCATAGGAAACCTCAAATGCTGCGCAACGGGGTTAGGGACAAATAGCAATAAATTAAAGACCACTGTCTTTGAATTTTGTCACTACGCTGCACTAGGAAGCAGAAACGAGAAGAAGAAAAAAAATGATACATATAAGACAAATTAACGTGCAGTACATACCCGATCCTTGATATTCTGGGATTCACCATAAGATTAGTACGGGACACACTCAAGTGACTCAACCCATAGCCGTTTCCTCTTAAAAACGATGCCTTCCTGCTTTTTCCTCTTTGAAGTAAACCGTACAAAAAAAAGTGATGATATTTTAAAAACCTCTTATTTTACGTCAATAATTCTTATTTTTTATTTTTATTATATCACATCATTTATTATATGAATATATTTTTTCTTCTTTTTCTATCTGTCAAATTTTTAATTGATGTTGAATATCAATAATTTTTTCCGCGATAAAATTAGTTCTATCTGCGCCTTGTCCATTTCATTTTAAGTTTTGGCCTAACCCAACCAAATCCTAACACATTTATTCGTCTCAACAAATGGCATGACCCAAGTCAAATTCATCCAAGTTTTACACAAATTGATCACCCAATTTCCTCTTCATGTCCAATATTGTAGCCCAGAGAAAGCATACACAACACACCAAAATGAATAGCAAGTTGTGCAAACGACAACACCAAAATCGCAGCCGATCACAAAAACCAACCCTATACCATAAATTTCCATTCTGGTCAAACCATGTGCACTCATAAAACCACAAATTCAGCATAAGACACCATCAATTTACCAAGAGACAACAAATCAAATTATCAAATTATATATACTAGTACTATAACAGAAGCAGTAATAAACCTCAATAAATTCTAACAATCCGGGTAGATAGATACACAGCAGCAACAAAGCAGAGGGTGATAATCTCTACAAAACTAGGAGGTTATTTTTTTCTCCCTGTAAAGGTATAGTAAGTTCCAACCCCAGATTTAAACTCCATAATAATAATAACAGTATTTAGAATATTAATATTTAATAAACGTTTTTTTTTCTCTTTTCATATAAAAAAAAACTCACCCTCTCTCTCAAGTTCTTCAATGGAGTGGGGCCCGCTGGGGGTTCCCTTTCCTCCGGTTCATGAGACACGCCGAGATTTCCGAGACCGGCGAGCACGCCGGCCGGAACGGAAGCCGGAAAGCGGCACCGCCGGTCCTCTTCTTCCTCACAATCTCGGTGGTGGCAGTGCAAGCCAAGGTGGTCCTACAATCCACCCCTCCGTACCCCCCTGAACCAGACGGTTCGAGAACCGAATCAGGAGTCATCATTAGACCATCGTCGAGCCCAGATTCCAGTAGCGGCAGGTAGTTGCACTCGAAGAGGTAGCCGCAGAGAGAGTCCGTTGTTCTGACGAGATAATTTATCTGTTTAAAACAAAAACAAAAACGAGAAAAAAAAATTGAGGAAATAAACATAAACATAAACATTATTAGAAGACACACATTACATAAATAAGAGAAAAAAAGAATAGTAATAATAATAATATGTATAATAAGAATAAAGAATAATGGTAACGTTGGTGAGAGGGCGAAAATGGGAGTGACCAAAGGAAAGACCTTGCAAGAGAGGGAGCAGAAGTGGTATGGGTCTTGCAGGCTTCTGTCACAGGTGCTGCAGAAATTGCCGGAGCCTCTGAAGTTCCTTGTCTGTGGCCTTTGGTTTAAAAATACCACTTTTGCGCTGTTGGTTGTGTAGGACTGCATGTAGAGAGAGAAAGTGAATGAGTGAATGAATGAGCTCAAAATTCAGAATAACAACACTTCATAAAAACCACACCCCCTATTCTTCTCCTTCTATCATTTGTGCAAGCAACTCTTCCTCTCACCCATACCGAATTGAAAACTAACTAGCATGTAAATTATAAGCTCAAAGGACAAATTTAAAATAAAATAAAATAAAGAAAAATAATGATTCAATGAAACTCTAACTTCGGTCATTACAAGAAAGCCAGTTTTAAAGGTTGAAGGTGCAAGAAGACACAGCCCGAATCTTTTTATGTATGCTAAAAGGATTCAAAAAACGGTCCGCCTACCGTAATTTGGACTGCAACACATCAAGGTTCTTTAACTATGAGCGACCGTAATTTTGACCGCATTGGTCGTATTTGACGGCAACCACTATTTAAAACCTTGGTATGCTACAATGTAGTTTTATATTCTTGTTCAATTATGCTGAAGTGAACACGTATTTGAAAATTATAAAAAAAAAAAAAAGGAAGAAGAAGAAGAAACTAACTTGAACGGAATTGCAGTCAATTAACTTTGCAGCATCATCCAACCTTATAACATCGTGATACACATATCTTCTAATCTGCAAAAGGGAGCAAATAAAAAATATCAAGTAAAAAATAGTTAAATTAATTAAGTGGAAGCATGTTTGTAATTGTTTGCATCTTTTTGTGAAGAAAAACTTGGAGAGCAGAACCTGCAAGAGTCTATGAGAGCGGTGGGGGGACAAACAGTGAGGGCAGAGGCTAATGCAACAATCCAAGCAATAAACGTTCTTCTCGTTCTTCTTTGCCTCTTCGTGAATTATGCAAACGTTGTAGAACTTCTCCGTGAGGAGAACTTGGAGCCAACGGGGAACATGCGATGAAGAAGAAACGAACTGCGAAGGCCAATTAATTCAACTAATTAAATTCAACAAAATACAGATAATTGAAACAGTAAAAAAAAAAAAAAAGAACAAAGTGGCAAGCAAGCAAGAAAAGAAAAGGAAAGGCCATGCACCATGGTTTTTTTTTTTTACTTTGCAATTTGAATTTTGATCTGTGTTTGCGCCAGGAGAGTGAACAGAATTAACTTCAAAACAGACATAAAAATTGAATAGCAAGAAGTATATCACTTTCACTCTATAGTAGTCTATATGTATATGTATATGCATATGTACCCACCATTTTTCTTTTTTTGGTAATGTAATTTGAATTTTGGTGTGTTAGTGTGTCAGATTGTGAGGGAGGAGGAGGAGAAAGATTGGGTCAGTGTTTTATGGTGTTATGGAGAACACTGAGGCAGTGGAGCCTGATCACAGTGAGTAAAAACTGGATTTTGAAAAAGGAGGAGAGAGAGTAAAAGGAAACGGCGCCTGGCAGCTGAAGATACAAATATTACTGTTACCAAGAAAGAAAGGATGTGGTAAGGTGAGATATGGTGGGGAGGGTAGCCACAATTAAAGACAATTCAGTCGTACACTACACTTAACTGCTGGACAAGCTTGATGAAATAAATCATCAAAATCAAAATGTTAGAAATATTTATTGATTATTGAATATGGAATTAATTGTGTTAAAAAAAATATTTATTTTATGTGTATTTGAGTTTTTTGATAAAAACTGATTGTTATTTTGTATTAATATTATGGTCAGAAAAAATATTAAATATTTTATTTTATTATGATAGGAAATAGGAATGTTTTTTTACCATAGAAGTATTAATATGCCTTTTCATTTTTGTTTTACCATATTTTTTCATTAATTCATTGGTATATTTCAGTTACTATTAATTACAGTTCCAAAAATTTATGTAAAAAGACAGATAAAATAATTAATGACAATAAATTTGACAAACATGCATGAAAAATTGTGAATATAACCATTTTTAATGACTTATCATAATTTTTTATTTGAATATATTTTTAATAGTTTTTTTAAATTAATCATTATTAAATATTTAATTTAATAAATTATACAATGATGAATACTAGTACATTAAAAATATATTAATTTTTGTATATAATATATATAAAATTTTGAGTTTAATGACTATGCACTAATAGTGTAAGACAGTTTTATACCATCATTTAATCATAAAATCATCATTTGAATTATTTTTAAGGTAATTATTATAAAAGCGACTCAACTCACCCTATGCAGTGAATTATGATGAGATGGTCGATTATTATTAGCTTTTTTTCTTAAAAAAATTATAATTTGTTTATAATATTATGGTAAGAAATAATCATTTGTTGTGATGGAAGTAAAGCAATAAATAACTATTTCTTCTTTTCTATAGTATAAACATAATTTTGTTGGGTATAATTGATAATTGATTTTTGTGTATTATTTAAAAACACTATTACTTTATGAATTAGTGTTGAATATTTTTTTTTATAAAAGTTAATAAATATATCATATATCTTAATTTCTTATTAGTTGACATTAGAAAAATTATGTTAGATATAACTTTTATAATTATTATTTTTGATAAAAAAAATCAATAAATTCATCATATATGTATCAATTTTTAACTAGTTGATAGTAAAAAAAATTGTGTTAAATATAATTTTTAAAATAAATTTTATAAAAGTTAATAAACATAATAATTTATAAAAGATTTAATAGTAAAAATTATATTTAATTATTATGCATTAATAATATAAAAGAGTTAATAATATATACTGACTACCTATATTATTTTTTGTCAAAATTATGTATGATAGTAATTTCTTACGGTTAAAAACAATTAACCAACATTATGCTGATATAAATTATCTTTGGCTCAGACTTTTAAGCAAAATCTTGTATTCCAAATTGTGGTTGGAAATTTGGAAAATAAATCCAATCAAAGTAATCAATCATGTTTAATTTCTTACTGAGAATAATTATAAACTAAGTCAATTAATACTTTACATTTATAATATACTAATTATACGAATTGTATGTAAATACAGATCATTACAATCCTTACACTTTTGTGTTGAATCAAATCCCCTTCTTCTATTGTAGATAAGAAGAAGAAAAAATCTCCTTCTATAAATAAGGTAGAGAATAGAGTCTTGTCAAAAAAGGTAGAGAATAGTTATTTTATTTTATATCATTATTTTAACGATGAAAATGTTTTAACGATTTTATTTTATTTTATATCATTATATTCATATTTATTGAGAATACTTATTTGTTCTTGATCGATTAACAATTTTTTAATATTGTAAAGCAAAATTCAACTATTTAACATAATTCTTAAATGATGAGTATTTTATTTTGTTTTAAACCATAATAATAATAATAATAACGTGATTACTACTATTTGACATTTACAAACACAAAATAAAATGGGTAAAAGTATAAAATAATGCAGGATAATGGAATCAAAATCACAACTTTCCTTTTTCCATTGTTGTTTACTAAGAGCCCATGTCCCGAAAACCCTAACCAAATGGTTCTTTATGAATGGCTGTCTTGCTGGCCCGTTCTCTCTCTCACCATGCTAAGTGCTAAATGACAAGACAAGAAACAGTGACTTTTCTCAGTTCTCGGTAGAAAATAGTTGAAAAAGTGCCCAGTGGGAATAGGGTTTAAAATGACCATATCATAATGACAATTGTACCCACCACCATCTGCTTCGTCAAAATTAATTAGTTGCCATAATTCGAGATAATTTAATTTTAATTAAATATATATTCCTTCCGTTTTTCATTAGAAGATTTTTTAAATTAATTCATGTTTTTTTAAAATAATTAATTTAATTATTGATATTAAATCTGCTAATTATATGTATTATTATTTTAAATTTTTTTATTTCTCTATCTACTTAATTATTTCTCATAATATTTGAAAAAAGAATAATTAAGTAAAAATATATAGAAACAAATAATTAAAATATCTAAAAATTAATTGAAATATTTTAATGTCTATATATTCAAATTAATTGAGATAATATAAAAAATACCCTTAAAATGAAGAATGAAAAATAAATGATAAATACTAAATACTAATCATATGTTGGGACATTGATTAAGAATTATAAAAGAAAAATATTTTTATGAATACATACAAAATTATGTTATCTGTTGACAATTTTTTAGGCTATCTTAAAATTTGCACAATAAATATTTTATTCATTTAGTTTTTAATCAATATCTTAAAATCCTTATTATTCATATCCATAATAACTAAGTAATATTAATACTATCAAGCACGTATTTAGTCCATGTATCCAAAAAATTTGCCAGATGTACCAAGAAAAGTACTAGTAGTTTTTAAGCCCACACGTGCGACGCACACCTTTTTTCATGTTTCTGCTTTAAATATTTGTACATTAGTATTTTAGCCTTCCAAATATTTATTTAAATCGATATAATAAAAAATTATAATGAGTAAATATTTATAAATATAAATAATATTTTAATTTATATTAAATAATTTAATTTGTGATATAATGTCAATTTTAATTATTGACTATGTTTATGAAAAGTTTACTAAAATTTAATATGAAAATAAATTAAATTAAAAGGATATACAATTAAGAATATTAAATATATACACAAATAAGGATAAAATGTGAGTAGTTTAAAATAATTAAAAGAATAACTTTTAGACTCGCATTAAGGATAGAGTATGAAACACATCCAAAGTAAGAAATGTTATATGCTAGATATTTAGTTGCATTAAATGTTTAAAAAATTTAAAAGAATAATTTTATTGTTTAGAATAATCTTATTTAACTCAAATATAATTGTGTTTAATAGAGGATACACCCGATCTAAACATAAAAAAAGTAAGGGATGTGGGTAAGTGCATAACTTGTGATGGGTTTGAGTTTTAAAAATTATGCTTATATATTTCGAATGAAAGTTTGAATTATATTTCAAATTGTTTTAAGTTAGTCTCATGTTATATATTCTTTTAAAATGCGTAAGTTTTTTAATATTTGTAGCTTAATAATAAAATTATTTTATTTAATAAAAAATTACACAATATAATACTATATCCGTTCTTATATATAAGAAATAAACAAAAACATTTTTTTCATATAGGAAACATATGACCTTTTTTTAATTACATTAATTGTTAATTTCTTTTTATAATGTTATTATTAGAAAGACTATTAATGAGTAAAATCATATTCTACTGTGGAAAAATTATACCTTAAAATTATGATATCATTAATTAAAAAAACTAACTTAATCATTGTACTGGTCTTAACAAATTAATTATTATTATTTGTTTCTTATGAATAAGAACATAAATAATATTATTTACAATCAGATTATTTTTATAAAATATATAATGTAAAATATATCTTGAATGTTTAGCATCTATACTTTTTTTATTTGATAATTTAATTATACATAGTTAAGATTAATATAATATGTTGATAAAACCCCAAATCGATCCTTTGGGATAATTTTTTTTCTAAATTATCAAAATAAGAATAAATTTTAAATAAATATTAAAAAAATATAAGTCATAAGATAAACCATAACTTTTAAATTGAAAGTCGTAAATCATTTTAAGATTTTTTTATTTTTTTTGTCGTAAAAAAATTTATAACTTCTTAATTCTTTTTAAAATTTAACTTTGAAGTCGTTATTTACAACTTTAAAATTATAAATAATTTTATTTAAATTAATACTTTTTATTTTTAGTTTTATTTAATACTTTATATTTTTATATATTATTTCATTTAATATTTTATATATATTGTATATTTCTTTTATTTAATATATTTTCTATAAATAAAACACTAAAAAAAAAAGAAATTAGGACTATATGTACGACTTTAAAGTGAAATCCATTAGAATGTATTATAATTGAGAGAAAAAATCTTAACATTAGGGAAAAATTATAAAAATACTAAATAAAATATAAAAAAGCAAAAAAAAATTATGAAATAAAATAATATAAAAATACTAAATAAAAACAATATATAAAAATGTAAGAAAATATTAAATAAAACATAAAATAAAAATATCAATTTAAATAAAGTTATTTACAACTTTAAAGAATCATAAATATGTTTTATTTAATATTTTTTGTATTTTTGAATATTTTTTTTATATTTAATATTTAAAGCCAAGTTCATTGTAATATATTACAAAAAAAAACTTAACATTAAAAAATATAAAAAATATATTAGATAAAATAATATAAAAATATTAAATCAAAATAATATACAAAAATATAAAAATGTTAAGCAAAATAATACATAAAAATATTAAATAAAATTAATAATAAAAATATTAATTTAAATAAAATTATTTATAATATAAAATTGTAAATAATTTTTTACTTTAAAATCTCATTTAAAAAATTAAGAAGTCATAATTTTTTTTAAAAAGAAAATAAAAAAATAAAAATTGTTGAATGATTTATAATTTTAAAGTCGTAAGTTATTAAATATCTTACGACTTCTCTCTTTTTAAATATTTATTTACAATTTATCCCAATTTAATAATTTAGAAAAAAAACTATCACTTTTAAATAATTTCACCCCATAAAACTAAGGTGACCTTATATAATCCATATACTATCGAGTCAGGTTTGGTTCACAAAAATAAATTTGTTCCAACTTGTCCCATGTACACTTACCTCTAATTCAAAGAAGATAATAAGACAACTTATGAATTAGGGGTGAGCATCGATCGGTTTCGGGTCACAAATGTTGAATCCGACCAAAACCGAATTCTCCTATTTCACAACCGTGTACGACAGTGAAAGCTATCGGGTTTTTTCAGTTTTAGTGGCGGGTTTTGCGGGTGGTTTCAGGCGGGTCTGAGTTCCTTGTTTTTGGTCTCGTCGTTGGAGAGCTGATTGTCGTGGGAACCTTGCCACCGTATCACTAGCTGCACCATGTTTTCTTCACTTTTCTGTTGTCGGTTGTCTTATGAAAATGCAATGAGAGTACATGATCTGGTGATGGAGGAAGTAGCTAACAAGTTGATGAGGGTGAAAATATAAGGTGGAAACTCAGTTGCTGGCAAATAAAGGCTGAATAAGTAAGTGGTAGTCAAAGAAGAACACATGAATCAGTTGAATGAATATGTAGGGAGGGATGGAGGATGATACAACAGGCCCGTTGCTCACTTGTTGAGTTCCCGTAACTCGCCATCTTGATTCTCGGGAGTGTTGCAGGTTGCATCCCAAACTTGGCTTCATTTGTGATTTGAAAGGCACATGTGCCCTCAACGAGTGCTAAGAGTACAAGAAGACATGAAGGGTAAATTGGAAAGTTTGGAGGTGTAAAAGACCGAAAGGGCAGAGTGTGACGTCGCATTCATAATTACCATGCACAGAGCTGTACTTGGACGGGCAGAGTTTTATTCATTTTCCATTACTTTTTCCGGTTAGGTGCTTATTTTTCCTAACCAGCACCCGCTCGAAACTATCTAGTTTTAACTGAATTCGTAACTTAACCAACGTGTGGCCCAAGTCTACTGTCGGAGTAGCAAACTTCAAAGTCGGTTTTTCCGGATTGCAGACGGATCCGGATTTTTTCTCACCCCTATTATGAATATTAAATAATATATAAAGACATATTTAGTTATATATATATATATATATATATATATATCATTTTGTTTCTAATAAGTTATTATCTTAAAAGTAAGACAAATAATTTTTTTAGTTTTTATTATAAAATAATAATAAAGATTTGATATTTTAATTAGTTTAAAATACATATTTGGTTCTTTTGCGTTTTGGTTTTTTTTAGTTTCTCTTCCAAAAAAAAAAAAGATTTTGTTCTTTATATCTTATGAGTTTCATTTTAGTGTCTAACATTTTCAAATAGCTTTAAATTAGTCATTGTGTTCAATTATTAAATGTGATGTAACAAAAACAAATGCACGTGTTTTTTAAAGGATCATTTTCATCCTTAACATTTTTTTAGAAAGGAAAACATTGTACCTTCAAATAGCTTTGCAAGGGAGTGATTCTCTTCATGATTCATTAGATGCATTATACCTTCAAATTACTAATAAAGAGATATTGAAAAAATAATTTTCTAAAGCATTGTACATTGATAGAAAAAGTAAATATTAAGTACCCCACATTTTTTTATTAACTAATTTTGAACTTCTAAAGGGGTTCTATCAAGCTTCCTAAGTCCATGATCAATGAACTGAAGTAGATTAAGGCAAGAAATTTGAGAAGGCATTAGGTAATTAGAAGGCTTAAGCTAAACTTCCCAATAAAAAGTGTTCTTTTGGGTTGAATTTTTCGCACTTCCTCCAAGGACTGAAATTCAAGATCAAAATAAATTTCCTTTGTCCAAGGAAAGTTTTAACAAATGTGAAACTAACTACTACCCTTTGAAGTCCAAAATTTGTAGAAGTAGAGCGATCAGGTCTCAAAGCATCTTGTAAAATCACACAATATGAGTGAAGGAGAAATCATACAAGTAATCCCAGTTATGCCATGTAAAGATAAGGCACATCTGTGTCAAGATAAAAGGATGGGAGGGTAGATCACTAGGATTAGAATTTCACAGTCCTTTTAGAAGTGGATATGTTTCTTCAAGAATGTCGTTGTCATCACTTCATATTTAGACGCACGATCAACCCACATAAATAGATGATAAAGTTGAATTGAATTATAAGCAAGTACTTTTCCACTTAGGCAGAAGCTATTAAAGGGAACTCCAAATCCACAACACATAAGAAGTTAAATATCTAAAACGGATGACAAGTAAACCTTAAGAAATCAAGCATATTATGCTCCATCTTGAAAGTTAAAAATTAAAATATTGGAAAAGGAAGAAATTCCCCTAAAATTGTTATTTTTCCACTACTAAAAATATACGTTTTTACGATGTGCGCTCAACGACGATTGTCCCCAAACCGTCGTCATTTTGAATGTGGTGACAATTTTGTAATTGTTGCCAACATTTCAAAGACATTTCTTGCAAAACTGTCTTTGATTACTACTGTTGTCGTATTGTAGTATTCAAAGACGGTTTTCACAAGAATACCGTTGCCGTATTGTAATTATTGCCAATATGACAATGATTTTAGGAATACCATTGTCGTATTGTAGTATTCAAAGACGGTTTCACGAGAATCATCTTTGAATTAGGATTTAATTTTTTATTTCAGTCACGCCATCTCACCCTGCTCACTGACACCATCTTTGAATTAGGGTTCTCCCCTCTCCCACGCTTCCTCGCCTTCCATGCCCCCTCCCTCGCCGCTAGGCTCCTCCTACTCATGATGTAGCTCCATGTGGAGCTTGTAGGCCTTAGATCTTCTTCATCAATGGAGTCATTTGCTTCTTAAAGATCAATTACAATGGAATGGAGAGGGAAGAAAGATGAGTAAAAAACAAGCTCACCACCACAGGAAGCCATGGATAAGAGCTTGAAGGTATGAGAAGATGAGCGGAGGGAGAAGGAGAGAAGGAGCACGAAATTTTATGCCTCAAATGAGGTCTGAACTTTGAAGTGTAATTCTCAAATAATCAAAGTTGAAAAAATGCACACACATGACCTCTATTTATAGCCTAAGTGTCACACAAAATTGGAGGGTAATTTGAATTTCTATTCAAATTTCACTTGAATTTAAATTTGAATTTGTGGAGCCAAATTTGGAGCCAAAATTTCACTAATTATGATTAGTGAATTTTAGCTATGGTTCAGCCTGCTAATCCAAAATCAAGTCCAAGATTCTTCACTAAGTATGCTTAGGTGTCATGAGGCATGTAAAGCATGAAGGACATGCACAAAGTGTGACTATATGATGTGGCAATGAGGTGTAGCAAGCAAATGCTCACCTTTCCCTTAGGATGGTCCAAAATTGGATTGGGCTTCTCCCAATTCAATTAAATTTTTCTCCCAACACACATATCAAATAGTGCAATTTAATGCATATGAAATTACAAAACTACCCTTAACACAAAAACTGGTCTAGGTGCCCTAAAATACAAGGGTTGAAAAATCCTACATTACTAGGGTACACTTCCTACACTATAGAGCCCTAAATACAAGGCCCAAAAATAAAGAAACCCTAATCAAATATGTACAAAGATTAGTGGGCTCATACTTAGCTCATGGGTCCAAAATCTATCCTAAGGCTCATGAGAACCCTAGAGCCTTCTCCTGCATCTTTGGCCCAATCTTCTTGGAGTCTCCTAACCATGGCTCTGGTGATGGGTCCCCTCCCTGGGAGGATTGCATCATCCCTTCCCTCTTGAAGAGGATTTGTCCTCAAATTTGTAGACCCTTCATCATCTGAATCAGCTACACCTGCTAAAGGAACCAAATTAGTAATGTTAAAGGTGTTGCTAACTCTATACTCCTCTAGGAGGTCTAGCCTATAAGGATTGTTGTTGATACTCTCCAAGACCTGAAAAGGGCCATCACCTTTAGGGATAAGTTTGGACTTTCTCTTAGTAGGAAATCTATCCTTCCTAAGATGGAGCCAAACCCAATCCCCTTTATTAAGCACCAACTTTTTCCTTCCTCTATTGTCTTCAGCTGCATACACCTTTATTTGGTTCTCTATTTGGTTCTTAACCCTCTCATGTAATTTCTTCAAAAACTCTGACCTAGATACCCCTTCTTTATGTATAAAAGAAGTGTCAAGTGGAAGGGGAATTAGGTCCAAAGGTGTGAGAGGATTGAACCCATAAACAACCTCAAAAGGTGATTGCCTGGTAGTTCTATGAACCCCCCTATTATAAGCAAACTCCACATGAGGAAGGTACTCATCCTAAGACTTGTGATTGCCTTTTAGGAAAGCCCTTAACAATATGGATAAAGATTTATTCACTACCTTTGTCTGCCCATCAGTCTGTGGGTGACAAGTGGTGGAGGAAAGGAGCTTAGTTCCTAGCTTAGCCCACAAAGTTTTCCAAAAATGACTAAGGAACTTAGCACCTCTATTAGACACAATAGTCTTAGGCTAACCATGAAGCCTCACAACTTCTCTAAAAAAAAGTCTTGAGATGTGACTAGCATTATCTACCTTGTGGCATGGTATGAAATGTGTCATCTTTCTAAACCTATCCACCACCACAAAGATAGAGTCTACACCCCTCTGGGTCCTAGGAAGCCCAAGGATAAAGTTCATACTTATATCTACCTAGGGTGCAGATGGAATGGGTAAGGGTGTGTATAGCCCATGAGGCATCACCTTAGACTTGGCTTGTAAACAAGCCACACACCTAGTGCAATACCTATGGACATCTTTTTTCACATGGGGCCAAAAGAATTTTTCCTTGAGGAAGACAAGAGTCTTATCAATTCCAAAATGCCCCATTAGCCCACCCTCATGGCTCTCTTTGACCAACGACTTTTTAATGGATCCTTAGGGTATACAAAGCCTTCCCTCCTTGAACAAATACCCCTTAGCAATGTAGAACCCATCTTGGGCCTTATGCCCACAGCTAGCATAAATGGGAGAGAAGTACTCATCAGAAACATACAATTCCCTTAAGTTATCAAATCCTAAAATTTGAGCTCCAAGGGAAGAAAGCAATGTGTGTCTCCTAGAAAGAGCATCTGCAACCACATTGGTCTTTCCCTTTTTGTATTTGATAACATATGGAAATTGCTCTAGGAATTCTACCCATTTTGCATGCCTCTTGTTTAACTTGCATTGCCTTCTAATGTACTTAAGTGATTCATGATCACTATGAATAATAAACTCCTTGGAAACAAGGTAATGTTCCCAAGTTTGGAGGGCTTTAACTAAGGCATAAAGCTCCTTATCATATGTGGGGTAGTTGAGAACGACACCATGAAGTTTTTCACTAAAGTAAGCAATAGGGTGCCCACCTTGCAACAACATAGCTCCCACACCTACACCAGAGGCATCACACTCTAGCTCAAAAGTTTTAGAAAAGTTAGGGAGAGCTAGAATAGGTGCCTTGGTGAGCTTTTCTTTGAGCAAAGAAAAGGCTTGCTCTTGTCTCTCTCCCCATCTGAATGCCACATTCTTCTTCACTAACTCATTGAGTGGCGAAGCAAGTGTAGAAAAATTAGGAACAAACCTTCTATAGAAACTTGCTAACCCATGGAAGCTCCTAATATATCCTACACTTTTTGGGGTGGGCCACTCTTGGATGGCCTTGATTTTTTTAGGGTCCACATGTTTTGCTAACCACAAAACCTAAGAAGACTACACTATCAACACAAAAGGTGCATTTATCTATATTAGCAAAAAGAGTGTGTTTCCTAAGAACTAAAAGAACTTGCCTTGGATGTCCTAAGTGATCATCTAGGTCCCTACTATAGACTAAGATATCATCAAAATAAACAACTACAAACCTACCTATGAACTCCCTTAGGACATGATTCATTAGCCTCATGAAGGTGTTTGGTGCATTAGTGAGCCCAAAAGGCATCACTAGCCACTCATACAACCCAAACTTGGTCTTGAAAGAGGTTTTCCACTCATCACCTTCTCTCATCCTTATTTGGTGATAACCAATTTTAAGATCAATTTTGGAAAATATATTTGCACCATGCAACTCATCAAGCCTAGGAATGAGGTGCCTATACTTCACAGTTATGTTGTTGATGGCCCTGCAATCTGTACATATTCTCCACTTACCATCCTTCTTTGGCACCAACAACACAGGCACAACACAAGGACTTAAGCTCTCTTGGACCCAGCCCTTCTCCAACAATTCCTTAACTTGGGATTCAATCTCCTTGGTCTCTTGAGGATTAGTCTTATAAGTTGGCCTATTAGGAAGGCTTGTTCCTGGGACTAAGTCTATTTGGTGTTCTATTACCCTAAGAGGAGGTAACCCAGGGGGTATCTCTTTGGGAAATACATCACCAAATTCCTATAAGAGTTCTTGGACCTTTAGGGGAATGGTATCAAGTGGGGGAATTGTGGCAGTGCTAAGGGAAGTCTCCCTTGAAAGGAGAAGGTAGAAAGATTGCTTGAGAAGAAGAGCTCTCTTAATATCTCTTTTTCTTGCTTATTTCTTTTTCATTTTTGTTCATTCTTTTTCCATTGTTTTTGTTCAGATATCTATTTTATCCATTTAAATTTCAGTTCAAAACTCAAAGTATTCAAGCCATGGTGGAGTTAAGAAGACAATATTCCAAAACTGACAACAACCAGAATTTCAACCTAGAAATCAAGAGTAGTGTTTATGTTGCTTAAGGCTTGGCTAGTTACAATTTGTGTTTGCTTATGATCAATTTTCTTGAATAACACAATTCAAGAGAGCTTAAGACTTATTTTGATTAATAAATCCAGCCATAACTCAGCACCACAACTCAATTTCTTCATAGGCATCATATAGGAAACTTAGAAAACAAAAAAAAAAGTTCAACAACAAAACTACTTCTAGGAATTGATATAGAACATGTTATGAAATAAATAACATGCATGAATTAGACTCAAAATTCAAATGATAGGCTAAGAATTGCAAGAATAAATAAAAAAAATGTATCTAGAATTCAATCAACAAAATAAAAAATGAACACAAACTTAGAACATAATGTGACAATTATTATGACTAAACATGACTCTAAGACAACATGGATTAAGTGATTTACACTTAGATTTTTGTGTTTTCTTTTCTAATCAATATTTTGCAAGAAAATTGAAATTTAAAGGTTTAGTACAAGAAGATTATGACTGAAAAATTATAGAACCTAAAATCAACACAAAAACATGATTCAAGAGTAGATTTATAAAATTTGAACCATAGAAATGCAAGAACAAGTGTAGATCTAAGATTTAATCGGTTTATTTTTTTGGATCCACTCTAAAAAACACCAAACCATAAGAAAATGGAAGAGATACATGGAGAATAAGATGAAGAACAAGGAATGAAAGTGAATTGACTGAACAAAAGATAGAGAAAGCAAAAGAACATTACCTAGATGAAGTTGCTCTTGATACCACATGATATAGCTCCATGTGAAGCTTGTAGGCCTTGGATCTTCTTCATCAATGGAGTCTTTTGCTTCTTGAAGATCAATGACAGTGGAATGGAGAAGGAAGTAAGATGATTGGAGATGCCACTTCAAGGAGAAGATGAGTCAAGAACAAGCTCACCACCATAGGAAGCCTGGATAAGAGCTTGAAGGCATGAGAAGATGAGTGGAAGGAGAAGGAGAGAAAAGGCACAAACTTTTATGCCTCAAATGAGGTGTGAACTTTGAAGTGTAATTCTCAAATGATCAAAGTTGAAAAAATACACACACAATGCCTCTATTTATAACCTAAGTGTCACACAAAATTGGAGGGAAATTTGAATTTCTATTCAAATTTCACTTGAATTTGAATTTGAATTTGTGGAGCCAAAATTTCACTAATTATGATTAGTGAATTTTAGCTATGGTTCAGTCCACTAATCCAAGATCAAGTCCAAGATTCTCCAATAAGTGTGCTTAGGTGTCATGAGGCATGTAAAGCATGAAGGACATATACAAAGTGTGACTATATGATGTGGCAATGGGGTGTAGCAAGCAAATGCTCACCTCCCCCTTAGGATGATCCAAAATTTAATTGGATTAGGCTTCTCCGAATTCAATTAAATTTTTCTCCCAACACACACACACATCAAATAGTGCACTTAGTGCATGTGAAATTACAAAACTACCCCTAATACAAAAACTAGTCTAGGTGCCCTAAAATACAAGGGATGAAAAATCCTACATTACTAGGGTTCCCTCCTTACACTATGGAGCCCTAAATACAAGGACCAAAAATAATGCAGAGGAGGAGGTAGATCTCCCTTTCCATTTTAGTTCATGGTTAATCTTGTCGAATAATTTCCAACGCAATTTGGTAAAGTTTATCTCTTCAAATCAATTTTATCTGTGATAATTCTTGCTATGTGCTTGTTTGCATTCCATCATATCTTTTAATTCCATGTGATTCTTTTTATTTTCTTGGAACACGTAGGTAGTACAAAGGAATTTCATTATTCTCATACCATGTAGCATGAAAAATTAAATTTTGTGTTACTACTTTTTGCTGTTTACACTTTGCACATGAATTGATTGATTTGAGCCTATATGATCCAATGTGTTTTAGTGGTTTAATATGTTGTAGTTATATACCTGTGTCGCAACGTGCCCTTTTGCGGGCGAGCGAGGGCGAGGCTCACAGGTGTGCTTTCCAAAGGAGGAAAGATGCACGGAGTCGCCACCAACGTTTATTTGTGGAAAACGTCGGAAAAACCGAAGGAAACCGGTCAAAATGAAAATTCTAAGTTCGGGAGTTGTATTTACGCTTGAGGAAGGTATTAGCACCCCTTACGTTTGTCTCAAAGGACAACAACCTATTTTTTAGAATTGTGGAAATTGTGTTACCTTGACTTTATTTCTTTATTTTTTGAGGTCGACAAAAGCGGGGCTTTTGCTCCTACATACCCTCCTTTGGAGAGGAAATCAGACTTACATAGTTCTTTCTTTTGAAGTGAATCAAACAATTCTTTTTACTTGAAGGGTGATCATTTTAAGGCGTTGGACCTTAAAAATGATCCATTTTACTTGGTAAGAAACTGAAATGATAAACTTTCAAAACCCTATTTTTGTGGACGAGCTTGACTAGGAAAATTGATTTTAGCCTTAGTTTCACTTTAGTTATTAGTCAATTCGATTAAGAATGAGAAATCCCAAAGAGAAAACGTCCGATTGATTTATCGCTTTATTTTACTAAAAGGGGGCATTTTTGATTATTATATTATTATTTTACCTCTTTTTTTGATTTCCAACGTGGTTACGGCACGACCGAACGGTCGGAATTCATTTTAACCGAAATTAACGGATGATACAATTCAAACGATCGGTGGAAATTTATTTTATTTTTAGATTAGGCGAGAAATGACTTAAATAAATGGCTTAAGCACGTCAAAAGGGGGTATAAAAAGCGAATGACAACGAGAATAAAAATACATGAAACAAAATGTGGACCACCACGGGTACATAAAATGAATTGAAAAGCTCGGTTTGAGGTACTTACTCGTTGAAGACTGAAGAAAACGAAGAACGAACGATGAATGTTGAAGAACGGTCGAGAATCTTCGTGTAATTAATCACGGAAACATTACGGAAGCGTCTCGGCTTGGATTTTCTTCACGGAAATATTTTTCCTCAGCAATTTCGAGAGAGGGAGAAGTGCCAAGAAGGCTGAACTCTTTTCTTCTTCACTCCTCCCCCTATTTATAGCAAAATAGGGGAGGAACTTGCCACCCAGCTCGCCCAGGCGAGCAAGGTTGCTTCCTCCAGAAGCAACAACCTTCTGGAGGAAGGATCTGGAAGGCCCAAGTGGGCCAGATTGCTATTTGTACCCCCCTTCTATTTTTTTGGTAATTCTTTTTCCGTAACGTTACGAAACTTTACGAATTTCGTAACGATACTTATTTTTCTTCCGCAAGGTTACGAATCCTTACGGATTATGTATTTACTCTTTTTTAGCTTTCGAAGAAGTTACGGAAACTTACGAATTGCGCAAAAACACCTCTTTTCGATTTCCGCCACATTACAGAATTTCACGGATTGTGCAAGCCTGCTTCCTTTTGATTTCTGACACGTCTCGGGACTTCATTCATTGTGCAACAAAGGACGCCAAGTGTCTCGAAGCGGCCAATCAAAGGTTGTATATCATCAAATAATAATCCCCGGACGAAATTAGGGTATGACAGTTGCCCCTCTTTACTTACCTCTCATCGGAGATAAGAGGAAAGCAAAGATAGGACACTGATTTCGTTCGTCCTGCCCTTTCCGTGATGACGACTCTCGTCTCTACTCCTTCTTTTTTCTTCTGCACAAAACAAAATACAAACAACAACAAGAACAACGAATATAATATACATATACACATATACACATATTTGGCGAAGGAACCGATCCGGAAAACAACAGAAGAACGTGTTTCCCAGTCACCAGAGGCTTCGCGCTTAATAATGGAGGACACATGAACAACGCTAGGCAATGACATTCATGGGGCTCCGAAAAAAGGTGGAGAAAGGAGGATTGCCTTGAGGGTCCGCACTTAGACAATCATGAAACATAGCTCCAAACTCGAAGGTGGAGGGCACATGAATAGCGTTAGGCAATAACATTCACGGGGCTCCGAAAAAGGGTTGAGAATGGAGAATTGCACTAAGCAATCAATACGCATGGCTCCAAACTCGAAGGTGGAGGACACATGAACGAAAACGCAATTCATGGGGCTCCGAAAAAGGGGTTGAGAATGGAGAATTGCACTAAGCAATCACTATGCATGGCTCCAAACTCGAAGGTGGAGGACACATGAACGAAAACGCAATTCATGGGGCTCCGAAAAAGGGTTGAGAATGGAGAATTTCACTAAGCAATCACTACGCATGACTCCAAACTCGAAGGTGGAGGACGCATGAACGAAAACGCAATTCATGGGGCTCCGAAAAAAGGGTTGAGAATGGAGAATTGCACTAAGCAATCACTACGCATGGCTCCAAACTCGAAGGTGGAGGACGCATGAACGAAAACACAATTCATGGGGCTCCGAAAAAAGGGTTGAGAATGGAGAATTACACTAAGCAATCACTACGCATGGCTCCAAACTCGAAGGTGGAGGACACATGAACGAAAACGCAATTCATGGGGCTCCGAAAAAGGGGTTGAGAATGGAGAATTGCACTAAGCAATCACTACGCATGGCTCCAAACTCGAAGGTGGAGGATGCATGAACAAAAATGCAATTCATGGGGCTCCGAAAAAAAGGGTTGGCAGGACCGAACGGTCCACCGGGTTTTTCCACCTAAAAGGAAAAACATGCTTTTTGCAAAGAAAAATAAATCATTCGCGAGAGTACCACATCTTAGAGAAACAATATACTTGTGCCAAGGGTAATCTTCCTTGTAACCGAGAATGAAGGGCAGGATGTCAACTTTTAGCTTTTAAATGAACATGTAGGGGAAACATCGGGCTAAGCTGAAAATAAATCACTCATAGTGTATAAAACTCACAAGGCAAGTGTTTTATCCTATTCCCAAACCATAACTGCACCATGACTCTATTTTGCACACGACTTCCTATCGAATCAAAGATCAAACGTACGATCACGGACCAATAGGATTTTCTCGAGGATAGTGTTTTTTGGAGAAGAAGTTGGGTGTTTCGGTCTTTTTCCTCTTTGTTCATGTGGGGTGGGATATCGCCAGTCAAGAATGATTCTGAGTGGCAATCTGGCTTGAAGAATTTCTGTCCTCTTTCTTTCATTAATCGAGAATTGCTTTTTTTCTTTTTCACTTCTTTTCGATCCTTGATCGGGGAATCCTCCTTTCCTTTCTTCTGTTCTTTTCTTTATTTTCATCTCTATCCTTTTTTTCTTTTTTCTTTTCTTTCCATTTCTTCCTTTCCTTTCTTTTCACTTTTCCTTTCCCATCCCTTTCTTTGGGAAATCGGGTTTTAGCATTCTATTCGCTTTCCCTAGAGGAGATTCCGCTGTCCTTTGCTTCGGGGGAAAGAATGAGGATTCCTTTTTTATAGGCCAAGGTTCAAAAAGGTCTAAGGTTGTGTTTCAATGGGGTCTTTTATTGTGGGAACCCAATCTTGATATCTGGGGCGAAACAAATTTGGGTGTCAAGGTGTTGGTCTCGGGCCGAACTCCCATATCACTCCATAAGGCACGCGTGACAATGATGATTTGAAAACAACGTGCAAAATTAGTCATGGCTACAGCCAGGTGGGCCCTCAAGCATCCCATTTATGGCATTGTGATACTACGGTTGGGAATTTACACAGACAGACCCAACGTTTCCAAGTTATGTTCTTTCATCAGTTCAATGAATTCATCCATCCTTATCTCGGTTCATTCTGGAAAATAAACTCTTAGCATCAGTCCCTTGTTTCCAGAAGATGCGTTTGCTCTTTACGAATGATTTATACTTCTTAACTATAACATGTCGACCTTCGCGGTCTTTCTTTCTTTTTACTTTTTTTTCATTCACAAAATTATACACCTGTGGTCCTTTATGAGGAAAACCTTTCTTTGTACATCTATATTCTTATACATGACAAACTTTTTCTGTACACGCATAAGAACTCTTCTCTTTACATCACACGGTCTATATACAAACCCTATTTACATTCAAAGATTTTTCATTTTTCCCAACACACACTTATAGTTCACACAAAAGTTTCTTCATATACACTCGTTGCTCACACACACAAGAATTCCTTTCCACGCATCATTTACACACACAAAAACCCTCTATACACATTTTCCTTTTACATACATGTATAAATAAAAACCTTTTTCTTTTCTTTATGAACATGACTTTTATTCACAACGCTTCTTTCTTTTTATTAGGATTTTTGGTTCATTTTATTTTTTAGGACGACGTTCCCAAATGAAAAACTCTACACGGTTCCGGAATTTCAACAAACATTATTAACAACAATGAAACAAGTACCGACGTAACAACTCAAACGATATGTATGTACAAAACAAAAGTCAAAACATGAAACAAACGTTAGTCCCTTAGTCAAACAAAAATAAGATGATATGTAACAGAAAAAACAAATGGAAACAAAAAGAAATATGGATCAAGGAATCTCCCAATCATGTGGCCCCGCTCCCTCCTAAGTAATCAAGTAAATCGGTCATCTCCTCGTCCTCGCGGGCCTCATCTGCCTCGTCGGGAGCCTCTGCTGGTGCCTCTGCTGGCGCCTCTCCTAGCCGGGCCTCAGGCCAATCTCCAGGCCATGCGACCTCTGCCATGAACTGGTCCGGAGTAAGGCACGGAAAAGAAGTAAAACCCTGGAGGCTCATCTGGTAAAGACAATCATGGGTCTGTACATGAGCCCGGTGGTTGGCCGCCTACTGGCGAACCAAATTCCGCAAATACTGCTCTGTATCAAATGATCCGGCTGGACCAGCCTGATGAGGTGGCGGCGCATCTGCGGCCTGCGGAGCATCCCCCTAGGCCTGTCTCTGTATGCAATACTTCTCAATAAAAGCTCGGGTGATGGGCGGCCGAATCACCTTGCTAGGTGCGACGGGGACGCCGAACGACTGGCAGAGTCCTGTGATCAAGGCGGGAAATCCCAGGGCCCTGTTGGACTTATCCGGGTCCAGAGGATGCCTGGTAGGCGCCATACCTGCAAATATATAGATGGCATCAGCGATTAACTGAGCCACGTGAATGCTCATCCGTGTCAGGATGGCATACACCAACTGACACTTCGGCAGGGAGAGGTCGGAATTATGATCGCTGGGCTGGATGTTGCTGAGCAGCAAAGTCATCCAGATCTGAGTCAGGGTGGTCATGTTGGTGCGCATGATCCGCACCCGTCTTTCGGCAGCAGTCCGGGCAAAATCCTGCCCCGGTATACATAGCAAATGGGCGATGGCCTCCTCATCGAACCCATCGGACCGGTTCCTCCTATGGCCATACTCGCACTCCTGACCCTCTTCCAGCACTAAAGGATATCGTAGGAGCTGGCTGATAGCATCTGCATCAAACGGGATCCACTGACCCCTCACCCAGGACTTCATATCTCGCACGCCCTCCTCTGTAGGCCAAGCATTGGCATAAAATTCGAGGACTATGTCTGGATCGAACTTGGCCATGGGGGTGACCAGTGATGCCCACCGTCGGCGAGCTATCTCCTCCTGGAAATTAGTATACTCGTCGTCCTTGAGCTGGACGCGTCGCTCCTGGAGAAATGACCATCCCTTGATGGCCTCGAAGCGCTGCTGGTGTTCGGCGCTCCTAAAGCGGTGACTGTCATACTCGAGAGCAGAACTAGTTCCTTCGGCCGCTTTATCCTTCCTGGATCTCTTTGAGGCAAGTTTCCTCAGGGCCATTTCTTGCGAGAACAAACATTTAGAAGTTACTTTTACAAGATAATGCTTATATTAACGCAAAAATGTCGTGCTAGCCCCTCTGATTTAGACCAAACTCATGTAATCCATTTATGCACACGCGCATGTGTAGAAAGTATCCTATTACCCATGTCAACATACAAGAACATCTAAGATATTCTAATTGCCATACACCTATATACATTCTAAAAAAGAAAACACACTTTCATGCTCAAAGTGTTGCGTCAAACTTTACACCTAATTTATATCCTAAACATTTGCTATCACAAACTACTTACATACATTTGAAGTACACCATACAAATTTTTACTGTTTCACTCCTATTTATTTATATGCATATTGGAAAGCTAATTACATCCTGCACATATTTGCATTCAAAAAGGGCATTCCGCACTATCATACATTCATTTAAGAAAACAATTATTCATACTTTGCTAGGAATTTCATGCTCCTTATATTTACCTATGTATACACACTATTGCAAGGTGTTTTCCACGCTACCTCTATGTAAAGTATCAAACATGGGGCAGCCCAAATTCGAGCAAAAACTCTCACAAGCAAATCCTAATTTTCATGTTTTTCTAATTCTAAAAACCAAATTTTGGATTCCTAGCCATAAGCATGTTTCCTTGCATTGAAGCTACAAGTTTGGGTTCCTAAGCTTGGAATTGCATTTGGGCACCTATTTTGAATCTCCTATGTTGTACCTACATATAAGAAACAGTCCCACTCTCCCAATTTTACAAAATCATATTCATACATCATTGGGGCATTTCACCGAGCACTTGGTGAGCGCATGTTTGGACATAAATTGCAAGAGGATGGGGACAATGTGGCATGCCCCATTGCTTCAGAATACAGCATAGGCCTAAGACCTTCTCATTCAAATCCTCAATTCAAGAAAACAAGCATAAAAAACAAACCAAAACTACCCCACAAATACAAGCACATTCCCACAATTTGGAGCACCAAAAGATGAAGAAAATATACCAATGGGAAGCTAAAAACATCAAGGATTGAATACTTACTTGTTGGAGTGAACAATAACACCAAAAATGAAAGCAAAAGGCAACCAAAAGTGGCTTGAGGGAGCAAGAACCGCAAACCTTCGTAAGTCCTCTCTTTTGAATGAGGGGGGGGGGGAGTTTTTGGATGCAAAAACGTTCCCCTCCCTCGTTTTTATATTTTGAATGTAGGGGTTGCTCGCCCAGGCGAGCTAACCTGCCATTTTTTTTGAGGGGAACATTAACCATGTCCCCTCCTTCCTTATGGGTTAGCGTTTGCTCACTTGAACCTACTTAAATTAGAATTAGGTGTCGATTACTTATTTAAAACAAACAATAGTAAAAGAAACTGCAAACGCAAAGGATACTGGGCTGCCCTGCAGCGACGTTCTCTGCTTGTTTAGCGCCGGGAAGGGGTGGCGCTTGGTCGGTCGCGATCCTATCCTCCATTCGCTTCCACCCCTAAGTACCTGCAAGTAAGAGCCAAATGATATGCGACCAATCGTGACCGGTCATCGTCTTACCTTGGTTGATTTCTGCCATTGACTTGTCTTGACTTCTGACCGTGGCCTGAGACGATTCTGCTCCTTGCTATCACAAGATATGCATGTGCATGTGCATGTATGAATGCTTCTAATGCGATGATTTTATTTTAGTGAAGGCCGGTTAGATTCAATTTTAAATAAGCGTTTGGGACACCCCATACACCGAGCGAAGAGGGCTCAAGCTATAACAAATCTAAAGCACAAGGTTTGAAACCAAAGGGAGGACTAAATCCTCGCCCATCTTTTCTTCTTTTAAAGGAGCGAGACAAATACAAAGGAAGGGAATCCCTGGAGGAAACCAAGAAGAACAAAAACTCAGAATTAAAAGAACATGCAACGGTCCTCTCGATTGCCCCAGACTTCAAGCGTAATATCGTTTAACTACATCGGAGTTCACGGGCGAGGGCAACTCCTCGCCATCCATGTGGGTGAGTATCAGAGCACCCCCAGAAAAAGCTCTTTTCACCACAAAAGGTCCTTCATAATTCGGAGCCCACTTGCCTCGATTATCTTTAACAGCGTGGGACATCTTCTTCAGCACGAGGTCCCCCTCGTTGAACTTGCGCGGGCGTACCTTCTTGTCGAATGCGTTCTTTATCCTTCGTTGATACAAACGCCCACGGCTCATGGCGGCCAAACGCTTACCTTCAATAAGGTTAAGTTGGTCGTAGCGTGCTTGAGCCCATTCTGACTCTTCTAGGCCTGACTCTGCCATTATCCTCTGAGAAGGAACCTCTACCTCAAATGGGAGTACTGCCTCCATCCCATAAACCAAGGAATACGGCGTTGCCCCAGTAGAAGTTCGCACCGAGGTTCTGTATCCGTGTAGGGCGAAAGGCATCATCTCATGCCAATCTTTGTATGACACTGTCATCTTTTGAACAATCTTCTTAATATTCTTATTCGCAGCCTCTACAGCCCCATTCATCTTTGGCCGATAAGGGGTAGAGTTATGATGCTGGATCTTGAAGTCTTCGCACATCTCCTGCATCATCTTATTGTTCAGATTGGTGCCATTATCAGTAATGATCTTCTTGGGGAGTCCGCATCGACAAATCAACTCCTTCTTTATGAATCTAACTACCACATTCCTTGTGACATTAGTATAAGAAGTTGCTTCGACCCATTTGGTGAAGTAATCTATCGCCACAAGAATGAAGCGGTGACCATTCGACGCTTTGGGTTCGATGGACCCAATGACATCTATTCCCCACATAGAAAAAGGCCAAGGGGCGGACATAACATTCATAGGATGTGGCGAAACATTGACATTGTCTGTGTACGCCTGACACTTATGACACTTCCTTACATGGGCACAACAATCACTCTCCATGGTGAGCCAGTAATAACCGGCCCTAAGGATTTTTCTGGCCATAGCATGCCCATTGGCATGTGTCCCAAAGGAACCCTCGTGGATCTCCTCAATCATGAAGTTCGCCTCTTTGGCATCTACGCATCGTAGGAGGGTCATGTCGTGGTTTCGTTTGTACAGGATGGTACCACTTACAAAGAAACCAGTAGCCAATCTCCTCAACGTCCTTTTGTCATTGTCAGAAATCCCTGGTGGGTATTCTTTGTTCTCGACATACTGCTTGATGTTGAAATATGCCGGCCTGCCTTGAGATTTGAATTCGATGTACGGCAGATCCCCGTGTGGGGCAAGTTGAAACATGGATGCCAGGGTGGCTAATGCATCAGCCATTTGATTCTCTTCCCGAGGTATGTGGTGGAAGGAAATGTTGTCAAAGTACTTGGCTAACCTCAAGATGTGAGTTTGATAGGGTATCAAATTCGGATCCCTAGTTTCCCATTCTCCTTTCAACTGGCGTATCACCAAAGCTGAGTCTCCATACACCTTGAGTAGTTTTACATCAAAATCAATGGCCGCCTGAACCCTGAGGGCGCATGCTTCGTACTCGGCCATATTGTTGGTACAATCAAAACCTAGCCTAGCCGTGAAAGGAATACACTGATCATCCAGGGATACAAGGACTGCCCCTACTCCGTGGCCCAAAGCATTAGATGCCCCATCGAAACAAACAATCCATTTGTCTATGTCCTCGTGCGTCCGCTTCTCTTCAAACAGGGCCATGATATCTTCATCTGGGAACTCGGGGTGCATCGGTCGATAATCCTGGAGGGGTTGCTGGGCCAAATAATCTGCTAAGGCACTTCCCTTTACCGGTTTTTGGCTGACATAAACGATATCGAATTCAGATAATAGTACCTGCCACCTAGCGATTCGTCCCGTGAGGGCCAGTTTTTCAAAGATGTATTTCACGGGATCCATTTTGGAAATAAGCCACGTGGTATGGCTGAGCATGTACTGCCTAAGCCGATGTGATGCCCATACCAGAGCACAACATGTCCTTTCCAGCATTGAGTAATTCATCTCACATGCGGTAAACTTCTTGCTCAGATAGTAGATGGCTTGCTCCTTTTTTCCAGAATCATCATGCTGACCCAACATGCACCCCATAGACTCGTCCAACACGGTCATGTATAGGAAAAGAGGTCTTCCTGTTACAGGTGGCATGAGCACCGGGGGATTCACGAGACTTTGTTTGATCTTCTCGAAGGCCTCTTGGCAGTCACTGTTCCATAGGGCCGCCTGGTTCTTACGTAATAGCTTAAAAATGGGCTCACAGGTAGGGGTGAGTTGTGAGATAAATCTCGCGATATAATTCAACCTGCCCAAAAACCCCCGAACCTGCTTCTCCGTGCGTGGTTCCGGCATTTCAAGGATGGCCTTCACTTTCTCGGGATCTATCTCTATCCCTTTCTGACTTACGATAAATCCTAGCAGCTTCCCCGGCTTCACCCCAAAGGTGCACTTGGTTGGGTTCAGTTTTAATTGGCATTTCCGCAACCTTCCAAACAGCTTACGCAGATTGACAAGGTGTTCGTCCTCAGTCCGAGACTTGGCAATCATGTCATCTACGTAGACCTCTATTTCCTTATGCATCATATCATGGAACAATGCCACCATGGCACGCTGATAGGTTGCCCCAGCATTTTTCAGCCCGAAGGCCATCACTTTATAGCAGAATGTCCCCTATAGGGTGACGAAAGTGGTCTTCTCTACATCTTCGGGTGCCATCTTTATTTGATTATACCCTGAGAAACCATCCATAAATGAGAAAAGGGCAAACTTGGCTGTATTATCTACCAATATATCAATGTGTGGCAGGGGAAAATTGTCTTTAGGACTGGCTCGGTTCAAGTCCCGGTAGTCTACACACATTCGAACCTTGCCGTCCTTTTTCGGGACTAGGACAATGTTGGCCACCCACTCCGGGTACCGCGCCACAGCTAAGAATTCTGCATCAAACTGCTTCCTTACTTCTTCTTTAATTTTTAAAGACATCTCGGGCTTCATTCTTCGTAACTTTTGCTTAACCGGAGAAAACCCAGGATTCAAAGGCAACTTATGCTGCACAATGTCGGAATCCAGACCGGGCATGTCTTGATACGACCACGCAAAGACATCTTGATACTCTTCAGGAAGAGTTATCAAGCCTTGGCGGATAGGCGCGGTCATACCGGTTCCTACCTTTACTTCTTTCTTTTCCTCCGTGGTCCCCAAGTTTACCAATTCGGTTTCTTCTTGGTGAGGCTTCATTTCACGCTCTTCCTGAGCGACCAACCTCTCCAACTCTGGTGACAGGACGTCCTCTTCCTCTTCCTCGTTTATCGTTTGGCTTATATCTCGATCAAAATTGATTGTCAAACCCTCGTTGTTAGGTTCCTCAAAGAATCGACCCTCACATCTATACCAAACAAGACAAAAGAGACAAAAAACATGCAAAATGATATGAGAAAGGGTGGTACTTCAAGAACAGATGAAACAAGATCTCTTTGTTTATTTAATAAGGTAGGTTTCACAAAACAAAAGAGAAAGGAAATCTATAGGCTCTAATTACATTGAATCAGCGGTATATACTTCTGACTGGCTTATCACGCGCCTGTTCCCCACTTGGGAATCGGGGTGGCATGGTTGCACAAAACTTGGTGGGTCTTGAGGGAACTCCTCTTCTATTGCGGCCACCTCCTCCTCGGACACCATTCCCGCGCTGGTGAAACACTGGCTAATACGGCCGGGCCATACCCTATCCGCCCGAAATCTTGACGGCACGTTCCTCCTCCCCGGCATCCCGGGTTCATACCCTAATCCATACTTGTATGGATTTCCCTTGATATCGACCACGTCGGCATTCCCGAGGCAGTCCTTGCCTAAACCCATTCCGGGCTCAAATCCGTTCTTGAGCATAACACGCGCCACCATTATAGCCGCTTTGGAGAGAGAAGGTAGCGACGGACTTGGTTCCACAGAGGCGCAGCTCACCACCTCAAAGGATTGGAAAGCCATTTCCAATGATTCTTCCGCCGCTTCTACGTACGGTGCGGAGGAGGGGTAGCTCACTAACATATCCTCTTCACCCGACACTATCACTAAAAGTCCACCTACTGCGAACTTCAATTTCTGGTGAAGCGTTGAAGGGGCCACTCCCAGGGCATGAATCCAAGGTCTTCCCAAGAGGCAGCTATAGGCGGGATTTATATCCATTACTTGAAACACCACGTTGCAAGTGTGGGGGCCTATCTGAATGGGAATGTCGATTTCCCCCATCACTTCCCGCCGAGTACCATCAAAGGCTCGCACCACCATCGAGCTCGGTTTTAAACGTGACGCACTAAAAGGAAGCTTTTCCAAAGTGGTCTTCGGCATTACATTTAAACTCGATCCATTGTCGATAAGTACCTTTGCGACAACGTGGTCCATACATCTCACCAACACATGTAGAGCCTTGTTGTGTCCTCTCCCCTCAACGGGAATCTCTTCTTCCGCAAACGCGATATAATTGTTGGTGGTTATATGATTAACGATGCCCTCGAACCCTCCACTGAGATATCATGTGCTACATGGGCATCGTTAAGGACCTTCATCAACAGCGCACGATGAGGCTCGGAGTTTATGAGTAGTTCAAGCAAAGAGATCCTTACTGGAGTTTTATTCAGTTGCTCGACTACCTTAAACTCGCTTTGTTGGATGAGGCGGAGGAACTCATGGGCCTCTTCCAAAGTCACTGTTTTTCCTTGAAGTCCTTCTTTCTTTTCGGCCCCTCTTACCACTGGAGGATCTACTTCTTTCGAGGGGGTGGCTATATCTGTGGGCTCTTGGACCATGGGCGCTTTCCCTTTAGAGGGCAATTCCGCCGGGTGAGGGGAAGCGAACACCCGACCACTGCGGGTTACGCCACTGAGGCCGGTGATGTTGGTTACCTTAGCTAATAGGGAGTCAACTTCGGTTGCAACTCTTTCGCTGGACGCGGGAGAGGTATACTTCCACGAAACGGCCTTATTACTTTGATATGCAAATGGTGTTGGCTTGGGTGCTGTCCGGGGGTATATGGGTGTGGAGCCGGTCCCTTTCCTAGTAAAACATATCACTAGGGCCTTGGGGGTTAGAGGAACCTTCTTCTCCTCCGACTGCATGCAAATTTGTGGTTCTTCCCTCCCTCCTATGGACACTTCAAGCTGCCCGTAATCCATGAGCCGCTGAAGCAATTCTTCCACCACGGGACAGGTTTCCATGTCATGTGACTCCCCGAGGTGAATCAAACATTCATCCCTTTCGTCTCCACCTCGGGGGACCATGCACGCTGCTTGCAGTGATTGATAGATGAAGCGTCTAGAAGTAAACACCTCTCCTAACCTCTTTGCTCGCGATGGCCCGTCCTTTTCGACGGCGTTCACGCTAGCCCCTCCATGACTAGCTAACGGGTTGGTTTTAACATTTGGGCCTTCCCCCTGAAACGCTAGCCAGCTGGCACTAATCAGGTGCTGCACTTTATACTTGAACGGGATGCAGGAGTCAATATTGTGTCCGGGAGCTCCACTATGGTACACACACTTGGCACCCGGGTCGTACCACTTGGGGTAGGGTGGCTGGAAGACCTTCCCGGGTATGGCCACCACCAAATGATTCTCCAATAATGAAGGCCATAACTCGGAGTATGCCATGGGAATAGGGGAGAAGTTATCTTTCGGGGGCGGGTGCTGTGCATATTTATAGCTTGCGCCAGGGGCTGTATTATTAATTGGCCGGGGAGCGGCTGGAGCTGTGCGTTGGGCCTGCGCTCTTTCTGCTGCGGGTGGTCCTTTTACTTGAGTCGGGAGAGAATTCCCGGCTCGGATTAAAAAATTTGGGGGATTGGGCTGGTATGAGCTTTGGATATTTTGGGGTGCTTTCATCCACGTCGGGGCGGTGGTGACTGCGTGGGCGTCTCCTTCCTTTTTCCTCGTGCCCACTACTGGGGCTCTTCTGTTGTTGTTGGGGGCCACATTGGAAGCATATTCGAACTTTCCTTTTCGTAGTCCAGATTCAATCCTTTCTCCGGCGAAGGCGAGATCCGCAAAGTTAGCTGGCATGTAGCCTATCAGCTTTTCATAGTAGAACGTGGGTAACGTATCTACCATAATTGTGATCATCTCCCTTTCCGTCATGGGCGGTACGACTTGGGCTGCGAGATCTCTCCATCTTTGGGCATATTCTTTAATGGACTCATGCTCTTGCTTAGTCATACTCTGAAGCTGGTTCCGATCGGGAGCCATGTCCGTATTGTACTGGTACTGCCTAATGAAGGCAGTTGCCATGTCCTTCCATGATCGGATCTGGGAAGCTTCCAGATTGGTATACCATGCTACAGCTGCCCCGGCCAAGCTGTCTTGAAAGAAATGGACAAACAATTTTTCGTCCGCAGAATACGCCCCCATCTTTCGGCAATACATCCGAAGATGCCCCATCGGACATGTCGTCCCTTTGTACTTATCAAAGTCCGGTACTTTGAACTTGGGAGGAATGACGATATTGGGCACGAGACATAAATCCGCTAAGTCCGAGAATGGGTAATTGCCAAGGCCCTCGACTGCTCTTAACTTCTCTTCAAGCGCCTCAATCTTTCCCTTATCTTCCGCGAAGGGAACAGATTCTTTTACGGGTGTGGGTGAGGCCGGGATATGGCAGACTATGTTCGGTTGGGGTAGTTCATGTGGGGACGGATCTTTGAGGTGGAGCAGGGGGCCAAGATGGGTATCTCCTTCCTCATCGTCTTGCCCGGGATAGTCGTCATAAGGCGGGAGTTGCCCCTCAAAAGTAGGGGCTTGGCTTAAATCTTCCGGGGTGGCACGGGGAGTGAAGTCCGGAGGCAAGCTATAAGGATAAGCTTGCGGACTATACCTTCGACCAAACATGGCCGTGTTTCTGTCTCGGCCCGGATTTAAAGCGGGTTGCAGTACCGGCTCCGCTTCCCTAACCGTACTGGAGGCGGTTGCCGTGGCTTTATCCTCTATGGTTTTCTGGAGTTTTAACATGACCTCCGAGATGGAAGCCATTTGATCTTTTAAGGCCGATAGATCGGCCTTCATCTGTTCCTGCACACCCTCTTCATTATCCATTTTTCTGGATCGAGTGTTATAGGGGTGCCTTGGTGTTTTCTTAGTTATGATGAAATTCCTAAAGAAATAAACAACGGTGAGTATGCCACCAAAACATGAGTATGAAAATGGATGATCGGAGCACTTGATCCACCCCAAGGTTTTTAGATAACGTGATGAGTCCAGAACTTCACATTTTATAAAAAGAACAAAGCTTTCATCTAGCCAAGATTATACAAAGGTGTTACAAGAGAACCTAACGATTCCTAATTATGTGGGCCATCAAATCTATCATGTGTTGACAGTAATTGATTAGCCCATGAATCTCCTCGGGGGCCGTACACACTTCGGCCATGGCTTTTGCTTTGGCTAATAGACGCGGGAGGTCTTGACTTCCATTCAAGGTCAAGGCGAACCTATCCATCCACATAGTCGCTTCTTGATGCAATACATCAATCACCCTCCCTCTTGCTTCTTTCTCGGCGTACACTTGTGCAAAATCCTCCACTAGCTTTTGTTCATGGGCCACAGACTGGTTCAACTCTTCCTTGTATTGCCCTATGATAGCTAGCATGCTTTGCTCCGTGGATTCCAAGTGTTGAGCCAAACTCCTTTTGGACCTCGCGCAAGCAACTAACTCCTCTTTTAAGATCATGCCATGCACCCGTGACCGATCTCTCTCCTCTCTTCGGAGCTTGAGCTCATTGTTGCTACCCCACAATGCTCCTCGGAATTTCTCTCGGCCATATTCCTCCTTGCGGGCCCTTTTGGTTTCTTGTTCAAGGGCTCTTGCAGTGGCCGCGTTTTCCTCTTGTAACTCGGTGCACTCCTTCCGAATGTGTGTAGCAGCTGACTTGAACTTCTCCTTGGCGAGTCTCGCCTTTCCTAGCTCTAATTTTAGAGCTCGGACTTCTTCATCTTCCTCCGGAGCTTCGAAGTTCTCCTCATCGATAACTTTCAACTTGGGGAGCCAATCTAACCCCCACGTGTGAATTCTTAGCCATCCATGATAACCTCCGATGACGCCATTACGAATGCCCCTAAGCTCCTTGTCTTTCCTCAACGGACTTCTCCACGCCTTGTGGACTCTTTGTATCGCCTTGAGACTTTGTGCGCCTAGATTCCTCACAAGGAAAGGCGAGAGACTTTCTTCGGTTGGCGCTCCCTTCATGGGGTACCCTAGTTGTCTTATGGCGAGTGCGGGATTATAATTAATACACCCCCTAGTCCCTATCAATGGAACATTAGGGTAGTCCCCACACGAGAAAAGAACTCCTTCCTTGCCTTCCTTCCAACGAGGAAACCAATTGATCGCGCTGCCCCCTATCCCAGCCAAATGTTGGTCCCAATCGACTCTTCCTTTTTCGACGCATGAGCGATAGCTTTGAAGCGGACACGGGTGTCTCGTGTCCTGTCGGAATAGGTGTGAAATCAACCACACACAGAGAGCGGGTAAACAACAGACAATTCGTGCACTGTTTTTCTCACACCTTCGGTCAAAGGTGTCAAATAAATCTGCCAAGATAGCCACCACTGGACTTTCCTTGCTATGGTGATATGCGAGGAAAGCATCAATGGTGGCTAAGTCTACCAAACCGTCAACGTTCGGAAAGAGGACAACCCCAAAAATCAGCAAAGCTAAAATATCTGCAAACAGGCCCCACTTCTCTTGGCTCGCCATATCCCTTGCCTGGCCTTCCAAGTATTTTCGTGGCAGGCCCACTACTCCATTGCGGGTTTGTTTCATCCGATCCAACTCTTTTGCTGAATCTTCAATCACAGCTGCACTTTTACTCAAGGAAGGAAGAAAGCTGGAGAAAAGATACAGTTTTCTCCCCCCAAGAGGGCATCCTAATATCTCCTCAAACTCTTCAATAGTTGGTACCATTTGGAAGTCCCCAAATGTGAAACACCTCAACGGCTGGTCATAGTATTGGGTGAGGGATACGACAGCTTCCGTAAATACCTCCGCTGCGGTCAAATCTAGAATCTTCCCGTAGACTTTGCGGAAGGCTTGCCTTTGGAGGGGTCCCATCAATCGTCCCAATTCCTCGAGGCTAGTGACATCTAGACTTTTAACCTTGACTTGATAAAACCTTTTGCCGTTTTGATTTGTCCCCATCATCTACCTAAAAAAGGGGGTGGATCAAGACTCCGACATGAATGATGCAATGCGTATGCATGAAACAGAAAGAAAACAAGATAAAGGGGTAATTCATACATACGAGACCGTAGAGACCCAATTTTAATGCTACGTTTGGGCATGATGGCGCCTCGACATAGCATTAAAAAGGTTACGTATTACTCTAAAGAAACCAAATACCACTAGTAAAAAACTATAAACTAGTGCTATTTATCAAAAGATGCATGAGAACAAATGGCACGAAGCGTGTTTGCTCTTTGCCCCTATTTGGGAACCTATAGGATAATATCTTGGGGTCTCTAATAACTACTTCCAAACAATTTATAACTCACACGGTCGTTCTCTAGAGGTATCATCACTTAAGATAATAATATTGTGGCGGTATGGAATACCAGCGACAACACATTATAAAGAGAGAAAGCTCTAGACGAGGTTTCACTATTATCAAGCAAGTCGGAGACCTAGCATGATGATAGATTCACCTCCACTCCTTAAATTCCCATGAACCCGAGTGTAGGGCCCCTTTTTTTTACTCAAACCCGTGGGTGCTTAGGACGTAGTGTAAAGAATGCGAAATAGACAACAGTTATTTACATTTTACACAGTTCAATAAAAGCACACACAAAGTTTCACAATTCCACAATTCCTAAAATAGGCCTAACTCACAAAAAGATCCCCAGTGGAGTCGCCAACTGTCGCAACGTGCCCTTTTGCGGGCGAGCGAGGGCGAGGCTCACGGGTGTGCTTTCCAAAGGAGGAAAGATGCACGGAGTCGCCACCAACGTTTATTTGTGGAAAACGTCGGAAAAACCAAAGGAAACCGGTCAAAATGAAAATTCTAAGTTCGGGAGTTGTATTTACGCTTGAGGAAGGTATTAGCACCTCTTACGTTTGTCTCAAAGGACAACAGCCTATTTTTTAGAATTGTGGAAATTGTGTTACCTTGACTTTATTTCTTTATTTTTTGAGGTCGACAAAAGCGGAGCTTTTGCTCCTACGTACCCTCCTTTGGAGAGGAAATCAGACCTACGTAGTTCTTTCTTTTGAAGTGAATCAAGCGATTCTTTTTACTTGAAGGGTGATCATTTTAAGGCGTTGGACCTTAAAAATGATCCATTTTACTTGGTAAGAAACTGAAATGATAAACTTTCAAAACCCTATTTTTGTGGACGAGCTTGACTAGGCAAATTGATTTTAGCCTTAGTTTCACTTTAGTTATTAGTCAATTCGATTAAGAATGAGAAATCCCAAAGAGAAAACGTCCGATTGATTTATCGCTTTATTTTACTAAAAGGGGGCATTTTTGATTATTATATTATTATTTTACCTCTTTTTTTGATTTCCAACGTGGTTACGGCACGACCGAACGGTCGGAATTCATTTTAACCGAAATTAACGGATGATACAATTCAAACGATCGGTGGAAATTTATTTTATTTTTAGATTAGGCGAGAAATGACTTAATTAAATGGCTTAAGCACGTCAAAAGGGGGTATAAAAAGCGAATGAGAACGAGAATAAAAATACATGAAACAAAATGTGGACCACCACGGGTACATAGAATGAATTGAAAAGCTCGGTTTGAGGTACTTACTCGTTGAAGATTGAAGAAAACGAAGAACGAACGATGAATGTTGAAGAACGGTCGAGAATCTTCGCGTAATTAATCACGGAAACATTACGGAAGCGCCTCGGCTTGGATTTTCTTCACGGAAATATTTTTCCTCAGCAATTTCGAGAGAGGGAGAAGTGCCAAGAAGGCTGAACCCTTTTCTTCTTCACTCCTCCCCCTATTTATAGCAAAATAGGGGAGGAGCTTGCCACCCAGCTCGCCCAGGCGAGCAAGGTTGCTTCCTCCAGAAGCAACAACCTTCTGGAGGAAGGATCTGGAAGGCCCAAGTGGGCCAGATTGCTATTTGTACCCCCCTTCTATTTTTTTGGTAATTCTTTTTCCGTAACGTTACGAAACTTTACGAATTTCGTAATGATACTTATTTTTCTTCCGCAAGGTTACGAATCCTTACGGATTATGTATTTACTCTTTTTTAGCTTTCGAAGAAGTTACGGAAACTTACGAATTGCGCAAAAACACCTCTTTTCGATTTCCGCCACATTACGGAATTTCATGAATTGCGCAAGCCTGCTTCCTTTTGATTTCTGACACGTCTCGGGACTTCATTCATTGTGCAACAAAGGGCGCCAAGTGTCTTGAAGCGGCCAATCAAAGGTTGTATATCATCAAATAATAATCCCCGGACGAAATTAGGGTATGACAACCTGTTCTCAAATATGTTATTTGAAAATACATTTTGTGATTAGCTTGTCATTGGGAACTAAAGGAGTTAATGTATCATTTTGTAGTTAATGTTTTTATTATGATAAATTCTTATAAGTATCAAGGATAGTTGACTGCTGAGTGCTCTTACTTAATCAATGCTTAACTTTCCTTTTTTCTTCTCTGTTCAGTTTTCATGTTAGCACCTTAGATCTATTTACTTTGGCATAAATTGCAGCTTGGCTTAGTAGGGATGAACTTGGGAAAATTTCTCATGAAACGGGTTGTAACACAGGTGAAAATAGAGATAATATAGTGAATCTCATTATGCATTGTTGTTTGTATTTTTTTAGTCCATTCTCCATTTTTTTCTTTAAACATATAAAGTATTTTGACATCATAAAAGATCACATTGAGTGAAACATCTTCAGCTCAGACATTTTACAAATGAAAATTTCTAACCTTTTTTGAAGTTTTCAAATTGAACATTTTCTCAAGTTAATCTCTAATAAATAATAGTTAATATAAAAGTGTAAATAACATCTGTCCAACAATGACTTCCAATGTGTTTTTGCTTAGTGACCAATTGCATACATTCATTTTTACAAAAATTGGTTGAAGGGTATTTAGTTAGAGCTGCTCGAAGAAGTTACATATTTGTCCATATTCTTACCTAGGATTTGTAGGTATAACTTGTGATTGTTATTTTTTACTATTTTTTATCTATTATTATTATTATTATTATTATTATTATTATTATTAGTGTGATGATGATTTTTGTTATTCTGTGTTCATTCTTTGAAATCCATAATAGATATATACAAGAGGTATGCATAACTTCCAATTCAATTTTATTATAAATACATGAATTATATTATTAAATTCCTTTCTATAAATATGTTTGTCTAGACATATAATCAGGTATGATTTTGTTTGGGTCTGTTACACTGAAATTGCAGGTTTGGTCAAAGGAAAACCAAAAGAAATATTTTTTAAAAAAATTAAAAAACATCGATTTTCATTGAAAATCATCTTAGAATGTCAAGATTTTAAGACGGTTTTCAACGAAAACTGTCATAGAACCCATCAAATCTAAGATGGTTGAGAAACCATAGTGAAAAGTGTTCACTTTCCACGATGGTGACTTCCACGATGATTATGGAATTGTCACCGAATGTGTCTTGGAATTGACGTTGAAAGTCTTTATTCTAGTAGTGTTTAGTTGACAACAATCTAAATAATGAGAATTGTCTTAAAAGTAGAGTAGATTATTAAGAGACAATCATGACTATAATGTTGGATCAAGTGGCCTCGGAATAATTAAGAAGGGAGGGGGGGGGGGTTGAATTAATTATTAATGTGCCTTGACTAATTAAAAATTTATCCTTCTTAATGTTACTAGATTTAATTAGGCTTTTACTACAAAGTTAAGAAAAAGAAACTTAACCAAAAGTAAAAGCGATAATTAAAGTGCACAGTGGAAATTAAAGAGTGTAGGGAAGAAGAAGACAAACACAAGAATTTTATACTGGTTCGGCAACAACCTGTGCCTACATCCAGTCCCCAAGCGACCTGCGGTCCTTGAGATTTCTTTTCAACCTTGTAAAAGCCTTTACAAGCAAAGATCCACAAGGGATGTACCCTCCCTTGTTCTCTTTGAACAACCAAGTGGATGTACCCTCCACTTGAATTGATCCACAAGAGATGTACCCTCTCTTGTTCTCAGTTACAACAACCCAAGTAGATGTACCCTTTACTTGTACCACAAAGGATGTACCCTCCAATGTGTTAAGACAGTTCTCAGGCGGTTAGTTCTTTGAAACTTTGTGAAGGGGAAACAAAAGATATATCAGGCGGTTAGTCCTTTGAAATCTTTTGTTTAAGGGAAAGGGGAGCATCAAAAGAATTCTCAGACTGTGTCGTTTTGAATTCTTTGAAAAGGGAGAAGGGAGACACAAAAGAATTCAGGCGGTTAGTCCTTTGTTCTTTTGGAAAAGGGAGAAGAGAGACACAAAAAGAATTCAGACGGTTAGTCATTGTCGAATTCTTTTTGGCAAAGGGATAAGAGAATGAAAAAGATGAATAGCACACTTTTGTTTTCTATGAAAGAACAAGGTTTGGAAACCTAAAAACTTAGAAAGCTTTTGGCAAAGGAAGAAGAAGAAGAAGTTCAAGAATATGTTCAAAAGTATATATGAAAATTTATCTCAAGTGCAAGTCAAGGTCTTGCCTTTATAGACTCTTCATGTCTGGTCAAGAAAACCATTGGAAGAGTTATAACCTTGAGAAAAACCTAAAAACCATTGGAAGAGTTACATCTCTTGACTTTTTATTCAGAACTTGTCACTGGTAATCGATTACCATAACCATGTAATCGATTACACAAAGCATTTTATGAAAAGATATGACTCTTCACTATTGAATTTGAATTTTAGGGTTCAGATACATTGGTAATCGATTACCAATATATTGTAATCGATTACACCATTTAAAAAACATTTGGAACGTTGCAAACTCAGTTAAAAGCTTTTGAAATCAAACTTTACCACTGGTAATCAATTATAGGAAACTGGTAATCAATTACCAAAGAGTAAAAACTCTAGTAACTTAGAAAATTTTGAGAAAAACTCTTTTGAAAAAGAAAACTGTGCTATGTTTGTTTTTTGGAAAGTCTTTTCAATACTTCCCTTGTGAAGTCTTCTTGATTTCTTCTCTTGAATCTTGAATTCATCTTCTCATGAAACTTGAAATTAATCTTGATCTTGAACTTGTTGACTCAATCTTGAAATCATTGTTTGGGCTTTTTGTCATCATCTTTGTCACCATCAATACTACTTGAATAAACTTGATTCATCATCATGAAGCTTGTTTTTACAATCTCCCCCTTTTTGATGATGACAAACCTGAAATCAAGAAACACTTACACATTCTTTTTCCTAGTCGATCACTCACTTAATTCTCCATATTCTCCCCCTTTGTTTTTGAGTTTAAGCTTCACTTGAAATTAAATTACTTAATTATATGAGTTCTTGATTTAATCCCTATTTTCTCTCCCCCTTTGGCATCAACAAAAAGCCAAAGTGCGTAAGAAATATAAAACCATTCATAAATGACTAATCATACAAGAGAATAGAAAACAATCAAACAAGATAACTTAACCATCCATCAAACTAGAAGAATAATACTTCATAGAATGTCGTATAATCCAGAAAGTCATTCATAATAACCAAATAAAAATACATACCACTAGTTATATATCATCAAAATAATTAAGTTTAAAGCTCATAACCATAAACAACCAAGAGCAAGTAAATATAATCATCATGTTCAGTCATACTAAGCAAATATTTAAAAGAAATACTAAGTGCTCAAATGTCATAAAAACATAGCCAAATACAAGGCTTAAAAACAAAATATAATTATAATCTAAATCTATTATCAGAGAATCAAAAACTTAATTCTAAGTAACAAAAATTAGTTATGAACAGATACATGGTAACTCATTACTTATCTCAATTATTTTAGCATATCAATATAATTTTGACAAAAATCCAATCATGTCAAATCATACATAAATGAGTAAACATACAATAAATGTATTCATACAAGAGAGAAAAACTTTAAAAAAATCAAACAAGATAATAAATCATCCACAAATCATAATAAAAACATGTGTATCAAATAAGTCATAAGTCATCAAAAGTAACCAAGTAGAACCATAACACATAAAGCAACTAACAAGTTTTAAACTTTTAGAAAATAAAGTACTAATAAAGTTTCAAAACATAATTCACTAAGTACCAAATAAGTAAACAAGATAATCAAATTTAAACACATAACAGAAAGGCATTAAAACAAACTATTTTGCACCCATAAAAATACATATTCACTATCTTAATCAACATAACCTTTAAAAAATCATAATAACTCTCAAACACAATCAATGTTGTGAACAATAGGAGATTTGGAGCAAGTGGGGCCAAGATGAAAGAAGGAGATACCCATGTTGTGACTTCAGCTCTTACTTGGCCTAAATCCCAACAAACCCCTCACAACACTTACCAATATTCCCCACACCAACCAAGCTTTTCGGCTCACGTCTAAAACCCTTCCAATCCGGCACCCATCTAGCAAAAAGTTCCCGCTTAATCACAAAGGCCTCCCACTCAAAACTTGGCTCCCGCACAATCTCGCCCCGCTAGCAACTCCAATCCCAGCACAAGTGCCAATCTAGGAAGGAATTTTCCAGTAAAGAAGCTTGTGGAATTCACCTCGATCCCGATGACATATGTTGACTTGCTACCATCCTTGATCACTAACCAAATGGTGGTTGGTGAACCTCGGGAAGATCTACCAATCTCCTTTCCCTCGTTGGTACAATCCCAACACAACTTATGCTTATCATGGAGGTGTCCAGGGGCATTCAATAGAACAATGCGTGGCTTTCAAAAACAAGGTCCAAAGTTTGATTGACGTAGGGTGGCTGACATTTCAAAAGGATGGCCCAAATGTAAGGACGAATCCTCTTGCCAGTCATGGGGGATCGGCGGTTAATGCGGTATTTTCTAAGTTATTTTTTAGTCCCTTTCTCAAGAAATTGAAACCCTTATATCTAACATTCAAGGATAAGCTGATATACTCCAATGTACAAATAATAAAGCAAGTTCCAAATGATATAATGCATGAGAAACAAAGATAACAGAAATTAAAACTGGGTTGCCTCCCAGGAAGCGCTTCTTTAACGTCATTAGCTTGACACGCTTTTACCTCAATGGGTGAAAGGAACCTCTTGACCCATTTCCATTACTTGTAATAAAACATTTTGTTCTAGAGCAGGCTTGTTTTCAACAAACAAATCAAAATTAATTTTCTGATCTTCAAAACCCATATCCAGCTTCTTTCTACCCATATCAACTATGCAGCTTGCAGTTAACATGAATGGCCTTCCCAATATTACAGGAATGTCAGTATCTTCACAGATATCCATTACCACAAAGTCTACTGGGAAGATAAAATGTTTCACTCTGACCAGCACATCTTCAATTACTCCATATGATCTAGTAATGGAGCGGTCAACAAGTTATAAAGTCATCCTAGTGGGCATGATCTCCAACTCTCCCAACCTTCTGCACATGGAGAGTGGAATTAAATTAATACTGGCTCCCAGGTCAATAAGAGCCTTTCCCACAGTGACTTCTCCAATTGAACAAGGAATAGTTACACTCCCAAGGTCTTTATGCTTGGGTGGAAGGATCTTTTGAATCACAGCTCTACAATTTCCTTCCACTACGATGTTTTCCTGGTGAATGTACTTATGTTTCCTTGTTAACATATCCTTCAAGAACTTGGAGTAGAGTGGCATCTACTGTAGAGCTTCTCCGAAGGGCATGGTTATTTCCAGTTTCCTGAAAATATCTAAAAATCTCACTAAATGACGGTCCTTCTCTTTCTTGGAAGGTACCACAAGATATGGTACTTCCTTACCTTCGTTCACAGCTTTATCACTTCTACTCTTCTCTTCATTTTCATTTTTTTTTATCTTTTTCAATTTTTTTATTTTCTTTTTCTTTTTCTACTTCCTTTTCTTTTTCTTGGTCATTAAATTCTTTTTTCTTGACCATTATTTGTTTCTCTTTTTCTTGATTGTTTTCACCTCTCACATCATTTTTCTTGCCATCAGTACCTTTCTTTTCAGCAGCTTTCTTCTTGTGCACAACACTCTCCTCATCCTCATCCTCCATAAACCTCTTACTCCTTGTCATCATAGCTTTGCATTCCTCCTTGGGATTCTTTTCTGTATTTGCCACAAAATTGTTGGATAACTTGTCAGCTATCTGCTTAGCCAATTGTCCCACCTGGACCTCAAGGTTCTTTTGTGCTGACTCAGTGCTTTTATGATTTGACATTGTTACCTGCATAAACTGAGTCAAAGTCTCCTCCAGCTTAGTAGTCCTCTGAAAGATGTTAGGCCCTTGTTGGATTGGTCTGTTTGAAGGTCCACCCTGGTCTTTGTTGAACTGATTGCCAGGGTGTGACCTCCACTGTCCTTGTTGATTATAAGGACCCTGCAGGAAGCTTGAAAATCCTCCTTGAGTATACCCTTGTTGCTGTTTATTTCCCATATAATGAATTTCTTGAGTGTTTTCTTCAACGGGGATACATTGGTTTGTTTCATGAGCCTCACCATAGATGGTACAACCTGTAACCTGCAAAATAGAAGAATGTGTAGGTTGACCAATAGACAGTTTAGTTGGCAACTTACCAAGTGTTTCTGTTAAAATCTCAAGTTGCTTAGAAAGCAAATTATTTTGTGCCAATAAAGCGTCATGTGATGATAGTTCTAACAAGCTTTTCTTTGTGGGTTGATGGGTTCTGTCGTGCAGAATGGCATGATCACTGGCTGACATACTCTCAATTAGCTCAGTTGCTTCTTCCGGGGTCTTCAGCTTTATTTTTCCCCTTGCATAAGCATCTATCAGTTGCTTGGTTTGTGGTCTCAACCCATATATGAACATATTCAATTGAATTGGCTCAGGAAACCCATGAGTGTGAGTTCTTCTCAATAAACCTCTGAACCTCTCCAATGCTTCACTCAGAGATTCATCAGGGAATTGATGAAATGAAAAGATTGTAGCTTTCCCTTCCAAAGTCTTGGACTCTGGGAAGTATTTCTTTAGAAACTTTTTAACAACTTCTTCCCAGGTTTTCAGACTGTTACCCTTAAATGAGTGAAGCCACCTCTTGGCCTCTCCTGCCAATGAGAATGAGAATAGGCTGAGTCTAATAGCTTCATCTGGCACACCGGTAATCTTGACAGTGTTGCATATTTCAATGAACTTTGCCAAATGTGCATAGGGGTCCTCATTAGGTAATCCTTGGAATAAATTCCCCTGTATTAAATGAATTAAAGAATGTGGGTAGTTGATCTTGTAAGCTTGCACTTCAGGACGTGCAATGCTAGTAAAGAATTGCGGTACTGAGCTGCTTGAATAATCCTCAAGGGTGATCCTCAGGTGTTGCTCGTCTGCCATGATAGTGGTTTCAGGCAATTGAGTAGCGGATTCCCTTGATGATGGTGAATCAGGTGATAATGAATCAGAAAAATGAGTTTCTTCCTCAAGAATGGATGCAACTGTTCTGTCTTGCAGAAGTTTCCTTCTCCTCTCGGCCCTGATCCTTCTCAATGTAGCTTCAATTTCTAAGTCCAAAGGAACTAAATTGCATGTGAGAGATCTATGCATATAAAATACTAACAGAAACATCGGTTATCCAATTCAATAAGAGAAGATAAATGTGAATTGAGAATAAATATTCATAGATAATCAAAGAATAATGAATAAAGAATAGGCACCTAAAAATGAACTAACTTTCCAAATAAAAAGAAGTTCCCCGGCAACGGCGCCAAAAACTTGTTCGCTTCCGGCAAGTGCACCGAATTGCACAAGTAGTATAAAAAGGTAAGAACCGAGTATCGAACTCTCGGGGAACTTGTGTTACTTGGTAAAGCTATTTCAGTGAATAGGTGTCTAGTGTGAAAAGAGATATGTTTACTATGAACAGGTGTGTGACCTAACTATTAAAGGAAAAATCACGTGAGTAATGATGTGTAAAGACAAATAGACGACACGTTGGTCTTCCTAATAGGTGCCTGATGTTAAAAGAATATTCTTTAATTAACAATGCTTATGCATTCTATGGTGTCTCCTGAAATGCTAAACCCTGATTCCTCATGATAGTTTAGCCTAATCCTAATCAGGCATCGTCCGCAGATTCCTCTTGTTGGACTAAACTTGACCTAAACCGCATTAAGACAAAGATACAACAACTAGATTACCGTACCCCAATCCCTCGTGATAATACGATAAACTAGCCTCGTCCTATCAAGTTCTAATAATTAGATCAGTTTCCACTGTTGAATGATCCTAAAGACACATACGTCTACATGATCAAGGCAAAAGCATGGTAGAATGAAGTTCTGATAGCACAGTGAACACACAAAACATCATTAAATAGATAAAAGGATATTTACATCAAGTACCTAATGGAAAGATCCAATAGAGGATTTAGCTTTCCATAACTGGGAAGCTTCCATTACACCAAAGAGAAGACAAAGATGAAAGATTGCATAAATACAAGTAGTAGGGATGTCTCCTCCACCTCTAGGACCTCACAATCACTCAGAAACTCATCTCAAGCTCTCAGGATGGCTTCCTCTTTAAGCTCTGGTCTCTGCAGATCTTCACACAACAAAATCTCTCAAACTCTCTGGAACTTGGACCTTTCTCTCTCTAGAACTCTCTAGACATGCAGAAGCTTCAAGAAAAGGCCATACTCCCTTCTCTCTCTAAAAAAACCCTCACATGCAGAAGCTCCTTCAGAAAAATGGCCAAACTCCCCTTCCAAAATCTGATTTCAGGCTTAAATAGGTGGCTTTGTTCGTGCTCGTGCACTTAGCGCAATTCTGAACCCCTTAGTGCGCATTAGTGAATTTCGGCTTAGCATAGGCTTTTCTCGCTCAGCGAATGGACTGGAGCGGTGCGCTTAGCGGGATGGCCCTTCGCTCAGCGAACATGCACAGCTCATCCTTCTTCCAGATTCTTCCTCGCGCTCAGCCGAGGAGTGTTGCGCTCAGTGGATGGCTCGCTAAGCCAACAGGTTGGCTTAGCGAGAGGGTGAAAATCAACACTATACAAACTCACCTAATTAATCTGAAATTGAGAAAAAATGATTATTAAACACACAAAATGGAAGTACTAAGTATTTATTACCTATCTTTACCCAAAAGTAATTACAACACTACAAAATAGCCATAAATTGGAGGAGTTTGATGCAATTTACATAGGTTTTATACACAAAAGTTAGTCGTATTCATCAACTAACAGATACAATCCCGGAATGGGTTTGGGCCAGAACGGCGATGGCATGGAGAGTTTGGTAGAGTTCACAGGGAACCACAGAAGGTTCGGACTGGGATATGAGCCAATGCGCACCGACGTGAGGAGGAGTGCCCTAGAAAAGAAGGGAAGAAGCATGGGCCAGCCGCAAGGGCTGCAAGTGAAAGGGGTTCCCTTGTGTCACATCAACAAAAGCTTTGTCAGCACGGGTTGGATGTGCGAAGGACAGGTCACCATGATACATGAAGAAACCCCTCAAGGGCAACCAAATTGGGTGTGGTCGTGCCCTTCGGAGTTCGAATTGGGGAACTGACAAATTGTCAAACAACCCGAAATTTCCGTGGAAAACACAATGTAATTTGTTAGTCCTAACCCTATCGTTGGGCCTAGGCTCTAGGGTTTTTTCTCCCTGTTTAGGCATACCTTTTGTTACCACAAATATATAAATATGCAACCCTTCTTCATTTGTTCTTCCACTTTCGTCCATTTTTCATTCTTTTGCATATTTATTTTTTGTTGCGGTTAAATGGTACAGATCCGACAATGAGTCCTGTGAAGGTAATGATACCAAGGACCCAGACGTCGATTTTGAGCAACCGGTAAACCAAGCTGAGGATGGGGAAGATGAGGATTGGGGGCTTCCCCCAGAGCTAAAAAGAATGGTCGAACAAATAGACAGGGAAGTAAAGCCACACCAAGAAGAAACGGAGATCGTAAAATTGGGTGTTGGCGAAGAAAGGAAAGAGGTCAAGGTTGGTACGAGCATGACTACACGTATCCAAGATGAATTGGTGGCTCTGCTACGAGACTACCAAGACATCTTTGCTTTGTCATACCAAGATATTCCCGACTTGAGTCCCGACATCGTACAACACAGGTTACCTCTGAATCCCGAGTGTTCCCCGATCAAGCAAAAGCTGTGGAGGATGAAGCCCGAGATGCCCTTGAAGATAAAAGAAGAGGTGAAAAAAAAATTTGACGCTGACTTCTTGGCTGTGGCTCGATACCCGGAATGGGTTGCAACCATTGTGCCAGTCCTTAAGAAGGACAAGAAGATGCAAATGTGCGTGGACTATCGGGATCTAAATCGAGCCAGTCCAAAGGATAACTTTCCTCTACCGCACATCGATATCCTCGTGGATAACAAGGACAATTTTGCCTTGTTTTCTTTCATGGTCGGTTTCTCGGGCTACAACCAAATAAAGATGGCGCCAGAGGACATGGAGAAGATGACATTCATCACCCTGTGGGGAATGTTCTGCTACAAAGTGATGTCCTTTGGGCTTAAGAACGCTGGGGCAACTTACCAACGGGCTATGGTAGCATTATTCCATGACATGATGCACAAAGAAATTGAGGTCTACGTGGATGATATGATTGCCAAGTCCAAAACCAAGGAGGAACACCTTATCAACTTACAGAAGTTGTTCGAGAGGCTGTGTAAGTATCGATTAAGGTTGAATCCCGCGAAGTGCACTTTTGGGGTCAAGTTGGGAAAGTTGTTCAGTTTTATCATAAGCCAGAAAGGGGTAGAGGTGGACTGAGACAAGGTGAAGGCCATCCTCGAACTGCCTGAGCCACACACCGAAAAGCAGGTCTGAGGCTTCCTAGGATGTCTGAACTACATAGCGAGGTTCATATTCCAGTTGATTGCCACTTGTGAGTCTCTCTTCAAGCTTTTACGTAAGAACCGGTCTGTCCAATGGGATGACAACTGCCAAGCGGCATTTAGAAGGATCAAGCGATGCCTCATGAATCCTCCTATGCTTGTGCCATTGGTACCCGGAAGACCCCTTATCTTATATATGACCGTGTTGGATGAGTCGATGGGGTGTATGTTGGGGAAGCATGACAAGTCCGGAAAGAGGGAACAAGCTATCTATTACTTAAGCAAGAAGTTCACGACATGTGAAATGAACTACTCTTTGCTCGAAAGGACATGTTGTGCCCTGGTGTGGGTAGCTCATTGTCTAAGGTAGTACATGATGAGCTACACCACTTGGTTGGTGTCCAAGATGGACCTAGTCAAGTACATATTTGAAAAACCTGCTCTCACCGGACGGATCGCTCGGTGGCAGGTTCTGCTATCATAATTCGACATTATTTATGTCACTCAAAAGGCGATAAAGGGAAGCGCCATGGCAGATTACCTGGCTCAACAACCCATCAATGACTACCAGCCTATGCATCCAGAATTCCTGGATAAGGACATCATGACCTTGTTCGAGGAGGAGGTGGAGGATGAGGATATGGACAAATGGATTGTCTGGTTCGACGGTGCGTCCAACACACTAGGCCATGGAGTTGGGGCGGTATTGGTTACCCCCAACGATCAATGTATACCCTTCACGACTAGATTGGGCTTTGACTGCACAAACAACATGGTTGAGTATGAGGTGTGCGCCCTTGGGATCCAAGCGGCAATTGACTTCAAGGTCAAGTTGTTCAAGGTATATGGGGACTCAGCCTTAGTAATCCACCAATTGAGGGGAGAATGGGAGACCAAGGATCATAAGTTGATACCCTACAAGGCCTACATCCAAAAACTGATAGAATACTTCAATGACGTATCCTTTCACCACATCCCCAGAGAGGAGAATCAGATGGTTGATGCCCTTGCCACTCTGGTGTCCATGTTCCAATTGACCCCACATGGGGATTTGTTGTACATCAAATTCAAATGTCACGGCAAGCCTGCACATTGTTTCTTGATAGAAGAGGAGCAAGATGGTAAACCTTGGTACTTTGATATCAAGCAATATATCGAAGACAAGGAATACCCATGGGAGGCTTCTGACAATGACAAGAGAACATTGCGAAGGTTGGCAGCTGGCTTCTTCCTGAGTGGGAATATCCTGTACAAGAGGAACCATGATATGGTTTTGCTCCGATGTGTGGATGTCAGGGAGGCTGAGTAAATGCTAGTGGAAGTGCATGAGGGATCCTTTGGAACACATGCCAATAGACATGCCATGGCCTAGAAGATCCTGAGGGCAGGGTATTACTAGCTCACTATGGAAAATGATTGTTGTATCCATGTGAGGAAGTGCCATAAGTGCCAAGCCTTCTCCTATAATGTCAATGCTCTGCCCGCACCTTTGAACGTCTTGGCAGCACCTTGGTCGTTCTCTATGTGAGGAATAGACGTGATTGGAGCTATTGAGCCCAAAGCTTCAAATGGACATCGCTTCATTTTGGTCGCCATTGACTACTTCACCAAATGGGTTGAAGCGGCTTCATACACCAGTGTGACTAGGAGTGTGGTGGTTAGGTTCATCAAGAAAAAGATAATTTGCTGGTATGGTTTGCCTAGGAAGATTATCACCGATAATGCCACCAATCTGAACAATAAAATGACGAAGGAAATGTGTGAGGATTTCAAGATCCAGCACCATAATTATATGCCTTACAGGCCCAAGATGAATGGGGCAGTTGAGGCTGCTAATAAGAACATCAAGAAAATAGTTCAGAAGATGATCGTGTCATACAAGGATTGGCACAAGATGCTCCCTTTTGCACTACATGGTTATCGAACCTCGATACTCACATCAACTGGGGCAACCCCGTTCTCTTTGGTGTATGGGATGGAGGTTGTGCTTCCATTTGAAGTAGAGGTTCCTTCGTTGAAGATTCTAGCCGAGTTAGGGTTGGAGGAATCAGAATGAGCCCAAACTCGCTTTAATTAGTTGAATCTTACAGAAGGTAAGAGATTGGCCTCCATGAACCATGGACCATTGTATCAAAGCCGAGTGAAGAATGCTTTCGACAAGAAGGTACGCCCATGCAAGTTCAACGAAGGGGATCTCATCTTGAAGAAAGTATCCCAAGCTCAAAAGGACCACATAGGGAAGTGGGCTCCAAATTATAAAGGACCTTTTGTTGTGAAAAAGGCGTTTTCCGGAGGGGCGTTGTTGCTTGCCAGCATGGACGATGAAGAGTTGCCTTCGCCTGTGAATTCCAATATCGTCAAATGATATTATGCATAAAGCCTGGGGCAACTAGAAGGTTCAATACATGGTTGTTCTCCAAGGACTCATTGGGATCTCCAAAGTCTTAAAATCCTTTGTAAACCATTATCGCTACATTAATAAATATTGGATTAATGGTTTGCATCTTAAACTTCCTGTGTTGTGTCTTTTACTTCTTAAGAATATACACTCCCGATCTTACCTGTTGAATCCAGAGCCATTTGGCTCAATTAATGGGGTGCCGTAAGCGTTTAAGTAAAATTGAACACAATAACACCTGTTTAATTGTTGCACTTAAACATCCCAATCATAAGCATGCATGCATTTGCATCTTGTCATCTTGCGAATCGGAGGATGAATAAAGAGTCATTTTGAGTGATGGTCAATACCACACCAAAGTTGAGGCAAGGATGAGTGAAAGGTAATATAGGTATTTTGTGGTGTTGTTTCACATTTGCTGCATGATGCCATTTCATTTGTTCAAAGCTTAGGGGCAAGTACGAGCAGGTGCTAGGTCCATGATCAATCAATCATCATCTCGCGTCCGGCTCAAGACGATAAAGAAGCACTCCTAGGAGGCAGCCTAGTATCTTTAATCCTGTTCTTTAAAATTCCTGCTTTTATTTATTTGTTTTCTTGAATTATATTTGAATTCGCCTAGTTTATTTGCAACCATAGGAGTTTTAAAAAAATATATAAACATGACAAGGAATAATCAAAATTTTTGCAAAAGGGGTTTTGCATAAAAAAAAAAAGAGGGTTAGCTCACTTAGGCGAGCACGTCTGACATTGGTTTTTAAAAGGGGAGGGGGTGAAGCCATTTCTTCACCCCATTTCTTCCCTAAAACTCCAAGAACACTAAGGCTTACGGGAATCACGAATCCAACAGCCCCCAAGTCCCCCATTGTGCATTTTTGCTTTCGTTGTTTGCATTTTCGTTCATCCCTACAAGTAAGTATCACCTCCCTTCAAGTTTTTGCTTTCCATGGTGGTATTTTTAGTGCTCTAGTTTCTTATTTTTTGCAAATTCCGTGGAACAAATTATGTGTGAATCCATGCTTTGTTTGCTTGGTTTGGGGGCTATAGGGGATTGCCATAGGCCTATCTTGAAATTCCTCAATGGCCTTTGCGTGTGATATTGTGAAGTTTGAATTATGGAATGAATTTGTGCATGTATGGTTGCCATTTGGGGTGTGTGGACAGTTTAAGATGTTAGAACAAAATGCCAAGAGCATGACTTAGGCCTAGGAATCTAAGGTTTGTCTTGGATGCAAAAATGCATGGATTACATGAATATGAGAGCATGTTTGTTTGGATTTTTAGACTAGCAATTGAACTTGCTGCATCATGGTGGGCACCTTGCATATAGGTAGCATAAAATACCTTTCAAATATATATATGTACATGGATATATGTCATAAGATACTTTTCAAAAAAAAATATATGTATATGCATGGATATGCCTCATAAAATGCCCTTCAAAATATATATACATGGTATACATGGATATATATATATATCATAAAATGCCTTTCGAATATATATATATATATATATATATATATATATATATATATATATATATATATATATATATATATTTCATAAAATAGCACACGCACCAATGTGTGATTATTGTCTAAGTGCACGTTGACACTTGCATTTGATGGAAAGAAATGTGCACCATTCAAGTCTGTTTGGCTTTTGTTGTGATGATTGGTATATCATGCAAACTAACTTTGAAAATGTATCCTCGCAAGAAATGGTTCCAAGGAAGCTCCCTGCTAAGAGGGCAAGGAAAGATGCCACCGGAGAAGGTTCCAGTGTGGCCCCACAGGTGGATGTGGAGTTCAACAGACATAGGTTCTGAAGTGAGGAACACCAGTGCCGATTTGAGGCAATTAAGGGTTAGTCATTCCTCAAGGAGAGGCGGCTCTAGTTGAGGGACGAAGAGTATGCTGAGTTCCAGGAGGAAATTGCCAAGAGGCAATGGACTCAGCTTGCAGCACCCATGGTTAAGTATGATCCCGAGATAGTCATGGAGTTCTCCGCCAATGCCTGACCCACGGAGGAGGGAGTCACAGTCAAGCGCTCCTGGGTGAGAGGCCAATGGATCCCCTTCGATGAGGATGCCATTAATCAATTTTTGGGGCATCCACTGGTCTTGGAGGAGGGTCAGCGCTGTGAGTTTAGCTAGAGGAGGAGCCAGGCCTCGGGGTTCAACAAGGAGGCCATCATCTAGCTACTGTGTGTTCCGGGGTAGGACTTTGCCCGAAGCGTGGCGGGGAAATGGGTGCGGATCATATGCACTGGCATGACCACCCTCACACAGATTTGGATGACGTTGCTGCTCAACAACATTCTCCCTAGCGACCATAATTTCGACCTCCCCCTACCAAAGTGCCAGCTGGTCTACGCCATCCTAACTCAGGTGAGTATCCATGTGGCTCAGTTGATCTTAGACGCTATATATCAGTTTGCAGGGATCACGCCTCCTAGACACCTAGTGGACCCGGAGAAGTCCAACAGGGCACTAGGGTTTCCTGCTTTGATCATGGGCCTTTGCCAATTTTATGGAGTGCCGGTCACTCCCACTAAGGTTATCTAGCCTCCCATCAGCAAAGCCTTCATAGAGAAATATTGTATGCCAAGGCAGGCACCACAGTAGGGTCAGGCACAACAACAACAAGAGGAGGGCCACTAGCAGCCAGCCGCAGATGCACCGTCGTCGCCTCTATAGGAGACACCATCCCTAGAGTCCATCTCCGCTCACTTGTGGAGGATAGAGCTCCAGATGCACACATACATGCAGCATGTGACTGGCCAGCAGGTGACTAATCACAGGGGTCAAGTGTAGCTTAATGAGACCTTCTACTGGTACACTATGCACCAACAGAGCCAGGACATCAGTCCTTTCCCATGGCCTACCCCCGAGTAGTTCGGGGCCACAGTTGCATGGCCTGGAGATGAGCCCAATTTTGAGACAAGGGCAAGGCCCGCAGGGGCCCCTAGGGACGATGATGGAGCTTAAGAGGATAATGATATGGCTGATGTGCTTGATTTCTTCACTTGAGGAGGCAGAGTTGCACGACCAGTATCGCCTGAAAAATTGTGGTTTCATTTTATTTTGTTGTTATCATTTTCCGTTTTTATTTGTATCTCATTTTGATAGACTTGGACTTTATGTTAGCGTTTTCAGTATTTGTTATCTCATTGTGATAGACCTGAACTTGATGTTATTGCTTTCAGTTTTTGTTATCTCATTGTGATTAACTTGACCACTTCTAGCGTATTGTCGTACTATTGCATTGCTATGGTTTGTCTGCATAAAAAAAAACTAAGCAGAAAAAAATAGGGCCTTGTGTATTGTTTCCTTTTCATTCATGCGCCTTTTGTTCCTTTGATAAAGTGTAACATTTGGTAACAATTTTGCCCAGGTTACAAACTTTTTCTATGAAAAAAAAACAAGAAAGAAAACTAAAAAGCCAACACACTTTTGAAAAAGAATGACCACCAGTTTTCTTTGGAAAATTCACAGATCAAAACGCCAAAAAGGTTTTTGCAAAAAAGAAATGTGTGCCTAAAGGGTGAATGCGATGAAAGATTTTCCCGAATGCTGAAATGAGCTCGGATGTGTGCAAACACTGGTTTGATTTGAATGGGGAGACAAACCCTAAGCCTTAGTGTTTGCATGGCCACAAAAGCCTTATGTGTGAGTGTCCACATAGATGTGTGCACTGATTTATTTTGCATAAATTTCTAATTGTCATAATATGCGTTTCATGGAAATGATTGGGGCATTCCCTTATTCATGAGCCATTTGCCAAACAAATATCCGACATAAATCATGTCCCACCATTTGTAGGCCTTTTGAGCCAAACGTCAATTTTTGGCCATAACCTTGACCTTGGATGGAAATTTCCGACCTTACCCTAAGGGAAAAAGAGAACTGGAAGATTTTCCAAGACAAGCTTCTTTTACCTTGGGTTAGAGATGTGCATTAAGAAAAAGAAAAGAAAGAAAAGAAAAAAAAATCAATCGAAGATTAAAGAAAGGAAAATAGAAAAGAAGAAAAGGGGGTTCTTTGGACCAGACAATATCTGAACAACGTGCAGAATTGCCAAAAGAGAAGAATATAAAAGAAAAGTAATGATAACTTGGTTGGACCCTGGGGGTGTAAAGCAATCACCTGTTTCAGTTACAAACTGAATCTTTGTGTCCTCTCTTGTTCCACGTCGAACCAAAAAGAAAAGGAAACAGAAAGGGAAAGGCCAGAACATCCAAAGCCAAATTCCCACCAAAATCTCACCTCATAAAGCCCTATTGATCCATGATGATTATGCATATTATCTTTGATTTGATGGGAAATGACTTGCAAAGTCAATCTATGACATGTCTATGGTCTGGAATTAGGATGAAACACTTGCCTGTGTGAGAGTTCATACACCTTGAGCGATTTTTCTCTATTTGGTTGGACCCAGTGTTTCTTCTAACGCTCTTTTAGAAACAAAATGCTAACATCTAAATCTCATTTTTGGTTATGAGAAATTCTATCTGCATGCTTTCATCCACCAGTAGTCACATTTTTTTTCTTAAAAAATATATGTTGTTTTGATCGGTTTGGAGGTTTATCTTTTTACTAAGCGTGTTCGCGTTTTAGTGAAAAGATTTTCAAAGACTATTAGAGTCTTTTGTTGCAGAGACAATCAAGGTCATATGCCCTTTACTTTTTAAAGACTATCAGAGTCTTTTGTCATGCAGAGACAATCAAGGTCATATGCCCTTTACTTTTTAAAGACTATCAGAGTCTTTTGTCATGCAGAGACAATCAAGGTCATCTGCCTTTTACTTTTTAAAGACTATCAGAGTCTTTTTTCATGCAGAGACAATCAAGGTCATATGCCCTTTACTTTTCAAAGACTATCAGAGTCTTTTGTCTTGCGGAGATAATCAAGGTCATCTTCTCCTTTACTTTTCAAGGACTATTAGAGTCTTTTGTCCTGCAGAGACTATCAACAACATCTTCCTTTTACCTTTCAAAGACTGTCAAAGTTTTTTGCCTTCGAGATGACCAAGTCTGTTGGCTCAAAAAGATGATCGAGGTCATCTGCCCCTTTACATTTCAAAGACTTCAATGTCTTTTGTCAAGACTATCACAGTCTTCTTTACATTTTCAAGACTATCAAAGTCTGTTGTCATGCGGAGACAATCATGGTCATCTGCTTTCTTTACATTTCAAAGACTTTAATGTCTTTCGTCAAGTCTATCATAGTCTTCTTTACATTTCCAAGACTATCAGTGTCTTTTGTTTCGAGACTATCACATTCTTCTTTACTTTTCCAAGACTATCAAAGTTTGTTGTCTTGCGGAGACTATCAATGTCTTTTGCCTTTTACCTTTCAAAGACCATCAGAGTCTTTTGTTTCAAAGACTATCAGAGTCTTCTGTCGAGACTTCAATGTCTCTTTTACTTTTCAATGTTGGATCGAGTGGCCTCAGAATAATTAAGAAGGGGGGGTTGAATTAATTATTCCTAAACTTTTACTAATTAAAAATTTACTCTTCCAAGGCTTTTACTATGTTGTTAAGTGAATGAAGAATAAAAAAGAAACTTAACCGAAATTAAAAGCAGGAATTAAAGTGCACAGCAGAAATTAAAAGAGTAGGGAAGAAGGAGACAAACACACAAAAGTTTTTATACTGGTTCGGCAACAACCCGTGCCTACATCCAGTCCCCAAGCGACCTACGGTCCTTGAGATTTCTTTTCAACCTTGTAAAATTCCTTTACAAGCAAAGATCCACAAGGGATGTACCCTCCCTTGTTCTCTTTGAACAACCTAGTGGATGTACCCTCCACTAGAACTGATCCACAAGAGATATACCTTCTCTTGTTCTCAGTCAAACCCAAGTAAATGTACCCTCTACTTGTACCACAAAGGATGTACCCTCCAATGTGTTAAGACAAAGATCTCAGGTGGTTAAACCTTTGAAACTTTGTGAATGGGGATATAAAAGAATTCTCAGGCGGTTAGTCCTTTGAAATCTTTTGTATATGGGAAAGGGAAGAATAAAAAGAATTCTCAGACTGTGTCGTTTTGAATTCTTTGACAAGGGAGAAGGGAGACACAAAAGAATTCAGGCAGTTAGTCCTTTGTTTTTTTGGAAAAGGGAGAAGAGAGACACAAAAAGAATTCAGGCAGTTAGTCCTTGGCGAATTCTTTTTGGCAAAGGGAGAAGGGAATGAAAAAGATGAATAACACAAGTTTTCAAGGTTTGGAAAAACCAGAAAACTTTGGAAAGCTTTTGACAAAAGGAAGAAGAAGAAGAAGAAGTTCAAAGAGATTCAAAGATTGTAAAGGATTGTATTGTAAAGGTTGTTCAAGATCATTGAAATGCAAAACAAAGTCTTTGCTTTTATAGACTCTTCATGTCTGGTCAAGAGAATCATTAGAAGAGTTATGACTTTTAGAAAACCTTAAAACCAATTTGAAAAAGTCAAAAACTATTTGAAAAGTTACATCTTTTGATTTGTTCAGAAACTATCACTGGTAATCGATTACCAAATCAGTGTAATCGATTACACAAAGCTTTTTAGTGAAAGAATGCGACTCTTCACATTTGAATTTGAATTTCAACGTTCAAACACACTGGTAATCGATTACCAAAACATTGTAATCGATTACAACATTTTGAAATCAATTGGAACGTTGTAAATTCAGTTGAAAGCTTTTTGAAAACCATTTTGCTTACTAGTAATCGATTACAACAATCTGGTAATCGATTACCAGAGAGTAAAAACTCTTTGGTAAACATGTTTTGAGAAAAATCCATGTGCTACTCAGTTTTTGAAAAACCTTTTTCATACTTATCTTGATTAAGTTTTCTCTTGATTCTTGAATCTTGAGTCTTGAATCTTGATCTTGATTCTTGGAACTTGAATCTTGAAACTTGATTCTTGATTTTTGAAATCAAATTTCCTCTTGAACCTTGAAGTGTTCTTGATTCAATCTTGAACATCTTGAACTCATTCTTTGATTCTTGAGATCATCATCTTTGTTATCATGAAGTGTTCTTGACTTTTGAGCTTTTTGTCATCATCTTTGTTATCATCAAAACTCTTTGAATCAATCTTGATTCATCATGAAGCTTGCTTCTACATTCAAGACTTCAAGGTCTTTCATTTGATATACCTGATGTCCCTTTCATTCCTTCTTTTGGCAGGTTTCACATGCTTGGATTCCGCTAATGGCCGGTCGGATGGCGAGATCGCTAGGATGAAATTAGTGTCCTTATCTTTACTTACCTTTTCATTTTCAATGAAAAGATAAGTAAAGAGGGGCAACTGTCAGACCCTAATTTCGTTCGGGGACGATCATTTGCTAATGTTTTGATTCTTGCCAGTCGAATTGAGCTGCTTAACACCAGTTGTCGAGCAATCTACAAGGTTTTTTGACGTTTTGGAAAAGAATGTGGAAAATACCCAAAAGGGGGGGCAAAATGGTCATTTGGTGACTTTTTCAGGCCCTTGGCTCGCCTGGGCCACCAGAAAGCTTAGGGCTGAAGTAACCAGCTCGCCTGGGCGAGCTGCTGTGCAACCTCCACCCCTTATTTCCTATAAATAGGCGTGAGGGGGCTGAGGTAAAGGGTTCAGCTTCTTACATTAAGAGCATTTTAGTGAAATTAGTGAGAAGAAGGAGAAAGAAGAAGAAAAAACGAGGTCAAGACGCTTCCGAATCGCTTTTGTGATCGATTCCTACACCGTTCTTCGTTCGTTGACCAATTAGTTTTTATTTTGAAGCTTTGAATTCAATCTATGAACCCTTAGGGGTCCTTCTTGTTGCTTTTCACATCTTCATCTCATTCTTCTACCATCAGTGATCTCATTTCTTTGTGTGAAGCGATTTTAGCCGATTGTTTGTGTCGTAATCTCACATAATCATCGTAAGATAAAATTTCAACCGATCGTTTGTATCGTAATCTCACTTAATCATTGTAAAATAAAGTTTCAACTGATCGGTTGTGTCATAACCTCGGTTTATCAATGTAAAATAAAGTTTCAATCGGTCATTTACTTTGCAAGTCATCTTTTAATGAGTTTGAAAGTAAATAAGTGAAACCAAAGTTAAAATCAACACATAAACAAGCTTTTATCCATGAAAATCGCTTGAATCTGTTCAAAGGTCCAACGCCTTAACGGTCTCTTTTACTTTTATGGGTTAAAATCAACCTTTCAAAAATTTAAAATCAACCATACACGTAACTTTCTTGCTTTTAAAGAACTACTTAGGTCTGAGCTCCTCGCCGCACTTGAGGATACGTAGAAGCAAGGACGGCGACCCCCAAAAAGTAAAAAACATAAAAAAGGAAAAATAAATAAATATTGAAGTCATGATTTTGCAAACTCAATTAAGGACTGCCATCCCTTATGATGGACGCGTGAGATGCTAATAACTTTCCCGTGTGTAAACAACTCCCGAACCCTTATTTTCGAAATCCGTCGACCTTCATCTTTTTTATTGTCTTTTGGTTTTTTCTAACGTTTTCCTTAATTAAATGTTGATGGCAACTCCCGCGCGTTTTCTTTCTTGGAAGATGCACCCTTGAGTCTCGCTCGCCTTTCGCCGAAGGATAGGTTGCGACAGAAATAAAAAATAAGAATTAAAATTTAATAGTTATGTATTGATATATAAAAAAAATTATGATATCATTTATCATATGACCGTTTGAATTACTTTAAAATAATTATATAAAAAATTAATATCAAAGTTAATATATAATAGGTTATATTTAAATGACTATTATATAACTTTTTTTCTCTTAAAATATAATAAAAAATAAAAACAAATGTGTGAAAATTGAAAAAATGAAACCACCCACCTAACCCATGTGCCCTTCCTTCCAAGACATCCAAAGCACATTTCCAGTTTCCACCACCGCCCTTGCCTTCATTCATTCATTCAGCTGACACTAGTCACTACTACAATAAACCACACCACACCACACCAACATCTTAGTAGAAATTCAACTTAATTCTATTCAATTTTCTCTAAACCCCTCCTTTGTCCCCAATGCCTGAAATGGATGGCTCCTCCGCCAAACCCCCTCAAATCTCCGAAATGTTTCAGAAATTCGCCCTCGCTTTCAAGACCAAAACCTTCGAATTCTTCTCCGAGGAAGAAAACAACGCTTCCCCTCTCCTCGACGACATCGACGGTTTCTCCCTCCTTGACTCCACCGAAGAAATCATCACCGACCAGAAAGTTGTCGTCATCAAACCCGACCCCGATCCCTCCCTAAAATCCCCCCCATCTCCGCCGCCGGAATCCCCTCCTCCTCCGCCTCCGCCGCCGCCGCCACAGATCACCCATCCTCCTCCGCCCCCGGAATTCCGCGAGCCCGAAACGCCGCCTCCGCCGCCGCTAACCGAAGCTCAGATCAGAGAAACGACACACGCCCTGATCTCCTCGGTCTTCGCCGCAGTCTCCGCTTTCGAAGCCTCCTACTTCCAGCTCCAGAGCGCGCACGTGCCGTTCGTGGAGGAGCACGTGACGAGCGCGGACAAGGTTTTAGTTTCCCACCTCCAAAGGCTCTCGGAGCTGAAGAAATTCTACTGCAACCCCGAGCCACGAGGTTTTCCCTTCGGGTCACGTTTGGGGGCCGAAGTGGAAGAGAATCAGAGCAAATTGAGAACCCTAGGCACCGTCTCGAACCGCTTGCAGTGGGAACTGGAGCAGAAGCACGACGAGGTTGTAGCCCTAAGAGCCAAACTCGACGAGATTCATCGGGGTAACGTGAATTTGTCTAAGAAGCTCTGTGCTCGCGCTTTGAACCCTTCTTCTGATGTTTTGTTAACCGTTAAGGTGTTTGATTCGTTGTTGCACGACGCATCTAGAGCGACCCATAGGTTCACCAAGATTTTGATTGGGTTGATGAGGAAGGCGGGGTGGGATTTAGGTTTAGCCGCCAATGCGGTTCATCCCAATGTTGATTACGCCAAGAAAGGGCACAACCAATACGCGCTCTTGTCATACGTTTGTTTGGGGATCTTTCACGGTTTTGATTCGATGAATTTCGGAATGGAGGATGGGGAGGAACTGGTGGTGTCGAATGGGCACGGTAGTTTGGATTTGGAGGATAGGGATGGTTGCTTGAAGCAACTGCTTGAGCATGTGTCTAGCAATCCCATGGAATTGCTGGGCATTCACCCGGGCTGCGAGTTTTCGCGGTTTTGCGAGCACAAGTATGAGAGGCTCATCCATCCCTCAATGGAGTCGTCCATTTTCGTCAATTTGGAGGAGAAGGAGGCGGTGTTGAACTCGTGGCGCTCATTGAGTATGTTCTACGAGGCCTTTGTTGGAATGGCGAGTGCTGTTTGGACACTGCATAAGTTGTCCTACACGTTCGATCCCACGGTTGAGATCTTTCAAGTGGAAAGAGGTGTGGAGTTTTCTATGATATACATGGAAGATGTGACAAAGAGGTTGACCTGGCCGAACAAGGGCAGGGCGAAGGTTGGATTCACTGTGCTTCCTGGTTTCAGAATTGGGAGGGTAGTTATTCAATCACAGGTTTACATAAGTAATTTCAAATGTACAGAGTAGTAGTTTAACCAGGGATCCTCTTGAAGTCATTGGCACTGTGTTCAGATAAGTATACTATATGCAGGAGGTAAATGAATTCTGTTGATGGTTCTGCTGGTGTTGTGGTTTGTTTCTCAGTTTAAGTGGAATCCATCAGAGTTTTGCCCAAACTTTTATTTAAAGATGTCTGGTGTTGAATTACTGATTGAGAAAGACAATGCCAATGTTGCCTGCCATATATGCCTGAAGATGTTTGATTCTTTCTACGATGCCTAAGGGGGAGCAGCAGCGATGGTTTCAAGTCGTTGATGCTCGAGTATTTGGTGCCAATGCCATCTGAGGATCGGTAGTATTTTTGTTGGTATTTTTGTCTTTCTGCTTTCCTCCCAGTTTTGCTTTTATGCTTGTTTTAGATCACTTGTGTAGAGTTAACTGTACAGAATATTCCTCTCATTCTGGGTACTCTAACCACAGATACGTCAGCAAATTGTGCATGTATCACTTATTACTTGACAAATAACAATGGTTTTCTCAATACTCAATAGCAACACAGCCAACACTTTATCTCTCCATTCTCAGTATTTGAATTGCAAGTAAAATCTATGTTCTATAAAGCATAATTGTAATATAAAATTTCACTTAGAATGGATGCTTGTTGTCCCCTCAAGACAGCGCAGTTGATTAAGCTGCAGGACATGAGTTGTGGGTGCACAGGTTTGATCTCCTACAATCTCCGCTTCCCCTTGTGAGGCCTATTGTGAGTCTCCCCTTTGATAAAATTAAAAAACAGAATGAATAAATATCATTTAATGTCTTATAGCTTCCATAATTAGCATGATTCTATGATTAGTAATTTACTAATGTTCATTCAGTTTGGATTTAAAAACTTTCTTAGTAAGCTTTGTTAAAAGGTCTTGTCTTCATATATTGCATTGTTATTATGTGATTTAGTTGTATCAATTATCTTTTGCTGTGCATGTGATTGTGAATGAAGGCTCTTCCACTGATATTGTAGACCTAGTGCAACTTGTACTCCCCACAAAAACCTTATGTCCCCTTTGCTGCCTTATGTTTATGTAACACTCACAATTTATGAGTTTTTTTTCTTTGAAAAACTAGGCTCAGTGTGAAGTATTTACTATTTAGGTAGCCATTCTTCCAACCATCTTTGAAAAGCACTTTAAGGTTAAAATTGCTTCCAACCTTGAAATGAGGATCAAGCTAGGATATGATAAGAGTGTTTTGTTTACTTTTTTTGGTGTTTGTTTACTCTCTAGGTGCCTAATAGCATATTTGTGTTCATTTAACATTTTTCTTTTGATTTTGAGGTTGGGGCCGGTTTTATTAGAGGCAATGTTTTCCTAAATGAACTGGAGCAACTCCTTTAGCCGTCGGTCAAGGCACCAAAACCAAACTTTCCAACCAGGCAAACCAAAACCTTAGTGATTGAGTTGGTATTTTAAAAAAGTAATTAAAAAATTTGGTGCTTAATTTCAATGATAAGAAAGGGTTATGATGTTTGATTGAAAAACTACTAAATCGGTTAGGAGTCCTGACATATGATAGAAAAACCAAACTTTTTTGTTAACTCAACTGAAAATTATTTTGCCTCTAATGAAAGTCCGATGTCAAGTTAGTGAAGTTCCAGTTCCTATATAAATTAGGTATGACATGCTCTCTCTCTCTCTCTCTGCTTTTAATGTACGTTGTTGTTGTATGTTCGGATGTTTCACTCACTCTGTTATGTGGGAACTGCAAGTATAGCATTTACTTGGTTTTTACTTTTTACAACTCACTATTTAGGAAGCAAGCTAAAGTGGGGGACCTTTTTAAGTCCCCCGCGGTGGGATACAAAAATGGTCCTTAGGATAAGAATTTTTTTTGAGATAAGTGTAGTTCCACCATAGATTTGCCTACACTAGATTAATCTTTTTTTTTTTAAGAAAAAAGCATCCCCTCTTCCAATCTCTCTCTTACCGTTTCTGTTTCTTCTTCTCGCTGCCGCTGCCGCCACCGCCTCCGCAGCACTCACTCCTCTCCCTCCACCGATGACAATCGATGACAAGGTCTCGAGATCAGACAGCCTCAGCCTGTTCCCCATGACTCAACCAACCACAACTGACAACGACTTTCCGTGACGGCTTTATTATTATTATTTTCGTATAAGATCATGGTAAGACATTGCATAGTAAAGAGCACTTGACAATTTTCTTACATCTAGAAAAGAGGTTGAAGTAGGCAGACTTTGGGTGGGGAGTTTATTTGCTTTGGTTATCGTTTAACACTGCAAAGTGACATTCCTGGAGCTGTAATGCTGGGTATGTTTGGAACTTTGAATGGTAGGTTTTGGAGGGACAAGCATGGGTATAAAGTTTTCAGTTTTTAATTAAGATATTTGTGCAATGTTTATAAAAATAAGGAATATTTGAATTTTTTTAATAAAAGTTTATCATTTAAAAACATTAATTTAGCGAATAAGTTTTTGAAATGAAAAGATCTACACACTCCCTTTTTATCCAAAGCACCCAACCTAATTCCTAAGCGAACCCTAAAAGGCCCTTTCTTCATTAATCGGATTTTGTGCCTAAGATAAACCTGCAACTTAATCAATTGCTAGCTAACTTTGATTCTTCTTGCAACCATGACTATTATGTAACAAATTTGTTAAAATTTGGATTGGTCATTGAACCAGCATAGCATTGGAAATTCACCTGTCAAACTATGATTAAACGATGGTCCAATTAAGTGTGTGTCATGGTGAAATCAACGATTGCTAATGAAATCTTAGATGCATAAGAAATCTGAAATCAAATTCACATTCCAAGAACAAACCTGCTTGCTGCAAACTGTGATTAAACGATGGTCCAATTAAGTGTGTCATGGTGAAATCAACGATCGCAAATGAAATCTTAGATGCATAAGAAATCTGAAATCAAATTCACATTCAAAGAACAAACCTGCTTGCTGCAATACAGACATTTTTAAGTTTCATCAATTCTGAAGCTATTTTTTAGTGTTATAAATAGATTTTTCCTTCTTTTACCTGTCAATTAAAATTTAAGAAAACAAATGTTAGTAATGAAAATTTACTGCAAAACTTGGATTCAAAAGTGAAATAAGAGACATACACAATTATTATGCATGTGTTTTAGCAGTAAAGCTTGAGAAATATCTATAAACAAAACAAATAGATAAATCCTTGCATAATGATATATCAAAACTGTCAAACAAACCAGAAAGCTCCATTGCTCACGGTAACTTCTCTACTACAGCAATCAATTGATATGTCTTCCTGGCACCTAGAAAGTTCGGATCATTTAGTAGTTATTTCTCATAGCAATCTCAGACAATGTAGAAAAGGTGCTTATGGGAAGAAATTATTAGGTGGTCTTGAATTATTTTGTCAATCCATGGTCTTGACCAATATTTATGTAATGTGTATTCAAGTTTTTTGATTTACGAGAAAGAATTAATATTTGATATGTCATGTGAAAATTAATGGGATCATGATTATTTTGAATCACCTAATAATTTATTGCTAAGGAAAACTTTGAAAAGTGAGGCAAGTATTGTAAGAAGCTCACATCATAAAGTCCATAATTTTGTATTTGGTGAATAACCTTTTTATACAAAGAGCTTTGCCAATGCAAATAGAGTAATCCAATTACTAAATTTTGAAAAAGGGATTTTGATTCAATTAACTTGTTAATGAAAACAAGCACAAATTTCACTATACCTAAATGTAACTCACTTGCTGGAACTTGTTGAATGGGGCCATGTTTTTGGCATTCTTCACATGATTTGGCATAGTTTATGCAATCCTTCAAAATAGTTGACCAATAATAGCCTTGTCGAAACAACATCCTCTTCATTTTTTCGCCAGCGTGGTGAAAACAACAAATTCCTTCATGAGTTTATGCTAAAGCTATATAGGCTTTTGACTCTCCCAAACATTTTAATAATACTCCATCTACTCCCTTTTTATACAACTCATCTCCAATAATAACAATTTATAGCTTTATACTTTATCTTTCGATCCATAGATAAATTAGGATTTTGAAGATAATCAACTAAAGGTTTTCTTCAATCAAGAGTTGTCAACACATTTATATTCAAAATTTCTACTTCTTCCAATAATTTTTCTTTGATAGTTATCAAATTTTTGAAATTTTATTTACTCAACTTATAACTAGAAGCATTTTGAGCCAAATCATTAGCTTCTTTATTTTGCTCTCAAAACACTTGTTCAAACTCAACTTTGCCAAATCTACTTAACAACTTGGATGCATATGAAAAGTATTTCAACAAATTACTTTTGATGCACTTAAATTAGCAAGTTAATTGATTGACGACTAAGTCAGAATCTCCTCTAATCAATACATGTTTTGCACCTAGATTCAATAATGTTTATAAACCAACTATTAAAGCCTCATATTTTGCTTTATTATTAGAACATGAAGGTTTGATTTCAAAAAGGATCTTTACAGGTGTATTATATGGAGAAATTAACACTATACCATTCCAGAACCATCTACATGTTTTGAACCATCGAAATACAATATCCAAGGTTTAATCCCTATATAACATTCCAATATTTCTCTGTTTGAATGATCAGCTAGAAAATTTGCTACAATTTGGCCTTTAATAGCTTTCAATGGTATAAAGTGTTGGATCAAGTGGCCTCAAAATAATTAAGAATGGGGTGTTGAATTAATTATTCCTAAACCTTTACTAATTAAAAAATTACTCTTTAAGGCTTTTACTATGTTGTTAAGAGAATAAGGAATAGAAGAGAAACTTAACAGAAAGTAAAAGCGGAAATTAAAAGAGTAGGGAAGAAGGAGACAAACACACAAGAGTTTTTATACTGGTTCGGCAACAACCCGTGCCTACATCCAGTCCCCAAGCGACCTGCAGTCCTTGAGATTTCTTTCAACCTTATAAAAATCCTTTTACAAGCAAAGATCCACAAGGGATGTACCCTCCCTTGTTCTCTTTGAAACCCTAGTAGATGTACACTCCACTAGAACTAATCCACAAGAGATGTACCCTCTCTTGTTCTCAGTCAAACCCAAGTAGATGTACCCTCTACTTGTACCACAAAGGATGTACCCTCCAATGTGTTAAGACAAAGATTTCGGGCGGTTAAACCATTGATACTTTGTGAATGGGGATACAAAAGAATTCTCAGGCGGTTAGTCCTTTGAACACTTTTGTATAAGGGAAAGGGAAGAATCAAAAGAATTCTCAGACTGTGTCGTTTTGAATTCTTTGACAAGGGAGAAGGGAGACACAAAAGAATTCAGGCGGTTAGTCCTTTGTTCTTTTGGAAAAGGGAGAAGAGAGACACAAAAAGAATTCAGGCGGTTAGTCCTTGGCGAATTCTTTTTGGCAAAGGGAGAAGAGATGAAAAGAATGAATAGCACAAGTTTTCAAGGTTTAGAAAAACCAGAAAACTTTGGAAAGCTTTTGGCACAAAGAAGAAGAAGAAGTTCAAAAGAGATTCAAGGCTTGTAAAGGATTGTATAAGATTGATTGGAAAAGTTATATGAAAAGCAAATCAAAGCCTTGCTTTTATAGACTCTTCATGTCTGGCCAAGAGGGCCATTTAGAAGAGTTATAACTTTTAGAAAAACTTAAAACCAATTTGAAAAAGTAAAAAATCTTTTGAAGAGTTACATCTTTTGATTTATTCAGAAACAATCACTGGTAATCGATTACCAAATCAGTGTCATCGATTACACAAGGCTTTTATGTGAAAGGATGTGACTCTTCACATTTGAATTTGAATTTCAACGTTCAAAGGCACTGGTAATCGAGTACCAAAACATTGTAATCGATTACAACTTTTTGAAATTAATTGGAACGTTGTAAATTCAGTTTGAAAACTTTTTCAAATCCATTTTGCTACTGGTAATCGATTACAACAATCTGGTAATCGATTACCAGAGAGTAAAAACTCTTTGGTAAACATGTTTTGAGAAAAATCCATGTGCTACTCAATTTTTGAAAAAACCTTTTCATACTTATCTTGATTAAGATTTTTCTTGATTCTTGAATAGCCTTTTCTTGATTTTTGAATCTTGAGTCTTGAACCTTGATCTCTTGAATCTTGATTCTTGATTCTTGAATTCAACTTTCCTCTTGAATCTTGAAGTGTTCTTGATTCTATCTTGAACATCTTGAACTCATTCTTTGATTGACCTTTGAGCTTTTTGTCATCACCTTTGTCATCATATTTTGTTATCATCTTTGTTATCATCAAAACATCTTTGAATCACTCTTGATTCATCATGAAGCTTTGTTTCTACATAAAGGTAAGTGAAAATTCTGTCAGTGCAAGGGTCCATTTTCCTATTCTATTATGCAAAATAGACTTAGATAACATAAATTTAATAAAATTAATGCGAGACAATACTTGAACATTGAAAATTTTTATATAATATTTGAGTTTATTACAGGAGTAATATAAGAACAAACACAATTTTTCTATAGCACATTTGATACGAACACAAAAATTGGACAGGTCGCCTTGAAGTTTTTAAACTTAGAAATTGACTTAGTTTTCTTTTAGAGAAGGATATTGATGCCACACCCAAGAAATAGGTGAGAAAGTGAGTGATAAGTAATAGATTTTATCGTCATAAGTTGTCTTGATAAGATTAGATTCAGTTCTTTACCCAAGAACCAAGGGAAGCTCACACAAAAAGGAGAAAACTCAAACTTTCGTTCAGACTCAAATATGCCTCAAAGCTACAATGTTCCTACTATTTATAGGCTAAACTTCCTTCTAAACATCCCACTAGTAATTAATTTCCACTCAGAATAAAATTCCCACATAGAATTAAATTCCCACTAACATTAAATATCCACTAGCAATAAAATCTCACTAACCACTATAATAACTTGGAAAGCCTAAAAAATGACCTAAAAGATGTCAACAACCATCTGAACTTATTACATGAAAATAAAATACGAAAATTAAAGGAAAATAAAAAAATGGGCCTTAATTAGTTCTTTAGACCAAATGTTATGTAATCCATCCAAATAAAATCTAGCCCATAGTTGCATCTTGAGTATAAACTCTTGGGCTCATTATGCTCTACAAATTATTGTCTTTAAGTTTGCTGAATTTATCTTCAAGTTGTACAAATGAGACAATTCTTGGTTTGGGCACTTGCATGACTAAGCTTTGGAAAGTCTTCTTAGTTCTTTTTTGGTCTTGCATTGGTCATCGGGTCTTTCATCCATTACAAAAGATATTTGAAATCATTGGACCCTGACTGGACCATATCAACATTCTATGCCATTATCATCTTCTTGTACCAGCATGCTTGCAATAGTCGAATTTGATGCTGAAATATACAATTCCAAGTCTCTTCCTTTCACAGGAGGTGCTAGCACTAGCAGATTAGCAAGATATCTCATGATGTTATCGAAAGCTTCTTAGTGTTCCTTTTCCCATTGAAATTCAACTTCATTTTTCAATATGAGTAAAGGTGAAAACACTTTAGTTTTTCCAAACTATCATACCCTAATTCCGTCCGGGGACTATCGTTCATTGATCTTTTGATCCTTGCTAGTCAACTTACGATGTTGAATGCCAGTTACAGTGTGAAATAGATTATCATTCAGTGTTTTAATCAAGAATGCAAAAAATACCAAAAAAAAAGGGGGCAAAAGGGCCTTTTCCTTGGTTTTCATGGACCCTAGCTCGCCCAGACTAGCCTTTGGCTTGCCTGGGCCACCAAATAGCTTCATAGTGAAGAAACCAGCTCGCTTGGGCGAGCTCACTACTTCAGGGTTAAGTTTCAGCTTGCCTAGGCGACCTGTAACTAAGTGACCCTTTGCCTATAAATAGGTGTCCTAGGGGTGTTTTAAGGGGTTTCAAGGTTCAGAAGGTGAAGGAACTGAGAGAAGAGAGAAAGAAGAAGAAGAAAGAAGAGGAAGCGAGGCCGAGACACTACCGAATCACGATTGTGATCATTCCTTACTTCGTTTCTTGTTTCGTGTTCTTCGTGCGACCATGGGTTAGTTTTATTTTTGAGGATTGAATGTGATATATGTACCCTTAGAGGTCCCCCTTGTTATTATGTGCACATTCATCTTCTCCATCTATCATTGGCGATCTCGTTTTTCTTTGTAAAGTTCATTCTTAACCAATCACTAGTGTTGTAAAGTTGTCTTAAAAGAGATTGAAAGTTAATAAACAAAATCAAGATAAAACCAACTCATAACTAAATTCTTTTTATCAAATATCACTTGAGATCATTTCAAGGTCCAACGCCTTAAACGACTTTTGTTCACAATTAAAATCAATCTTTCAAAAACATAAAATCAATTTAACACACAAACTTTCAGACTTAAAGAACTACGTAGGTTTGAATTCCTCATCACACCTGAGGATACGTAGGAGCAAGGGCAGCCCCCTTGTCGACCCCAAAAAATAAAAAAATAGAAAAAGGGAAAAACAAATAATTTTGAAGTCACGTTGCACACATTCGATTAAAGGCTGTCGTCTCTTGTGATGGGCGCATGGGGTGCTAATACCTTCCCCATGCGTAAACAAATCCCAAACCCTTATTTTCGAAATTTGTAGATCTCTTTTTTGTTTTTCTAACGTTTTTCTCAAAAAAATGTTGGTGGCAACTCTCACGCGTTCTCTTTTTTGGAAGACGCACCTTTGCTTTTCGCTTCGCACTCCCGTCGTAGGGTAGGTTGCGAAAGATGGCAACTCCGCTGGGGACTTGTGTAGAAGCAAGGCTTCAAAGGTGTTTTGATGATAACAATGATGACAACAAAAGATGATGACAAAGGTGATGAACAAAAATCTCAAAGATCAAAGAACATCTCAAGTGAATCAAGAACAAGTCAAGAGTTCAAGAATCAAGGAGAATTCAAGACTCAAGAAGAAAGCCTAGAATCAAGAATCAAGATTCAAGATCTCAAGAATCAAGATCAAGATTCAAGACTCAAGATTCAAGAATGAAGAAAAGACTCAATCAAGATAAGTATTAAAAAGTTTTTTCAAAACTTTGAATAGCAGTTGAGTTTTTGACAAAACCTTTACCAAAGAGTTTTTACTTTCTGGTAATCGATTACCATATTGTTGTAATCGATTACCAGTAGCAAAATGAGTTTGAAAAAGTTTTCAAACTGAATTTACAACGTTCCAATTATTTTCAAAAGGCAGTAATCGATTACAATGTTTTGGTAATCGATTACCAGTGCCCTTGAACGTTGAAACTCAAATTTAAATGTGAAGAGTCACATCCTTTCACTTAAAAGCTTTGTGTAATCGATTACCAGTGACTGTTTATGAAAAATCAAAAGATGTAACTCTTCAAAAAGGTTTTGACTTTTTCAAATGGGTTTTAAGTTTTTCTAAAAGTTATAACTTTTCTGAATGGTCTTCTTGACCAGACATGGAGAGTCTATAAAAGCAAGGCTTTGTTTTACATTTCAATCATCTTGAACACTTTTTCAATCAATCCTTTACAAGCCTTGAATCTCTTTGAACTTCTTCTTCTTCTTTGTACCAAAAGCTTTCTGAAGTTTTCTGGTTTTCAAAACCATGAAAACTTGTGCTATTCATCTTTTCATTCTCTTCTCCCTTTGCTAAAAAGAATTCGCCAAGGACTAACCGCCTGAATTCTTTTTGTGTCTCTCTTCTCCCTTTTCCAAAAGAACAAAGGACTAACCACCTGAATTCTTTTGTGTCTCCCTTTTCCCTTGTCAAAGAATTCAAAGCGACACAGTCTGAGAATTCTTTTGATTCTTCCCATTCCCTAATACAAAAGTGTTCAAAGGACTAACCGCCTGAGAATTCTTTTGTATCCCCATTCACAAAGTATCAAAGGTTTAACAGCCTGAGATCTTTGTCTCAACACATTGGAGGGTACATCCTTTGTGGTACAAGTAGAGGGTACATCTACTTGAGTTTGACTGAGAACAAGAAAGGGTACATCTCTTGTGGATCAGTTCAAGTGGAGGGTACATCCACTAGGTTCAAAGAGAACAAGGGAGGGTACATCCCTTGTGGATCTTTGCTTGTAAATGGATTTTTACAAGGTTGAAAGAAATCTCAAGGACCGCAGGTCGCTTGGGAACTGGATGTAGGCACGGGTTGTTGCCGAACCAGTATAAAAACTCATGTGTGTTTGTTTCCTTCTTCCCTATTCTTTTACTTTCCGCTGTGCATTTAATTTCCGCTTTTACTTTCTGTTAAGTTTTCTCTTCTACTTCTCATCCTCTTAACAATTTAGTAAAAGCCTTAAAAGAGTAATTTTTTAATTAGTAAAGGTTTAGGAATAATTAATTCAACCCCCCTTCTTAATTATTCTGAGGCCACTCGATCCAACAAGTGGTATCAGAGTAGGTTTCTTGTAGAAAGTTTAACAACTTCAAGATTAATGGCCTCTTTAGACTCTTTTTCTTTCAAAAGTATTTTTAGGAACAGGTTATTCCAAGATCATGATGAAGACTAAGTCAACTTGTGTCTCATGACAAAATCTCATGATAACAACGAAGAAGAATCTGTAAGGAAGAAGTAGTACATTGACAGTGGATGTTCCAAGCACATAACAGGAGATGTATCCAAATTCACAACCATTTCTCCCAAGAAAAGTGGACATGTTACATACGGTGACAACAATATCAGTAAAATCTCAAAAGAGGTAACATCTAAGCCATTTCTATGAATTAAGGTATGAGTAGTATTTTTAATTAAGTTATTTTTGTGGCTAATAGAAAATAATTGATGAAATTGTTTGATTGTGTTTACAATGTTTGATTAACTATATTTAGTTTTAATTTTGAATATATATGATTAATTGAATTTTGTTTAATGCTTGAATTGCTTATGTTTTGTTTGTTTTGACATGATAGGATAATTGAATTAAGTAAATAATTACCATGATATGTGTTGATAATTGTTATTTGATACTTAAATTTTAGTGTTTAATTCTCTGGTAATCGATTATCACTATGTGTAATCGATTACAATAGAATAGACTTAGTTCTATAAATTGAAGATAAGTTCAAAATTATTTGATTATGTCAAAATTTATTATGATTAATTAACTATATTTAGTTTAAATAATTTCAATATACATGATTGATTTTTTTTTGGTAATTCTGTCCAAGTTATTGAAAGTTTCAAAATTAAAATTTGGAAGTTATTGGAAGTTGAAAGTTGAAAATGAAAGTGGAAGTTATTGGAAGTTGGAAGTTGAAAAAGGAAGTTACTGGAAGTTGAAATTTGAAATTTAAAAATTTAAAATTTGAAATTTGAAATTTTTTTTAAAAATTATTGTGCATAGTTAGTTGATTATTAATTAAATTTAATTAAATTTGAAATGTTTGATGATTGATTGTGTTTGAGAGTTATTATGATTTTTTAAAAAAAGTTATGTTGATCATTTTGATAATATATATTTTAAAAATAATTATGCATGATTTTTGATGTAGTATGTGATTAGTCATTTATGAATGGTTATGCATGGTTTTATATCTCTTGTATGATTCTTGCATATTTTTTTTTATATGACATGACAATTACTTGCTTAAGGTTCATTCATAAAGTTTTTCAAAATCCATTATATTATATTTATTTATTTTTATATAAGAATTTTCATATATAATGTATCTTTTTCATTTAAAAAAAATGTGTTATCAAGCATGAGCATGATAAAGATATTAAGCATGTAGGTTCAGAAAAAATAATGATTACATGATTGATTGAGTTCTTTGAACTTTCTAAGTTTTTAAATTATCTTTAACAAATCTGAATGTTTGATAATGTCTGTGTAATCGATTACCAGTCTGTGTAATCAATTACACAGAGGAATGGGTCACTGGTAATCGATTACTAGGTATGTGTAATCGATTACACAGTGCACTTTTGCAGATTTCATGTCCTGAGGATGTGTAATTCGAGTTTAGCCTCTGGTAATCGATTACCAAGTCTGTGTAATCGATTACCAGAGATGAAAAGCCTTAAGATACACCCTTTAATTGCATGTAGTGGTTATGAAACGTATTGTGCGGCGGCATAGTTAGATTCTTGTGAAAGAGTCTACCCCTTTCTTTTCTTCCTTGTAGATCGTGATGGCGGCGCAGCTAATCCATGATCGAGTAGAGATGGAGTGCCTAGAGGGAGCCTGGGAGACCCTCGAAGGCAACACGAGGTGCCGATTTTGGGGCACCATTCGATTCACGGCTACTTCTTTGGTGCATCCAGATGAACCTGCACGGACGCTTCAGCGCACGGTGGAGTGGATACTACCCACGCCTACACCATATCGTCTAGTGGAGCCCGTCCAAGTGATCGAGGTAACGTCATCCGAGGAAGACCCTGAGGAGGATCTGGAGGAGCTACCTCCTGAGCCTGCTGTGGATGCCCTTGACTTTCTAGAGGGTGATGAGGATCCACTTCTTGAGGTGGATTCTCCCGAGGAAGTCATGTCGGCATCTGAGGCAGACTCTACGGAGGATAGTGGCCCGGGGGAGATGGCGATAAGCGGAGGCTCTTCATCATAGTGGACAACTCTTCGGATTAGCTTTATATACTTTTGAGGGTGGGTGTATCTAGGACTGACTGTTAGGTTTACTCTTTTGTTTTTGTATGGGTAGACCTGATGTATAGGAATTTGATGATTGTATACATGTGGCTGAAGCCACCACTGTGGACACCTTTAATCTGGATGACACTATATATATTTTGTAAAACTCCCATATTTTGGACAGCTTTAAATGATGAATGCATTTATGATCAATCTTGTTACTCGAAAAGAAAGCATTTGCAACTTTATTTGTAAAAGAGTTTATCGACCGTATTTTATTCTTTTATTTTCACGTGACGACCTAAAGTAATGGCTGGTACATTCTTCCTTTTGAAACAACAAATTAGTTTAGAGATTATGAGCGGTAAGAAAGAAATGACTCCGAATAGAGTTGTGAACTGGCCATTCAGGACTCTATAGTGAGGATTTTCCTTCTAAACCTTGTTTTGGTGAAAAGAGAAAGAAATGAAAAAGAAAAAGAAGAAAAAAAAATTTACCATGGTTTTTGTTAATTAAATCATTACTATTAAACCAGTCATTATTTTGGGGACGCCACAATTGGTGGTATCAGAGCAAAAGTTGGATCCTAGTGAACCTGTTATGGTCTTGCTGTGTGAATGCTGTGTATCTCTGAAACTTGGGAGTAGGTTTCGGGGAGTGACGTTAAGTCACACATTGTGTGTATTTCTACCTTCTTGTCTTGAGCATGGATGTGTGACTGATTCATAGGGTTGTTGTGTGTATAAGTATGTATAATGAGAAGGATGTTGTTATAACTGTCATAGCCTGTGCGGTACACTCTCTCATTAGGATTTCTTGGGTACTAATAGTTTCCCTACAGGATAGGTATGGCAGGACGTGGTAGGGATCAGAACCGTGAAGTCCTCGACCGCATCACCGCTGTGCTGGAAACTCTAGTGCAGGAACGTGATGTGGAGCCGGCGGAGTATCGGGGACTCATGGCTTTCCGTATGAACCACCCGCCAAAGTTCAGTGGAGACTATGATCCGGAAGGTGCTAGGTTGTGGTTAGCTGAGACGGAGAAGATTTTTGAGGCAATGGGTTGCCTTGAGGAGCATAAGGTTCTTTATGCGACATTTATGCTCCAAGGGGAGGTCGAGAATTGGTGGAAGTTCGTGAAGCCTTCGTTTGTTGCACCTGGAGGCGTGATTCCTTGGAATGCCTTCAAGGACAAATTCCTGGAGAATTACTTCCCGCGAGATCTCAGGAAACGGAAGGCGAGGGAATTTTTGGATTTGAAGCAAGGAAACATGTCTGTTGGGGAGTACACGGCTAAGTTTAATGAGCTTCTGCAGTATTGGCCTCAATACCAAGATGCTCGGAATGAGGAAGATTTATGTGCTCAGTTTGAGAATGGGCTTCGGTTGGAGATCCAACAGGCGGTTAGTTATATGCAGATCACGGATTTTAATCAGCTAGTGACAAAGTGCAGGATTTTTGAAGATAAGATGAAGGAGAGGCAAGCTAGAGGCGTTGGAGGACCTCAGAGAAACCATCCTTTCAGAGGGAATGGTAACAAGAGGATGAAGCCGTATGCTAGCAACAAAGGGAAGCAACCTATGGCTACCTCCAACATGAGCCAGTCAAGGGGGACTGGGGTACAGTGTTTTCAGTGTGGAGGACCGCATATTAAGAGAAATTGCCCACAGCTCCAGCAGACACAGGAGAACCGTTGTTATGTGTGTGGCAAGGTGGGCCATTATGCTCGAGAATGTAGGGTGACCGGTAGACCGACGGTGACCGCCAATTCCAACACCGTCAATCGTGGACCCACTAATTCCACAAGGAGCGGTAATGTTAGCAACAACAACACTAGTGGTGGAAGACCAAAAGTACCCTCTCGGGTATTTGCTATGAGTGGTTCAGAAGCGGCTGCCTCCGACGATTTGATACGGGGTAAGTGTTTGATTGCTGATAAACTACTAGATGTACTTTATGATTCAGGTGCCACGCATTCGTTCATATCTCATGCATGTGTGGAGAGGTTGGGGTTATGTGCGACGGAGTTACCATATGATATGGTGGTGTCTACTCCGACGAGCGAGCCTGTAACCACCTCTCGGATGTGTTTGAAGTGTCCTATAATTGTTGAGGGTCGATCTTTTATGGCGGACTTGATTTGCCTACCTTTAGCTCATCTAGATGTGATCTCGGGGATGGATTGGTTATCTACTAACCATATCTTTCTAGACTGCAAGGAGAAGATGCTAGTGTTTGGTGGAGATGTAGTTCCAAGTGAATCGTTGAAAGGGGATGCGGCCAACGAAGGAACGGAGGATGTTCGAACTTACATGGTGTTGTTCTCTATGTATGTGGAAGAGGACGCTGAAGTTAGTAGTATACCGGTGGTGGCAGAATTTCCAGAAGTTTTTCCTGATGATATTTGTGAATTACCACCTGAGAGAGAAGTGGAATTCATTATTGACTTGGTGCCTGGGGCGAATCCAGTGTCGATCGCGCCTTATAGAATGTCTCCGATAGAACTAGCAGAGGTGAAGGCACAAGTGCAAGATCTTTTGAGCAAACAATTTGTTCGCCCGAGTGCATCACCGGTCTTGTTGGTTAAAAAGAAGGATGGAAGTATGAGGGACTAAGGCGCTGATCGACACTGGATTCTTTATAGTTAAGAAGTATAAATCATTCGTAAAGAGCAAACGTATCTTCTGGAAACAAGGGACTGATGCTAAGAGTTTATTTTCCGGAATGAACCGAGATAAGGATGGATGAATTCATTGAACTGATGAAAGAACATAACTCGGAAACGTTGGGTCTGTCTGTGTAAATTCCCAACCGTAGTATCACAATGCCATAAACAGGATGCTTGAGTGCCCACCTGGCTGTAGCCATGACTAATTTTGCACGTTGTTTTCAAATCATCATTATCACGCGTGCCTTATGCAACAATATGGAAGCTCGGCCCAAAATCGACACCTTGACACCCAAATTTGTTTTGCCCCAGATATCAAGATTGGGTTCACACGATGAAAGACCCCATTGAAAGACAACCTTAGACCTTTTTGAACCTTGGCCTATAAAAATGGGAATCCTCATTCTTTCCCCCGAAGCAAAGGACAGCGGAATCTCCTCAAGGGAGAGCGAATAGAATGCTAAAACCCGATTTCCCAAAGAAAGGGATGGGGAAGGAGAAGTGAAAAGAAAGAAAAGGAAGAAATGGAAAGAAAGAAAAAGAAAAAAGATGAAAATAAAGAAAAGAACAAAAAAGAAGAGGAAAGATTCCCGGTCGAAGGTCGAAGGGAAGTGAAAAGGGAAAAGAAGCAATTCTCGATTAATGAAAGAAAGAGGACAAAAATTCTTCAAGCCAGATTGCCACTCGAAATCATTCTCGATTGGCAATATCCCACCCCACATGAACAAAGCGGAAAAGACCGAAACACCCAGCTTCCTCTCCAAAAACACCACCCTCGAGAAAATCCTATTGGTCCATGATCGTACGTTTGATCTTTGATTCGATAGGAAGTCGTGTGCAAAATAGAGTCATGGTGCAGTTATGGTTTGGGAATAGGATAAAACACTTGCCTTGTGAGTTTTATACACTATGAGTGATTTATTTTCAGCTTAGCCCGATGTTTCCCCTGCATGTTCATTTAAAAGCTAAAAGTTGACATCCTACCCTTCATTCTCGATTACAAGGAAGATTACCCTTAGCACAAGTATATTGTTTCTCTAAGATATGGTGCTCTCGCGAATGATTTATTTTTCTTTGCAAAAAGCATGTTTGCTTTTGTAGGTGGAAAGACCCAGTGGATCGTTCGGTCCTGCCGACCAATCTTTTTCGGAGTCCCATGAATTGCGTTTTCGTTCATGTGTCCTCCACCTTCGAGTTTGGAGCTATGCGTAGTGATTGCTTAGTGCAATTCTCCATTCTCAACCTTTTTCAGAGTCCCATGAATTGCGTTTTCGTTCATGTGTCCTCCACCTTCGAGTTTGGAGCCATGCGTAGTGATTGCTTAGTGCAATTCTCCATTCTCAACCCTTTTTCGGAGCCCCATGAATTGCGTTTTCTTTCATGTGTCCTCCACCTTCATGTTTGGAGCTATGCGTAGTGATTTCTTAGTGCAATTCTCCATTCTCAACCTTTTTCGGAGCCCCATGAATTGCGTTTTCGTTCATGTGTCCTCCACCTTCGAGTTTGGAGCTATACGTAGTGATTGCTTAGTGCAATTCTCCATTCTCAACCTTTTTCGGAGCCCCATGAATTGCGTTTTCGTTCATGTGTCCTCCACCTTCGAGTTTGGAGCTATGCGTAGTGATTGCTTAGTGCAATTCTCCATTCTCAACCTTTTTCGGAGCCCCATGAATTGCGTTTTCATTCATGTGTCCTCCACCTTCGAGTTTGGAGCCATGCGTAGTGATTGCTTAGTGCAATTCTCCATTCTCAACCTTTTTCGGAACCCCATGAATTGCGTTTTCGTTCATGTGTCCTCCACCTTCGAGTTTGGAGCCATGCGTAGTGATTGCTTAGTGCAATTCTCCATTCTCAATCTTTTCGGAGCCCCATGAATTGCATTTTCATTCATGTGTCCTCCACCTGCGAGTTTGGAGCCATGCATAGTGATTGCTTAGTGCAATTCTCCATTCTCAATCTTTTTCGGAGCCCCATGAATTGCGTTTTCGTTCGTGCGTCCTCCACCCAAGAGTTTGGAGCTATGCTTCATGATTGACTAGTGAGGACCCTTTAGTGCAATCCTCCATTCTCCAGAGTTTTTCATCGTCAAGGGCGGATCCTCTTGACTGGGAAATGTGATCTTTGTTATGTTCCCGATTGTTTCCTTTCCCAAATGTGTATATGTATAGTTTGTTGTTCTTGTTGTTGTTTGTATTTTGTTTTGTGTTGTGCAGAAAAGAAGAAGGAGTAGAGACGAGAGTCGTCATCACGGAAAGGGCAGGACGGACGAAATCAGTGTCTTATCTTTGCTTTCCTCTTATCTCCGATAAAAGGTAAGTAAAGAGGGGCAACTGTCATACCCTAATTTCGTCCGGGGATTATTACATGATGACATGCAACCTTTGGTTAGCCGCTTTGAGATACTTGGCGTTCTTTGTTGCACAATAAATGAAGTCCCGAGACGTGTCAGAAATCAAAAGGGAGCAGGCTAGCGCAATCCGTGAAATTCCGTGATGTGGCGGAAATCGAAAAGAGGTGTTTTTGCGTAATCCGTGAGTTTCCGTAACTCCTTCGAAAGCTAAAAAAGAGTAAATATATATTCCGTAAGGATTCGTAACCTTGCGGAAGGAAAATAAGTATCGTTACGAAATTCGTAAAGTTTCGTAACGTTACGAAAAAAGAATTACCAAAAAAATAGGAGGGGGTGCATTTAGTAAAAAAAGGGGTACAAATAGCAATCTAGCCCACTTGGGCCTTCCAGATCCTTCCTCCAGAAGGCTGTTGCTTCTGGAGGAAGCAACCTTGCTCGCCTGGGCGAGCTGAGCTCACCTGGGCGAGTTGGGTGGCAAGCTCCTCCCCTATTTTGCTATAAATAGGGGGAGGAGTGAAGAAGAAAAGGGTTCAGCCTTCTTGGCATTTCATATTCTCTTAAATTTGCTGAGGAAAATTGTTTCCGTGAAGAAAATCCAAGCCGAGGCGCTTCCATAAGGTTTCCGTGAGTAATTACGCGAAGATTTTCGATCGTTCTTCAAATATTCATCGTTCGTTCTTCGTTTTCTTCAGTCTTCAACGGGTAAGTACTTCAAACCGAGCTTTTCAATTCATTCTATGTACCCGTGGTGGTCCACATTTTGTTTCATGTATTTTTATTCTCGTTTTCATTCGCTTTTTATACCCCTTTTGACGTGCTTCAGTCATTTATTTAAGTCGTTTCTCGCCTAATCTAAAAATAAAATAAATTTCCACCGATCATTTGAATTGTATCATCCGTTAATTTCTGTTAAAAAGAATTCCGACCGTTCGGTCGTGCCGTAACCACGTTGGAAATAAAAAAAGAGGTAAAATAATAATATAATAATAAAAAAATACCTTTTAGTAAAATAAAGCGAAAAATCAATCAGACGTTTTCTCTTTGGGATTTCTCATTCTTAATTGAATTGACTAATAACTAAAGTGAAACTAAGGCTAAAATCAACTCGCCTAATCAAGCTCGTCCACAAAAAATAGGGTTTTGAAAGTTCATCATTTCAGTTTCTTACCAAGTAAAATGGATCATTTTTAAGGTCCAACGCCTTAAAATGATCACCTTTCAAGTAAAAAGAATCACTTGATTCACGCTTAAGAAAGAACTACGTAGGTCTGATTTCCTCTCTAAAGGAGGGTACGTAGGAGCAAAAGCCCCGTTTTTGTCGACCTCAAAAAATAAAAAGAAATAAAAGGTAAGGTAACACAATTTCCACAAATCTAAAAAATAGGCTGTTGTCCTTTGAGACAAACGTGAGAGGTGCTAATACCTTCCTCAAGCGTAAATACAACTCCCGAACTTAGAATTTTCATTTTGACCGGTTTCCTTCGGTTTTTCCGACGTTTCCCACAAATAAACGTTGGTGGCGACTCCGCGCATCTTTCCTCCTTTGGAAAGCGCACCCGTGAGCCTCGCCCTCGCTCGCTCGCGAAGGGCACGTTGAGACAGGTGCTCTGAGAGTAAACAGTAGCCTAGACACTTGAGAGATAGAGTGCATATCTTGTGAGGCTTTATCACTTTTCACTATTGAGCTGATTGACTATCTTGCCATGTTTGAGATGCTTGGATGATTTTCATGACGACCTTAATTCTTTAACTCTTTATGTGTTGGATGTTACCCATTCTTTTCATTCCTTGAGATTCATTGAGAAATATGTAATTGTTTTTGTGTCTGTTTGTTTCTCTTTAATGTCTCTGGATTTGTCCCTTGCTTTGCTTTTTGATTTTGCCTAGGAGTGCAAAAGGCTAAGTGTGAGGGGATTTGATGTGTCATCATTTTCTCCTATTTCTTAACCCTTTTTGTCACCATTTTAATTATTGATTTGCCTTAATTGTCAAATTAATTATGCAGTTTTATCATTTGGGCCCACTAGACTAATTTTATGTTTTTAATTTAATTTCGGGAGAATTATAAGCAATTGGGCCTGAATCCGGAATTGGGCTTGGACTTGAAGAGAGCAGACAATTTTATTCTACCAAATCTTATCTTATCCAGATTTTATCTCACCTAGATATTATTTCATTTAGATTTTATCTTATCTTATCTTATCTAGATTTTATTTCATCTAGATTTTATTTTATCAAATCTTATCTTATGTTGTCTAGATTTTATTTTATTTATGGGCTTGGACTTAAACAGATTTGTAAGCTTTGGGGTTGAGAACGTATATAACAGCACCAAGGTTTTAGTTTAGGGAGTTTTTCGTTGGGGAGAGGAGAATAATTCTAGGGTTTTAAAATTTCAATTTTTATTGTTCATGCACACTGTTCACGTAGAATAAAATTCGTTTTTTGCAATTTCGTTTCTGCTTCAATCTACAATTTTGTTTTCTACTGATTAATGGAAGGCTAAGTCTCCAGCGTTGTTTTCTCTTGAGGATCAAGCACAACTCTCTTTGAGGTTTTATTATTACTATTGAATTATGATAAGTTTTTCCTCTTCACCAATTACTCAATATTTGTTGCTATTAATCCATGCATGCATATTGCTTGATTAATTACCTCTGCGCTTAATTTACGTTCATGCTTAATGATCGGTTTCGTTCATGATTAATTGGTGCATGTGTTGCTTAATCACATAATGACAGCCTTATATTAAATTTCGCTTAGTAATTTAATTCAGGGTTGGATTAAGTGGTTGAACTGATAAAGGATAAATTCTCGTAACCTAGGATAAGAGACTTGCTTGTGAATCAAGGGGAAACAACGTGTTTTAATTATGATATTTTCTAATTAAATTTTCTCGCTGTTTAATTTACAAAAACAAACAACCCCCCCTAATTCATTACTGTTTTATTACTATTTGTTATGAATGTTTGGTTGACCATTGCTCGTTGGGAGACGACCTAGGATCACTTCCTAGATACTGCATTTTTAATGTTTATTTGATTCAGGTACGGCCTCGATCATCCATGCTGGCAAGCAACAGTGCACCTCCCGAAAATGCCTTATTCACCATAAAAGGTCCTTCATAATTTGGAGCCCACTTCCCTCGGTGGTCCTTTTGCGCTTGGGATACTTTCTTCAAGATGAGATCCCCTACGCTGAACTTGCATGGGCGTACCTTCTTATCAAAATTTTTCTTCACTCAGCTTTGATATAATCGTCCATGGCTCATGGCGACCAATCTCTTACCTTTTATAAGATTTAATTGATCAAACGAGTTTGGGCCCATTCCGATTCCTCCAACCCTGACTCGGCTAGAATCCTCAACGAATGAACCTTTACTTCAAACAGAAGCACAACCTCCATCCCGTATACCAAAGAGAACAGGGTTGCCCTAGTCGATGTGCGTACTGAGGTTTGATAACCATGCAGTGCAAAAGGGAGCATCTCGTGCCAATCCTTGTATGACACGACCATCTTTTGAACTATTTTCTTGATGTTCTTATTAGCAACCTCAATTGCCCCATTCATCTTGGGCCTGTAAGGCGTAGAATTGTGATGTTGGATCTTGAAATCCTTGATCGAGGCCGTACCCGAATCAAATAAACATTAGAATGCAGTAACTAGGAAGTGATCCTAGGTCGTTTCCCAACGAGCAATGACTGACCAAATGTTCATAATATGCTTCGTTATAACAGTGACTATTAGGGGTGGTGTTTGTTTGTGAATATAAGAACTAGCATATTGGAATACGAAATTAATAGTATTAAAAACGTATTGTTTCCTCTGATTCAGAAGCCATTCTCTTATCCTAGGTTATGAGGATTTCACCCCTGGCAGTTAACCACTTGATCCAACCCTAATTTAATTTACTAAGCGAAAATCAATTTAGGGTTGGCAATATGTGATTAAGCAACACATATACCAATTAACCCCTTGTTCATTAAGCACAAACGTAATTTAAGCATAGAGCCAATTAATCGAACACGAAGCGTGCACATATTAACATAATGCATGTGGTTAATTGGTGAAGGGAAAACCGATAGGAGAGCAACATAAAAAACAGAACCTCAAAGAGAGTTACGCTTCATCCTCAGAGGGAAACAACACTAGAAATTTAGCCTTCCATAAGTTCAACAAAAGTAGAAAACGTAAATGAAACTAGAAGCAGAAATGTAAATGAAGCTAAAGGAAGAAAACATAAATGAAGCTAAAAGCATAAGAAGGAACAAAAACGAAATTGCAATTGAAGGCAGAAAATGGAAAAATGCATTCACGTGAACAGTATTCCAAAGCTAAAAACGTAAAACCCTAAAACTCCATGCACTCAGCTTGGGTATTTTCTCCTGAATAAAATAATCCTCTTTACACGAATACCAAGGCTGCTATTTATAAGGGTCACTCAAAGTCACTGGGCCCTATTACATTATTTTGGCCTAAAACGAAATAAAAATAACTGAACGCAATAAAAATGAAATTAGACGAAATCTAATAAAATTGTCTTCTCTCTTCATGTCCAATCTGGCTCAGTCCAATAGCTTATAATTATCCTGAAATTGAATTAAAAACACCAAATTAGTCAAGTGGACCCAATTGATAAAACTGAATAATAAATTTAACAATTAGAGTAAATCAGTAATTAAATTGGTGACAAAAAGGGTTAAGAAATAGGAAAAAATAATGGCACATCAAAATCTCCCATACTTAGCCTTTTGCACTCCTGGGCAAAATGAAACAAAGAACAAAATCCAAGGATATCAAAGAGAGACAAACAAAAACATTTACATATTTCTCAATGAACATCAAGGAATGAAAGGAATGGGTAACATCTAACATGAAGAGATCCAAAGAGTCCAGACATTCATGAAAATCATCCAAGCAACCCAATCATGGCAAAATAGTTAATCAGCTCAAGTGATAAAGCCTCACAAAATATACTCTATCTCTCAAGTGTTTAGGCTACTATTTACCCACAAAGCACCCATGAAAACCAACACCACATAAACTTGGCAAGATTCTAAAATTGACAATCAACCCATAAACACAAGCACATGAGGATCAAAAGGTCTTTTAAGGTTGTAATGGGGCCAAGGACAAGGTAGGGAAAAATATGAAATAAGTAGCTAAATCCCAAAGGAATAGAGGAGCAATGGGGAATAAGTGCATATTAAGAAAAAATAAGAAAACCTAAAGATAAAATTTAAGCATAAAGAGTAGAACCAAGAGTCTCATCATTCTTTTTCTATTTAAGATCTTATTCACTCAACTTTATTTCTTTTCTTTTTCTTTTTCTAATTGATTCAACTTGAATTTTTTTTTTGCAGCGTAGCATTTGAGAAATAGCATATCATTCAGCATGTCCAACATTTAACCAATATACAATGTACATCAAGTATGGCCCAAAATACATCATGAAGCATAGCCAGCAAAACATGTTATCCAATGAAACAAAACCCCCCACACTTATTCCCAAAATAATTCCAAAGCTCCAAAATTCCTTAAGGTTAAGGTGAGATCATGGTTTTTCACTTAAGGCTTGTAATGAGCTTCAAACTAAAGAAAGGGAAACATAGGCTCAAAGGGCTATCAAAGGAATTAATTCAAGGTAAGTCCATTTGGCTAGAGGCTTATAAGAACAAAATTGCCTAAATCATTTCCAAATATGCATGTGAATTAGGAAGCATCAACAAGAATCAAGCCAAGGCTATTGTGCAAGCAATCAATGGGGCAAAACACACCAAATGATTATGATGATGGCTCAAATTCTCACAAAGGTAAACTTATCACTTTCAAATTGAGCTTTCAAAACTATCATGACATGTAGAGGAAAAGCAAGGATTTCAAATAACAAAATGTCAAGAGACTTTTATTTTCAAAACAATTACCCATTACTTGAACATAACCTATAATTCAAAGAAAACATGCAAAGTTGTACATACAAACATAATTGACCTAAAATATTAAACTAGAAATCCAACAAAAATAACAAAATTAACAAATTTAACACAACTAACAAAATTAACAAAACCAATAAAACTATCAAACCAAAGAACACTTCCCCCATACTTAAACAACACATTATCCTCAATGTAACACAATTAAAAGATTAAAAGCAATTAAACCATCAAATAGAATCGAACAAGTGTAATAAAATCAAAGAAGGAGATAGGAAAAGAAGAACTCCCTAAGTCATGGTGGAGGAAAAGTAGGGTGGAGTAAGGAAGTCTCTTCCACCACTGCGTCCACTAAAGAAGGGTTTGTGAGGAATGGCTTAAGTCGGTGTCCATTGACCTTGAAGCTCTTGTTTGTGGAGTCGCTTTTGATCTCAACTGTACCATAAGGAAAAACATTAGTAACAACAAAAGGACCAATCCACTTATACCTCAACTTACCTGATGCAATCCTACCCCCCAAGGGCATTGGATAGAAGACTCCAAGAAGATTGGGCCAAAAATGTAAGAGAAGGCCCTAGGGTTCTCATGAGCCTTAGGGTAGATTTCGGGCCCATGGGCTAAGTATGAGCCCACTTATCTTGGTACATATTAGATTAAGGTTTCATTAATTTTGGGCCTTGTATTTAGGGCTCCATAATGTAGGTAGGGTACCCTAGAAATATAGGATTTTTCAGCCCTTGTATTTTAGGGCACCTAGACTAGTTTTTGTATTAGGGGTAGTTTTGTAATTTCACATGCACTAAGTGGATATTTGATGTGTGTGGTTGGAAATAAATTTAATTGAATTGGTAGAAGCCCAATCCAATTAAATTTTAGAGGGGGAGGTGAGCATTTGCTTACTACACCCCATTGCCACATCATATAGTCACACTTTGTGCATGTCCTTCATGCTTTTCATGCCTCATGACACCTAAGCACACTTAGTGGAGAATCTTGGAATTGATCTTGGATTAGTGGGCTGAACCATAACTAAAATTCACTAATCATAATTAGTGAAATTTTGGCTCCAAAGTTTGGCTCCACAAATTCAATTTCAAATTCAAGTGAAATTTGAATTTCCCTCCAATTTTGTGTGACACTTAGGCTATAAATAGAGGTCATGTGTGTGCATTTTTTTGGAACTTTGATGATTTGAATATTAAACTTCAGATTGCAAAGCTCATTTGGAGCACAAAATTTCGTGCTCTTCTCTCCCTCTCCCTTTAAGAGTGAATTAAGCGATTCTTTTTACTTGGAAGGTGATCATTTTAAGGCGTTGGACCTTAAAAATGATCCATTTTACTTGGTAAGGAAAACTAAGATAATAAACTTTTGAATCCTTTTTTAGTGGCTTTTTGTGGACGAGCTTGACTAGGCGGGTTGATTTTAGCCTTAGTTTCACTTTAGTTATTAGTCAATTCAATTAAGAATGAGAAATCCCAAAGAGAAAACGTCCGATTGATTTTTTTGCTTCATTTTACTAAAAGGTATTTTTTATTATTATATTACTATTTTACCTCTTTTTTGATTTTCAACATGGTTACGACATGACCGAACGGTCAGAATTCATTTTAACAGAAATTAACGGATATTACAAATCAAATGATCGGTGGAAATTTATTTTATTTTTAGATTAGGCGAGAAACGACTTAAAAAAATGACTGAAGCACGTCAATAGGGGGTACGGAAAGCGAATGAAAACGAGAATAAAAGTACATGAAACAAATGGGGACCACCACAGGTACATAGAATGAATTGAAAAGCTCGGTTTGGGGTACTTACCAGTTGAAGACTGAAGAAAAACGAAGAACGAACAATGAATGTCGAAGAACGGTTGAAAATCTTCGCATACTTACTCACGGAAACGTTACGGAAACGTTACGGAAGCGTCTCGGCTTGAATTTTCTTCACGGAAACAATTTTCCTCAGCAATTTCAAGAGAATACGAAGTGCCAAGAAGGCTGAACCCCTTTCCTCTTCACTCCTCCCCCTATTTATAGCAAAATAAGGGAGGAGCTTGCCACCCAGCTCGCCCAGGCGAGCAAGGTTGCTTCCTCTAGAAGCAACCGCCTTCTGGAGGAAGAATCTGGAAGGCCCAAGTGGGCCTAATTGCTATTTACACCCCCCTTTTTACTAAATGCATCCCCTTTACTTTTTTTTGGTGATTTTTTTTCCGTAACGTTACGAAACTTTACGAATTTCGTAACGATACTTATTTTCTTTCCGTAAGGTTACGAATCCTTACGGATCATGTATTTACTCTTTTTTTATCTTTCGAAGAAGTTACGGAAACTCACGGATTGCGCAACAATACTTCCTTTTGGTTTCCGTTGCATTATGGAATTTCACGAATTGCGTAACCATGCTTTCTTTTGATTTCCGGCGCGTCTCGGGACTTCACATATTGTGCAACAAAGGGTGCCAAGTATCTTGAAGCGGCCAATCAAAGGTTGCATGTCATCAAGCAATAATCCTCGGACGAAATTAGGGTATGACAGTTGCCCCTCTTTACTTACCTTTTACTGGAGGTAAGAGGAAAGTAAAGATAAAAACACTGATTTCGTCCGTCTTGCCCTTTCCGTGATTAGTCTATGACGACTCTCGTCTCTACTCCTTCTTTTTTCTGCACAACACAAAACAAATTACAAACAACAACAAAAACAACAATAACACAATATACATATATACATGTTTGGCGAAGGAATCAATCGGGAAAATAACAAAGACCACATTTCCCAGTCAAGAGGGTCTGCACTTGACGGTGAAGAACACATTGGAGAATGGAGGATTGCACTAGGCAATCACTACGCATGGCTCCAAACTCGTTGGTGGAGGAATCAATCGGGAAAATAACAAAGACCACATTTCCCAGTCAAGAGGATCCGCACTTGAAGTTGAAGAACACATTGGAGAATGGAGGATTGCACTAGGCAATCACTATGCATGGCTCCAAACTCGTTGGTGGAGGAATCAATCGGGAAAATAACACTGACCACATTTCCCAGTCAAGAGGGTCCGCACTTGACGGTGAAGAACACATTGGAGAATGGAGGATTGCACTAGGCCATCACTACGCATGGCTCCAAACTCGTTGGTGGAGGAATCAATCGGGAAAATAACAAAGACCACATTTCCCAGTCAAGAGGATCCGCACTTGAAGTTGAAGAACACATTGGAGAATGGAGGATTGCACTAGGCAATCACTATGCATGGCTCCAAACTCGTTGGTGGAGGAATCAATCGGGAAAATAACACTGACCACATTTCCCAGTCAAGAGGGTCCGCACTTGACGGTGAAGAACACATTGGAGAATGGAGGATTGCACTAGGCCATCACTACGCATGGCTCCAAACTCGTTGGTGGAGGAATCAATCGAGAAAATAACAAAGACCACATTTCCCAGTCAAGAGGGTCTGCCTTGACGGTGAAGAACACATTGGAGAATGGAGGATTGCACTAGGAAATCACTACGCATGGCTCCAAACTTGTTGGTGGAGGAATCAATCGGGAAAATAACAAAGACCACATTTCCCAGTCAAGAGGGTCCGCACTTGACGGTGAAGAACGCATTGGAGAATGGAGGATTGCACTAGGCAATCACTACGCATGACTCCAAACTCGTTGGTGGAGGAATCAATCGGGAAAATAATAAAGACCACATTTCCCAGTCAAGAGGGTCCGCACTTGACGGTGAAGAACACATTGGAGAATGGAGGATTGCACTAGGCAATCACTACACATGGCTCCAAACTCCTGGGTGGAGGATGCATGAATGACAATCAATTCATGGGGCTCCGAAGAAAATTTGTTGGCAGGACCGAATGGTCCACCAGGTTTTTTCCACCTATTTTGGACGACGTTCCTAAATGAAAAATTCTACACGATTTCGGAACTTCAACAAACACTATTGAAAACAACGAAGTAAATACTAACGTAACAGTTCAAACGACATGTATGCACAAAACAAAAGTCAATCAAAACGAAACAAATGTTAGTCCCTTAGTTAAACAAAAATAAAATGATACGTAATGGGAAAAAGAGGAAACATAAACATAACATAAAAAGGAATACGGATCTAGGGATCTCCCAATCATGTGGCTCCGCTCCTTCCCAAGAAATCAAGCAAATCAGTCATCTCCTCGTCCTTGCGGGCCTCATCTGCCTCGCCGGGAGCCTCTGCGGGTGCCTCCCCTGCCTGGGCCTCAGGCCAATCTCCGGGCCATGCGACCTCTGCCCTAAACTGATCCGGAGTAGGGCATGGAAAAGAAGTAAAACCCTGGCTCTGCAGGCTGAGGCTCAGCTGGTAAAGACAGTCATGGGTCTGCACGTGCGCCTGGTGGTTGGCCGCCTGCTGGCGAACCACATGCCGTAAATACTGCTCCAAATCAAATGACCCAGCTAGGCCAGCCTGATGAGGTGGCGGCGCGTCTCCGGCCTGTGGTGCATCACCCTAGGCCGGTCTTTGTGTGCAATACTTCTCAATAAAAGCTCGGGTGATGGGTGGCCGAATCACCTTGCTAGGTGCGACGGGGACTCCGAACGACTGACAAAGTCCTGTGATCAATGCAGGAAATCCCAGGGCCCTGTTAGACTTATCCGGGTCCAAAGGGTGCCTGTTCGGCGCCATACCTGCAAATAGATAAATGGCATCAGCGATCAATTGAGCCACGTGAATGCTCATCCGTGTCAGGACGGCGTACACCAGCTGACACTTCGGCAGAGGGAGGTCGGAATTATGATCGCTGGGCTGGATGTTGCTGAGCAGCAACATCATCCATATCTGGGTCAGGGTGGTCATGTTGGTGCGCATGATCCGCACCCGTCTCCCAGCAGCAGTCCGGGAAAAATCCTGCCTCGGTATACATAGCAACTGGGCGATGGCCTCCTCATCAAACCCATCGGCCTGGTTCCTCCTCTGGCCATACTCGCACTCCTGGCCCTCCTCCAGCACTAAAAGGTATCCCAGGAACTGGTTGAGGGCATCTACATCGAAAGGGATCCACTGACCCCTCACCCAAGATCGCATATCTCGCACACCCTCCTCTGTAGGCCAAGCATTGGCATAAAACTCGAGGACTATGTCTGGGTCGAACTTGGCCATGGGGGTAACCAGCGATGCCCACCGCCAGCAAACTATCTCTTCTTGGAAGTCGGTATACTCGTCGTCCCTGAGCTGGACGCGTCTCTCCCGGAGGAATGACCATCCTTTGATGGCCTCGAAGCGCTGCTGGTGCTCAGTGCTCCTAAAACGATGGCTGTCATATTCGGGAGCGGAACTGGTTCCTTCAGCCGCCTTGTCTTTCCTGGATCTCTTTGAGGCAAGCTTCCTTGGGTCCATTTCCTAAAAAGACAAACTTTTTGGGAAGTTAGTTTTACAAGACAATGCTTATCTTAACACAAAAATGACATGCTAATCCCTCCAATTTAGAATGAACTCATGCACACTTTTAATGTAAAATATTTATGCACATGCGTATATGTAGAATATCCTACTATTTATGTCAATGTACAAGGACATCCAACACATTCTAATTGCCATACATATATATGCATTTTGAAAAGAATACACATTCTCATGCTCAAGGCATTGCATCAAAATTTACACCTAATCACATCCTAAACATTTGCTATCACCAACTACCTACACATATTTGAAACATATATCATACAAACTTTTATTGTTTCACTCACATTTATTTATATGCATGTTGGAAAGCTAATTATGTCAGGCACACACTTGCATTCAAAAGGGAATTCCATGCCATCATACATTCATTTAGGAAGCGACCTCAATATTCATTTAGGAAGATACTTGTTCACACTTTGCAAGGAATTTCATGCCATATGTTCACATATATACACACCATTGAAAGGTGTTTTCCATGCTACCTATATTTACACACATATTTACATACCATTGAAAAGTATTTCCCATGCTACCTAGGTGCAAAGTATCCCTCATGGGGCAGCCAAATTCGAGTAAAAAAAACTCTCACAATCATGTCCTAATTTTCAGGCCTTCCTAATTCCAAAACCAAAATTTAGGTTCTTAGTCATAAGTATGTTGCCTTGCATTGAAGCTAAGAGCTTGGGTTTCTAAGCTAGGAATTGCATTTGGACACCCATTTCGAATCCCCTATGCTGTCCCCATATATATAAAACAGTCCCACAATCTCGATTTTACAAAATCACATTCATATGTCATTGGGGCATTTCACCGAGCACTCGGTGGGCGCATGTTTAGACATAAATTGCAAGAGAAATGGGGCAATGTGGCATGCCCCATTGCTTCAGAATACAACATAGGCCTAAGGCCTTCTCACACAAACCCTCAACTCAACAAAACAAGCATGGATTCAGATGTGAATTGCTTCACGAATTTCGCGAAAAATGAGCAACTAAAGCACCAAAACACATCAATGGAGAGCCAAATAACCAAGGGAAATTGCACTTACTTGTGGGGAAAGAATTAAAGCGTGAAAAGGGAAGAAAAAAATCAACAATGGAAGCTTGGGGGCTGCTGTTCTTGTAGTTCCCTTGAGCTTGGGAGTTTTTGAAGTGAGGGGGAAGAGTTTTGGGTGAAGAAAACGTTCCCCCTCCACTCCTTTATATTTTCGTAAAGGGGTTGCTCGCCCAGGCGAGCTAACCTGTACTTTTTTTTTAGGGGAAACATTAAACATGTCTCCCCCCCTTACGGGTTAGCGTCTGCCTACTTGAACCTACTTAAGTTAGAATCAGGCGTCGATTACTTATTTAAAACAAACAATAGTAGTAAATACATTGAATTCAAAGGATATTGGGCTGCCTTGCAGCGACGTTCTCTGCCTTCCCAGCGCCGGGAAGGGACGACGATCGGTCGGTCGTGACCCTATCCTCCATTTGCATCCGTCCCTAAGTACCTGCAAGTAGGAAATATGCAGCCAAGCGTGACCGGGTCATAGTCTTACCTTGGTTGATTTCTGCCGTCAACTTGTCTCAACTTCTGACCGTGGCCTAAGACGTTTTTGTCCCTGTTACCACAAGATATGCATGTGTACGTGCATGCATGAATGTTTTTTAATGCAATGATTTTCTTAGTGAAGGTTGGTTAGGTTCAGTTTTAATTTAAGAGTTTGGGGCACCCCATGAACCGAGCGAAGAGGGCTCAGGTGATTATAAACTAACACAAGGTTTAAAACCAAAGGGAGGACTAAAGCCTCACCCATCTCCTCTTGTTTTAAAGAAACGAGACAATTACAACGAAAGGGAATCCCTGGAGGAAACCAAGAAGAACAAAAACTCAGAAGTAAAAGAACATGAAACGGTCCTCTCAATTGCCCCAGACTTCAAGCGTAATATCGCTTAACGACATCGGAGTTCACGGGTGAGGGTAGCTCCTCGCCATCCATGTTTGTGAGTATCAGAGCACCCCCAGAAAAAGCCCTTTTCACGATGAAAGGTCCTTCATAATTCGGGGTCCACGTGCCTCGATTATCCTTAACATCGTGGGACATCTTTTTCAGCACAAGGTCCCCCTCGTTGAACTTGCGCGGGCGCACTTTCTTATCGAACGCGTTCTTTATCCTTTGTTGATATAGGCGCCCATGGCTCATGGCTGTCAAACGCTTACCTTCAATAAGGTTAAGTTGGTCGTAGCGTGCTTGAGCCCATTCCGACTCTTTTAGGCCTGATTCCGCTATTATCCTTTGAGAAGGAACCTCTACCTCAAATGGGAGTACTGCTTCCATCCCGTAAACCAAGGAATACGGCGTTGCCCCAGTAGAAGTTCGTACCGAGGTTCTATATCCGTGCAGGGCGAAAGGCAACATCTCATGCCAATCTTTGTATGACACCGTCATCTTTTGAACAATCTTCTTAATATTCTTATTCGCGGCCTCTACAGCCCCATTCATCTTTGGCCGATAAGGGGTGGAATTATGATGCTGGATCTTGAAATCCTTGCACATTTCTTGCATCATTTTGTTGTTCAGATTGGTGCCATTGTCAGTAATGATCTTCCTAGGGAGTCTGTATCGACAAATCAGCTCCCTCTTTATGAATCTGACCACCACACTTCTCGTGACATTTGTATAAGAAGCCGCTTCGACCCATTTGGTGAAGTAATCTATCGCCACAAGAATGAAGCGGTGACCATTCGACGCTTTGGGTTCGATGGCCCCAATGACATCTATTCCCCACATGGAAAAGGGCCAAGGGGCGGACATAACATTCAGAGGATGTGGCGAAACATTGACATTGTCCGTGTATGCCTGACATTTATGACACTTCCTTACATGGGCGCAACAATCGCTCTCCATAGTGAGCCAGTAATAACTGGCCTTGAGGATCTTCCTGGCCATAGCATGCCCATTGGCATGTGTCCCAAATGAACCCCCGTGGATTTCCTCAATCATGAAGTTTGCCTCTTTGGCGTCTACGCATCGTAGGAGGGTCATGTCGTGGTTCCGCTTGTACAGGATGGTACCACTTACAAAGAAACCAGTAGCCAATCTCCTTAATGTTCTTTTGTCATTGTCGAAAATCTCTGGTGGATATTCTTTGTTCTCAACATATTGCTTGATATCGAAGTACCACGGTTTCCCATCCCGCTCTTCCTCTATCGCACAACAATATGCTGGCCTGCCCTGAGATCTGAATTCGATGTACGGAAGATCCCCGTGTGGGGCAAGTTGAAACATGGATGCCAGGGTGGCTAATGCATCGGCCATTTGATTCTCTTCCCGAGGTATGTGGTGGAAAGAAATGTCATCAAAGAACTCGGCTAACCTCAAGATGTGAGTTTGATAGGGTATCAACTTTGGATCCCTAGTTTCCCATTCCCCTTTCAACTGGCGTATCACCAAAGCCGAGTCTCTGTACACTTTGAGCAGCTTTACATCAAAATCAATGGCCGCTTGAATCCCAAGAGCGTATGCTTCATATTCGGCCATATTGTTGGTACAATCAAAACCTAGCCTGGCCGTTCAAGGAATACACTGATCATTTGGGGATACAAGGACTGCCCCCACTCCATGACCCAAAGCATTAGATGCCCCATCAAAGCAAACAATCCATTTGTCTATGTCCTCGTGCGTCCACTTCTCTTCGAACAGGGCCATGATATCTTCATCTGGGAACTCAGGGTGCATCGGCCGATAATCTTGGAGGGGTTGCTGGGCCAAATAATCTGCCAAGGCGCTTCCCTTTACCGCCTTTTGGGTGACGTACACGATATCGAATTCAGATAGTAGTACTCGCCACCTAGCGATTCATCCTGTGAAGGCCGTTTTCTCAAAGATGTATTTCATGAGATCCATTTTGGAAATAAGCCACGTGGTATGGCTGAGCATGTACTTCCTAAGCCGATGTGATGCCCATACCAGAGCACAACACGTCCTTTCCAGCATTGAGTAATTCATCTCACATGCGGTAAACTTCTTGCTTAGATAGTAAATGGCTTGTTCCTTTTTCCCAGAATCATCGTGCTGAACCAACACGCACCCCATAGACTCGTCCAACACGGTCATGTACAGGAAAAGAGGTCTCCCTGTTATAGGTGGCATGAGCACCGGGGGGTTCGCGAGGCTCTGTTTGATCTTCTCGAAGGCCTCTTGGCAGTCGCCGTTCCACAGGACTATCTGGTTCTTACGTAATAGCTTGAAAATGGGCTCACATGTAGGGGTGAGTTACGAGATAAATCTCGCGATATAATTCAACCTGCCCAAGAAACCTCGAACCTGCTTCTCCGTGCGAGGTTCCGGCATTTCAAGGATGGCCTTCACTTTCTCGGGATCTATCTCTATCCCTTTCTGACTTACGATAAATCCCAGCAACTTCCCCGACTTTACCCCGAAGGTGCACTTGGTTGGGTTTAGCTTCAGTTGGTATTTATGCAACCTTCCGAACAGCTTACGTAGATTGACGAGGTGTTCGTCCTCAGTCCGAGATTTGGCAATCATGTCATCTACGTAGACCCCTATTTCCTTATGCATCATGTCATGGAACAACGCCACCATGGCACGCTGATAGGTTGCCCCAACATTTTTGAGCCCGAAGGCCATCACTTTATAGCAGAACGTCCCCCATAGGGTAACGAAAGTGGTCTTCTCTACATCTTCGGGTGCCATCTTTATTTGATTATACCCCGAGAAACCATCGATAAATGAGAAAAGGGCGAACTTAGTTGTATCATCTACCAATATATCAATGTGTGGCAGAGGAAAATTGTCTTTAGGACTGGCTCGGTTTAAGTCCCGATAGTCTACACACATTCGCACCTTACCGTCCTTTTTCGGGACCGGGACAATGTTGGCTACCCACTCCGGGTATCGCGCCACAGCTAAGAAACCCGCATCGAACTACTTTCTTAATTCTTCTTTGATCTTCAAAGACATCTCAGGTCTCATCCTTCGTAGCTTTTGTTTAACTGGGGAAGACCCAGGATTCAACGGCAACTTATGCTGCACAATGTCGGAGTCCAGACCGGGCATGTCGTGGTATGACCACGCAAAGACGTCTTGATATTCTTCAAGAAGGGTTATCAAGCCTTGGCAGATAGGTGCGGTCATACTGGTTCCCACTTTTACTTCTTTCTTTTCCTCTCCGGTCCCTAAGTTCACCAGTTCGGTTTCTTCTTGGTGAGGCTTCATTTCGCGTTCTTCCTGAGCGATCAACCTCTCCAACTCTGGTGAAAGGACGTCCTCTTCCTCTTCTTCATTCATCATTTGGCTTACATCTCGGTCGAAATCGATTGTCAACCCCTCGTTGTTAGGATCCTCAAAGAATCGACCCTCATATCTATACCAATCAAGACAAAAGAAACAAAACATGCAAAATGATATGAGAAAAGGTGGAACTGCAAGAACAGATGAAACAAGATCTCTTTGTTTATTCAATAAGGTAGGTTTCACAAAACAAAAGAGAAAGGAAGTCTATAGGCTCTAATTACATTGAATCAGCGGTATAGACCTCTGACTGGCTTATCACGCGCCAGTTCCCCACTTGGGAATCGGGATGGCATGGTTGCACGAAATTTGGCAGGTCTTGAGGGAACTCCTCTCCTACTGTGGCCACCTCTTCCTCAGACACCATTTTGGCACTGGTGAAACACTGGCTAATACGGCTGGGCCATACTCTATCCGCCCGAAGTCTTGACGGCACATTCCTCCTTCCCGGCATGCCGGGTTCATACCCCAATCCATACTTGTACGGATTTCCCCTAATATCGACTACGTCGGCATTTCCGAGGCCGTCCTTGCCTAGACCCATTCCGGGCTCATATCCGTGCTTGAGCATTACCCGTGCCACCATTATGGCCGCGTTGGAGAGAGAAGGTAGCAACGGACTTGGTTCCACAGAGGCGCAGCTCACCACCTCGAAGGATTGGAAAGTTGTTTCCAATGATTCTTCCGCCGCTTCTACGTATCGTGCGGAGGAGGGGCAGCTCACCAACATATCCTCTTCACCCAACACTATCACTAAAAGTCCACCCACCGCGAACTTCAATTTTTGGTGAAGCGTCGAAGGGACCACTCCTAGTGCATGAATCCAAGGTCTACCCAAGAGACAGCTATAGGCGGATTTATGTTCATCCTTGAAACACCACATTGCAAGTGTGGGGGCCTATCTGAATAGGAATGTCGATTTCCCCCATCACTTCCCGCCGAGTACCATCAAAGGCTCGTACCACCATCGAACTTGGTTTTAAACATGACGCACTAAAAGGAAGCTTTTCCAAGGTGGTCTTCGGCATCACATTTAAACTTGATCCATTGTTGATAAGTACCTTTGCGACAACATGGTCCATACATCTCACCGACACATGTAGAGCCTTGTTGTGTCCTCTCCCCTCAATGGGAATCTCTTCTTCTGCAAACACGATATAATTATTGGTGGTTATATGATTAACGATGCCTTCAAAAGCCTCCACTGAGATATCATGTGCTACATGGGCATCGTTGAGGACCTTTGTCAACAGCGCACGATGAGGCTCGGAGTTTATGAGTAGTTCAAGCAAAGAGATCCTTGTTGGAGTTTTATTCAGTTGCTCAACTACCTTAAACTCGCTTTGTTGGATGAGGCGAAGGAACTCGTGAGCCTCTTCCAAAGTCACTGTCTTTCCTTGAAGACCCTCTTTCTTTTCAGCCCCTTTTGCCATTGGAGGATCCATTTCTTTTGAGGGGGTGGCTATGTCTGTGGGCTCTTGGACCATGGGCGCTTTCCCCTTGGAGGGCAATTCCGCCGAGTGAGGGGGAGCGAACACCCGACCACTGCGGGTTACACCACTGAGGCCGGTGATGTTGGTCACCTTGGCTGATAGGGAGTCAACTTCGGTTGCAACTCTTTCTCCAAATGCGGGAGGGGTATACTTCCACGGAACGACTTTATTGCTTTGATATGCAAACGGCGTCGGCTTGGGCGCTGTCCGGGGGTATATGGGCGTGGAGCCGGTCCCTTTCCTAGTAAAACATATTACTAGGGCTTTGGGGGTTGGGGGAACCTTCTTTTCTTCTGACTGCATACAAATCTGTGGTTCTTCCCTCCCTCTTTTAGACACTTCAAGTTGTCCCCAGTCCATGAGCCGCTAAAGCAATTCTTCCACCGTGGGGCAGGTTTCCATGTCGTGTGACTCCCCGAGGTGAAACAAACATTTGTCCCTTTCGTCTCAGCCACGGGAGACCATGCATGCCACTTGCAGCGATTGGTAAATGAAGCGTCTAGAAGTAGCCACCTCTCCTAATCTCTTTGCCTGTGATGGCCCATCCTCTTTGATGGCGTTTACGCTAGCCCCTCCATGACTAGCTAGTGGGTTGGTTTTAACATTTGGGCTCTCCTCTTGAAATGATAGCCAGCCGGCATTAATTAGGTGTTGCACCTTATACTTGAACGGGATGCAGGAGTCAATGTTGTGTCCGGGAGCTCCACTATGGTATACGCACTTGGCACCCAGGTCGTACCACTTGGGGTATGGTGGCTGGAAGACCCTCCCGGGTATGGCCACCACCAAATGATTCTCCAATAATGAAGGCCATAACTTGGAGTATGCCATGGGAACAGGAGAGAAGTTATCTTTCGGGGGTGGGCGTTGTGCATTATTATAGCTCGCGCCAGGGGCTGTATTATTGACTGGCCGGGGAGTGGCTGGAGATGTGCGTTGGGCCGACATTCTATCTGCTGTGGGTGGTCCTTTTACTTGAGTCGGGAGAGAACTCTCGGCTCGGATTGAAAAGTTTGGGGGGTTAGGCTGGTATGAGCTTTGGATATTTTGGGGTGCTTTCATCCATGTTGGGGCGGTGGTGACCGCGTGGGTATCTCCTTCCTTTTTCCTCGCGCCCACCACTAGGGCTCTTCTGTTGTTGTTGGGGGCCGTGTTGGAGGCATATTCGAACTTGCTTTTTCTTAGTCCAGATTCAATCCTTTCTCCGGCGAAGACGAGATCCGCAAAGTTAGCTGGCATGTAGCCTATCAGCTTTTCATAGTAGAACGTGGGCAACGTATCTACCATAATTGTGATCATCTCCCTCTCCGTCATGGGCGGGATGACTTGGGCTGCGAGATCTCTCCACCTTTGGGCATATTCTTTAATGGACTCATGTTCTCGCTTGGTCATACTCTGAAGCTGGTTCCGATCGGGAGCCATATCCGTATTGTATTGGTACTGCCTAATGAAGGCAGTTGCCAAGTCTTTCCACGACCGGATCTGGGAAGCTTCCAGATTGCTATACCATGCCATAGCCGCTCCGGCCAAGCTGTCTTGAAAGAAATGGACCAACAGCTTTTCGTCCGCAGAATACGCCCCCATCTTTCGGCAATACATCCGAAGATGCCCTTTTGGACATGTCGTCCCTTTGTACTTATCAAAATCCGGTACTTTGAACTTGGGAGGGATGACGATGTGAGGCACTAGACATTGGTCCGCTAAATCCGAGAACGGGTAATTGCCGAGGCCCTCTACTGCTCTTAGCCTCTCTTCAAGCACATCAATCTTTCCCTTATCTTCTGCGAAGGGAACAGATTCTTTTACGGGTGTGGGTGAAGACGGGACATGGCAGACTATGTTTGGTTGGGGTAATTCATGGGGGGCCGGATCCTTGAGGTGAAGCAGAGGGCCTAGGTGGGTATCTCCTTCATCATCTTCTTGCAGGGGATAGTCGGCATAAGGTGGGAGTTGCCCTTCGAAGGTAGGGGCTTGGCTCAAATCTTCCGGAGCGGCACAGGGAGTGAAGTCCGGAGGCAAGCCATAAGGGTAAGCTTGCGGACTATACCTCCGACCGAAAACTGTCGTGTTCCTATCTCGGCCCAAGTTTATTGCGGGCTGTAGCGCCAGCTCCGCTTCCCTAGCTGTATTGGAGGCGATCGCCGTGGCATTATCCTCTATAGTTTTTTGGAGTTTTAGCATGGCCTTCGTGATAGAAGCCATTTGATCTTTTAAGGTCGATAGGTCGGCCTTCATCTGTTCTTGCACGCCCTCTTCATTATCCATTTTTCTGGATCGAGTGTTATAAGGGTGCCTTTGTACTTTCTTAGTTATGATGGATTTCCTAAAGAAACAAACAACGGTGAGTATGCCACCAAAACATGAATATGCAAATGAATGATCGGAGCACTTGGATCCACCTCAAGGTTTTTTAGATAAACGTGATGAGTTCAGAACTTCTCGTTTTATAAAAAGAACAAAGCTTTCATCTAGCCAAGATTATACAAAAGCGTTACAACAAAAGTTAACGGTTTCTAATTATATGGGCCAGAGGAAAGCAAGCCCGTTGACATGCTGAGATTAACATCGTCTTCTGCACTTTTTGTCATCCAGAGACGGCGAGTCCGATGACATGCAGGGGTACCTTATGGTTATCCGCACCTTTTATCATCCAGAGATGGCGAGTCTGATGACATGTGGGGGTACCTTATGGTTATCTGCACCTTTTTTCATCCAGAGACAGCGATTCCGATGACATGCGGGGGTACCTTATGGTTATCCGCACCTATTTTTACACAGAGACGGCAAGTCCGATGACATGCGGGGTACCTTATGTTTATCCGCACCTTTTGTCAACCAGAGGCAAGCAAGCCTGTTGACACGCAGAGACTAACATCGTCATCTACATCTTTTGTCAACCAGAGACAAGCAAGCTCGTTGACATGCAGAGACTAACATCGTCATCTGCACCTTTTGTCAACCAGGGACAAGCGAGCCCGTTGACACGTTGAGACTAACATCGTCTTCTACAATTTTTATCATCCAGAGACGACAAGTCTGATGACATGCGGGGGTACCTTATGGTTATCCGCACCTTTATCATCCAGAGATGGCGAGTCTGATGACATGCGGGGGTACCTTATGGTTATCCGCACCTTTTTTCACACAGAGACAGCAAGTCCCATGACATGCGGGGTACCTTATGCTTATCCGCACCTTTTGTCAACCAGAGGCAAGCAAGCCTGTTGACACGCAGAGACTAGCGTCGTCATCTACATCTTTTGTCAACCAGAGGCAAGTTGGCCCATTGACACGTAGAGACTAACGTCGTCATCTGCACCTTTTGTCAACCAAGGACAAGCGAGCCCGTTGACACGTAGAGACTAACATCGTCTTCTGCACTTTTTATCATCCAGAGACGGCGAGTCCGATGACATGCTGGGGTACCTTATTGTTATCCGCACCTTTTGTCATCCAGAGACGGCGAGTCTGATGACATGTGGGGGTACCTTATGGTTATCCGCACCTTTTCTCAACCAGAGGCAAGCATGCCCGTTGACACGCAGAGACTAATGTCTTCATCAGCACCTTTTGTCAACCAGGGACAAGCGAGCCCGTTGACACGCAGAGACTAACGTCGTCTTCTGCACTTTTTGTCATCCAGAGACGACGAGTCTGATGACATGCGGGGGTACCTTATGGTTATTCGCACCTTTTGTCATCTAGAGACGGCGAGTCCGATGACATGCGGGGGTACCTTATGGTTATCCGCACCTTTTGTCATCCAAATACGGCGAGTCTAATGACATGCGGGGGTATCTTATGGTTATCCAAACCTTTTGTCATCCAAAGGTAAGCAAGCCTGTTGACACGCAGAGACTAACGTCGTCATCTACACCTTTTGTCAACCATGGGCAAGTGAGCCCGTTGACACGCAGAGACTAACGTCATCTTCTGCACTTTTTGTCATCCAGAGACGGCGAGTCCGATGACATGCGGGGGTACCTTATGGTTATTCACACCTTTTGTCATCTAGAGACGGCGAGTCCGATGACATGCGGGGGTACCTTATGATTATCCGCACCTTTTGTCATCCAAATACGGCGAGTCTGATGACATGCGGGGGTATCTTATGGTTATCCACACCTTTTGTCATCCAAAGGTAAGCAAGCCTGTTGACACATAGAGACTAACATCGTCATCTGCACCTTTTGTCAACCATGGGCAAGTGAGCCCGTTGACACGCAGAGACTAACATCGTCTTCTGCACCTTTTGTCATCCAAAGATGGCGAGTCCGATGACATGCGGGGTTACCTTATGGTTATCCGCACCTTTTTTCATTCAGAGGCAGCGAGTCCGATTACATGCGGGGGTACCTTATGGTTATCCGCACCTTTTTTCATATAGAGATGGCAAGTCCGATGATATGCAGGGTACCTTATGGTTATCCGCACCTTTTTTCATACAGAGGCAAGCAAGCCTGTTGACACGAAGAGACTAACGTCGTCATCTGCACCTTTTATCAACCAGGGGCAAGCGAGCCCGTTGACACGGAGAGACTAACATCGTCTTCTGCACCTTTTGTCATCCAAAGACGGCGAGTCCGATGACATGCAGGGGTACCTTATGGTTATCCGCACCCATTGTCATCCAGAGACGGCGAGTCCGATGACATGCGGGGTACCTTAGGGTTATCCGCATCTTTCTTCAACCAAGGCGAACGAGTTCGATGATATTGGGATGTTGTTGGTCGTCCGATTCTAATTATTTTGAAAATTTTTACAGGTTTTACTTTCGTCATCCAGAGACATTCAAGCCCAACGATGCATAAGATTCTTCTCTGCTAGGCAGGGACAATCGAGCCCGATAACATGCAGTGACTAACATCGTCATCTGCACCTTCCTTGGAGATGTCAGCGTCTTCCGGCTGAGACTGCGAAAAAGTCTCATTTGCTATCCATAAGACTCAAAGTCCGATAGCATGCAGTGACTAACGTCGTCATCTGCAGCTTTCCCGAAGATGTTAGCGTCTTTCGGCCGAGACTTTTTTTAGTCTCACACTTTTGTTTCCCTGACCCATGAAGTCAGGTGGCAGGCGAAGATGCCTGAGTGGTTATCCGTACAAAGACAACTTTTGTTAATCACGACCTGTGAAGTCAGGTGGCAGGCGGAAATACCCCAAGTGGTTATCCGTACAAACACACTTCTGTTAATCCTGACCCGTGAAGTCAGGTGGCAGGTGGAAATACCCCAAGTGGTTATCCATACACACAGTTCTGCTACCTTGACCTGTGAGAAGTCAGGTAGCATGCGGAGATGCCCTATACGGTAATTCGCACACATTTTGAAGACAAAAATGTCTTCAGTCATTGCATGCCTTCAAAGGCGACAATGACCTCATTTACATTTCGAAGACAATAATGTCTTCAATCATTGCATGCCTTCAAAAGGCGACAATGTCTTCATTTGCATTACGAAGACGACAATGTCTTCACCTCAAAAGCTTCAATATCCTTTTCCCCTGTGCTTTGTAGGACTCGATGTCCTTTGTTTGTACGCTTTAAAAAAGAGGGGGGGGGGGGAGTGAAAATGAAATTGAAAATGAATTAAACGAGAAAAGAAAGAATTTCAATATCTTCATGCCTTCACGGGATTTACTGCATGGATTTGCGCTAGTGGCCGGTCGGGTAAAGATTCAGCTCGAACGAAATTAGTGTCTTATCTTTACTTCCCTTTTATCTCCAATAAAAAGATAAGTAAAGAGAGGCAACTGTCATACCCTAATTTCGTGTAGGGACCATTGTTTGTCGGCATGCGACCTTCGTTTGACCACTTCAAAATTTTTAACACCCATCGTTGTGGAATCCGTAAAGTTCTGAGATATTTCAGGAAGAAACCGGTCAAAAACACGAAAATAGGAGTGTATTTAGCAAAGTGAGGTGTGTATAAATAAATTGTTATACTCTGATTTCATCCGAGGACCATTGTTGATTGCTTTGGAAGGCTTAACACTCATCGCGGTGGAATCCGTAAAGTTTCGTGAGATTTTAGAAAGAAAATAGCCAAAAACACAAAAATGGGGGGGGGGGTGAACTTATCAAGAAAGGGTGTAAATAGAAGTTCGAATCTTGGCCCTTTCGGAATATTTTGGAAGTTGGGTTGCTTAAGGAGGAAGCAACTGGGCGGCAAGCTCCTCCACGTTGTTGAAAAATGGTTTCCGAGGCTTCCGTGGCTTTCGTAATGCTTCCGTAAAATTTCCGAAAACCTTGGGCAAGCATATTTGACTTAATATTGGTGAAAGGGAAGAGAAAAAAAAGATGAAAATCAAATCTAAAACACTTCTGTAAGGCTTTCGTAACTTTTCCGTAAAGTACAAAAAGGGGGGTGAACTTAGTAATTGGGGTGCGCTTAGAAATCTTCCTCAAGAAGTCTTGGGTGGCAAGCACTTCCCTTTTTCCCTATAAATAGGGGAGGGGGGGCTGTTTCAAAATATTTTGGACCCCTTGGCTATGCATTTCGACTGTTTTGGGTGAAAAAATGTGTTTTCGTGAAGAAAATTCTTCATCGTTCTTCACCGTTCTTCGTCGTTCTTCAGTCTTCAACCGGTATGTTCCCGAAATCAAATCTTTCAATTCATTCTATGCACCCTTAGTGGTCCCTACTTGTTTTGTGTACTTTCACTTTAATTTCGCTTACTTCCAGTTTTCTTTTCTTCCGCTTTAACGAGCTTTTAACCGTTTATTTAAGTCGTTTTCTCACCTAATAAATGATAAAATGAATTTCAATCGATCATTTGTGTTGTAATCTCGTTTAATCAAAATTTAACCGATCGTTCACGCTGTAACCTCGTTTAAACCAAAAAAAGCAAAATAATAATAAAATAATCAAAATATCTTGAAAAATAATAACAATAAAATAATCAAGAAAAATCAATCAGACGTTTTTCTTTGAAAGTTTCCTTGAATTAATTGACTAATAATCAAAGTGAAACCAAGGCTAAAATCAACTCACAAATCAAGCTTTGTCCACAAAAATCACTAAAAACCGTTTTAAGGTCCAACGCCTTAAATGGTCCTCTTTGCTTTTATCGGTTAACATGGATCGTTCAAAAGTATAAAATCAACACGTAAATTTACCACTTTTGCAAGAACTACGTAGGTCTGATTTCCTCATCGCAATTGAGGATACGTAGGAGCAAAAGCCCCGCTTTTGTTGACCACCCTAAGAGATCATTAATGGTCCAACGCCTTAACGTTTCTCTCCTTTCAAAACCAAGAGATCGTTCATTGTCCAACGCCTTAACGTTTCTCTCCTTTCCAAAAATCAAAAGATCGTTTAATGGTCCAACGCCTTAAACGAATTTTGTTCGATTAAAATCAATCTTGCGGAAAAAGATCAACACAACTTAACCAACATTTAGTTTTAAAAGAACTACGTATGTCTGATTTCCTCATCGCAATTGAGGATACGAGGAGCGAGGGAAACACCCTTGTCGACCACAAAAAGATAAAAAAATACAAAAAACATAAAAAGCATAAAAACACAAAAACACATAAAAAAGGGAAAATAAAACATTTTGAAGTCATATTTGCACACTTGATTAAAGGTTGTCGTCCTTTGTGACGGACGCGTGGGGTGCTAATACCTTCCTCGTGCGTAAAAACAACCCCCGAACCTTTCACTATTAAAGTTCGTAGACCACACGTTTTGGTTTTTCCGACATTTTCCTCAAATAAACATTGGTGGCGGCTCCGCGCATTTTCCTTTCTTCGAAGACGCACCCGTGAGACCACGCGTCGCCCTCCCGCCGAAGGGTAGGTTGCGACAGTAGTATTGTAATTACTTTTTGTTAATTTAAGTAATATGTACTCTTTATCCCAATTTGGTGTATTTAATGATCATTCCTTTTCAATTTCAGGCAAAATGGGCAAGATTGGTGAAGTGCAAAATTTATGAACTCGCTGAGCCAGGCCACGCGCTAGGCGAGTCATCCGCTAAGCGCACCATCCTTCGGCTAAGCACACAGAAGAATCTAGAAGAAGGATTAGTTGTACAGAGGCGCTGAGCGAGTGTGAACTCGCTTAGCGCACCGCCTTTAACCCTTAGGCTTAGCGAGAAGACTGGCGCTAAGCCAGAAGTCACTTATGCACACTAAGCGAGCTAATCGTCCGCTAAGCACACACTCACTAACAGGAATGTCTATTTAAAGCTGAAATCTTGATTTTGGAAGGTTGTTGAGTTTTTTGAGAGTTTTTGGCTGTGGAGAGACTGAGAGAGAGTTGAGCTTGACGAGGAAGCCATCTTGCAGAGTTTCGGATGAGATTTTGAGAGATTGTGAGGTTTCTAGAGGTGGAGGAGGCATCCCCACTACTTGTATTTCTTCTATCTTTCATCTTCTTTTCTCATTGTTGTAAAGGAAGCTTCCCTACTATGGAGAGCTAAATTCTTAGTTGGTTCTTCCTATGGGGTATTTGATGTAAATATTTGTATATCTATCTAATGATGTTTTATGTGTTCACTGTGCTATCAGTAATGAATTTTAGTGTGTATTTGCCTTGATCATGCAACTGCATGCTTAGTTAGGGTCACTCAACATGGTTTGATCCTTAGAACCTGATAGGACAGGGCTAGCTTATCATATTTTCATGAGACATCGGGGTACGGTAACCTAATTTTGTTATGTTATGTCTTAATGCGCTTCTGGTTAAGTTTAGTCCAACAAGAGACATCTGTCGATGATGCTTGATTAGGATTAGGCTGAACATGCATGAGACATCGGGGTTTAGTAGTCCAGGAGACAACATCAAACAGATGTACATTGTTAGGTAGAGAACATCCTTTATAACATCAATCACCTAGTAGGAAGACCAAAACGTTGTTTATCTGTCTTCACACACCACTACTCACGTGATTTGCTTTTGAATAGTTTAGTTTACATATTTGTCCACACCACACACCACACTTTCATCCAAAGACACCCATTTACTGAAACACAGCTTTACCAAGTAAAACAAGTTCCTCGAGAGTTTGATACTCGGTATTCACTTACCGTTTTATACTACTTCTGCAATCTGGTGCATTTGCCGGCTGTAAAACAGTCCCCTTCATGGAACAAGGGGTTGTATCAATTATAATGTTGTACTTGCCATAAGACAATTTGGCTACCCCATGAGAGGAGCGCCATCAGAAGAGAGTATCGCGCCTTTCATTGCACGAGGCTTCAATGATTCCAATGCAAGAATGCTTCAAAGAGTCCAAAAAGCATGGAATGCGGTGCAAAGAAAGGATAAGGAGCTTAGAGGAAGTGGCAATGGGATCGTCGGCGGCTATCACAAGTGGATGAAGGCTCGGACGCAAGAGATAACTTGGCTCCCAATGCTAAAGGTTTCAAGTGAGGAAGAGGTTGAGGTCCTTGAGGAGAGCGAAGGGATGCAAGCCTTAAAAGTGGAACTAAAAGAACATAAGTAGTCAAGGAAAAGTTCAAGACAACAACCATTAGAGTTAGAAAGGAATGTTACAAGTTGAGGGATGTCAACGTGGCCATGGCTGAAGTGTTGGAACGAGAAACGAAGAGGGCTCGAAAAGAAGAATGGGGCCAAAACAAGTTCCCAGGGGCTTTATGCGGCAGCAACAGTGAACTCAAGATTTGAAGGGCCGAGAGAGACTAGTTGAGAGTCGAAGGAATAATATTAAAGGATAAGTTAAAGGCTTGTCACATGGTCGTGTTTGAACATCCCAAACACTAATTTATCCCTTTCTATCCCCTCCAAGTCAAAGCAAATTTGTTTTCTAAAAACAACACAAAAAACAACAAAAACAAAATAGAAACCCCAAGTAGGAACCACTGCTAACCGGCGGGAAGAGCAATGCAAACTACACATGCATGAAGTTGGGCAACAATGAAAAGAAAAAGAAAATAAAATCCGCCAAAGGCGAGTGAAGAAAAAGAGAGACAAAAGATCTCCAAAATTAAGAAGGAAGGCACAAAAGTGCAATAAGGATTAATGTATAAGACAAAAGAAGTAGAGTCCAACCCAAAAGTTGAAATGAATAAAAGTACAAGCAACGCTCTCGAGGTTCATACTCAATATAACCCTTAAAAACTCTTTAAGCCTCTCTGATCTTTTCTTTCATAGCCTTCTTACCCCTGACCACGTTACAGGCCCAATAAAGCCCATGTTGATAGAGGAATGACTAATTTGCTTTTTAGTTTAGATTCTGGAATGGAACCTGCACACGCTTGTGACCTTTGTTGTATAAATTCTTTTGGGATCAACCCATGACATCATGTTCATATTAGGCTATAAGTGCGTAGATTTCTCTTTACACACCATTTTACCAAATCTAATGTCTCATCTTTTGAGTTTAGGATGAGAGGCCCTCTCAAAGAGTCAACCTCTTGCTTTCTCATAAGGTTGAGCCCTTTGGTACTAGTACCTATTGGGTTGTTTCATAGGACTCAATGTCCTTTGCTTTATGATTTCATAGGACTAAACGTCCTCCGCCCTTATCTTTCATAGGACTAAAAGTCCTCACCTTTATCTTTCATAAGACTCAAAGTCCTCGCCTTTATCTTTCATAGGACTCAAAGTCCTCGCTTTTATCTTTCATAAGACTCAAAATCCTTGCTTTTATGTTTCACAGAACTCAAAGTCCTCACCTTTATCTTTCACAAGACTCAAAGTCCTCGCCTTTATCTTTCATAGGACTCAAAGTCATCACTTTTATCTTTCTTAGAACTCAAAGTCCTCGCCTATATCTTTCATAGGACTCAAAGTCCTCGCCTTAATCTTTCACAAGACTCAAAGTCCTCGCCTTTATCTTTCATAGGACTCAAAGTCCTCACTTTTATCTTTCATAGGACTCAAAGTCCTCGCTTTTATCTTTCATAAGACTCAAAGTCCTCGCCTTTATCTTTCATAGGACTGAAAGTCCTCGCCTTTATCTTTCATAGGACTCAAAGTCCTCGCCTTTATCTTTCATAAGACTCAAAGTCCTCTGTCATTATGCTTTCATAGGACTCAAAGTCCTCTATCTTTATGCTGTCATAGGTCTCAAAGTCCTCTGTCTTTTACATTTCAAAGACTTCAATGTCTTTACTCATTTACGCTTTCAAGGACTACAATGTCTTCATTTACATTTCAAAGACTTCAATGTCTTCAGTCATTTACGCTTTCAAAGACTACAATGTCTTCATTTACATTTCAAAGACTTCAATGTCTTTAATCATTTACGCTTTCAAAGACTACAATGTCTTCATTTACATTTTAAATACTTCAATGTCTTCAGTCATTTTAAGCTTTAAAAGACTACAATGTCTTCATTTACATTTCAAAGACTTCGTTGTCTTCAGTCATTTACGCTTTCAAAAGACTACAATATCTTCATTTACATTTCAAAGACTTCAATGTCTTTAGTCATTTACGCTTTCAAAGACTACAATGTATTCATTTACATTTCAAAGACTTCAATGTCTTCAGTCATTTACGCTTTCAAAGACTACAATGTCTTCATTTACATTTCAAAGACTTCAATCTCTTCAATCATTTATTCTTTCAAAAGACTACAATGTCTTCATTTACATTTCAAAGACTACAATGTCTTCAGTCATTTACGCTTTCAAAGACTTCAATGTCTTCAGTCATTTACATTTCAAAGACTTCAATGTCTTCATTCATTTACACTTATGAAGACTTCAATGTCTTCTGTCTTTTACACTTTATAAGACTTCAACGTCTTCTGTCTTTGATAGGACTCAGTGTCTTCGTCCTTATAGGACTCAATGTCCTTGTCTTTATCCTTCATAGGACTCAATGTCCTTGTCTTTGTGCTTCTTAGGACTCAATGTCCTCTGTTCCTATGCTTTGGAAGAAAAAAACTTCAAATGTCTTATGCTCTATAGGACTTCGATGTCCTCCCTTTTTATGTTTTATAGGACTTCAATTTCCTTTTGTTTACAAGTTTTTCTTCCTTGGTGTCATACCCTAATTTCGTTTGGGGATGATCATTTGTAAACATTTGGATTCTTGCCAGCCGAATTAAGCTGCTTAACACCAATTTCCGCGTAATCCGTAAGGTTTTCTGACATTTCAAAAAAGAAGGCAGAAAATACCCGAAAGGGAAGGCAAAATGGTCCTTTGGGGACTTTTTCAGGCCCCTGGCTCGCCCAACCTAGCCTCTGGCTTGCCCAAGCAAGCCTCTGGCTTGCCTGGGCCACTGAAAAGCTTAGGGTTGAAGTAACCAGCTCGCGTGGGCCAGTTGAGCTCGCCTGGGCGAGCTACTGTGCAACCTCCTCCCCTCATTTCCTATAAATAGGTGTGAGGGGGGGCTGAGGAAAGGGGTTCAACAATTGATATTGAGAGGTTCAAAGTGAAAGTGGTGAGAAGAAGGAGAAAGAAGAAGAAAAAACGCTTCCGTAACGCTTTCATAATGTTTCCATGATTGATTCTGTGATCGTTCTTCATCCATTCTTCATTGTTCTTCGTTCATCGACCGGTTAGTTTTTGTATTTGAAGTTGTGAATTCATTCTATGCACCCTTAGGGGTCCACTCTTGATTTTCGCATATTCATCTTCATTCTTCTACCATCAGTGATCTCATTTCTTTGTGTAAAGCAAGTTTTGACCGACTATTTGTGTCGTAATCACATTTTTATCGTTGAAAAGCGAGTTTCCACCGATTAATTGTGTCATAATCTCACTTAATCTTTGTAAAATAAAAACTCAGCCAATCGTTTGTGTCGTAACCTCGGTTAATCATTGAAAAATAAAGTTTCAACCAGTCATTTACTTTGCGTGTCCTCTTTTAATGAGTTTAAAAGTAAGCAAGTGAAACCAAAGCTAAACTCAACACACAATCAAGCTTTTATCCATAAAAATTGCTTGAATCTGTTCAAGGTCCAATGCCTTAATGGTCTTTTTTTACTTATATCAGTTTAAATGAACCTTTTAAAAGTCTAAAATCAACCCTACGCGTAACTTTATTGCTTTCAAAGAACTACATAGGTCTGAGTTCCTCATCGCAATTGAGGATATGTAGGAGCAAGAGCCACACTCTTGTCGACCCCAAAAAGTAAAAAAAAAAAACACATAAAAAAGGGAAAATAAACAAATATTGAAGTCATGATTTTGCACATTTGTTAAAAGGGTTGTCGTCCTTTGAGGCGGACGCATGGGGTGCTAATACCTTTCCCGCACGTAAACAACTCCCGAACCTTTTATCCTTCAAATTCGTAGACCCATTTTCAGTTTTTCTAACGTTTTCCTCAAATAAACATTGGTGGTGACTTCGCGTGTTTTCCTTCCTTGGAAGACGCACCGGTGAGTCTCGCATTGCCCTCTCACCGAAGGGTAGGTTGCAACATTTGGCGACTCCACTGGGGACTTTTTAGAGAGTTAAGCCATTTAATCTGTATGCATTTTTATCATGGCTTTCTTTTTTGTTTGTTTCCCTTTCTTTCTTTTATGTTCTTGTATTCATGTAACTCTTTTGATGCTTTTTATATTTTGTGTAGTTGTTTATTTAATGCATGCATTAATAAATATTTGTTCATTTGATGCACGCACGACACCTACACTTTTTGCACACACTGTGAGTTATTAAGGGCCCTACACCCGGGTCCATGGGAACATAGGAAGTGGAGGTGAATCTGTGGTCATGCTAAGTCACCGACTTGCTTGATGACAGTGAAACCTCATCTAGAGTTTTTCTCTTTGATGATACGTTGTCGCTGGTAGTCCCTACCGCCACAATGTTTGATATCAAAGGGGATGATATCTCTAGAAACCTTTGAAAGTTATGTGCAACCACTTTGGGAATTATCATTAAATAGCGATCTTTTAGTTCCTCCCAATAGGTTCCTGAAATAGGGGCACGGAGCAAACATGCTATGTGTTGTTTCCTTGATATTGCCATGCATATCTTTATGATGTCATGTTTGTGTGTGTGCGTCTTTCCTATGCTTGCTATGTTGTTATGTCATTTCGACATCATTTGATTGCGTTACTGTGCTTATTCGTCTAGTATGTTTCGTTTCATCAACCACGTGCTCTCACACATGTATACCCATATTGTGTCATCACTCATGCATTTCATTTGTCTCGTCATTTTGTCACGGGACATCGAAAGGTCCGCATCACCTTCTTAAATGCATGCATGGGGCACCATGGTAATGACTGCAAATGAACCATGAGGCCTAATGCTTATGAGTAAGAAGAGACGATCTTCTGGGCTCTTGTGTCGGTAAAATGCATTTGTGTCATGCATAGCATAAACACTCCCTCATGCATTAATTATATTTCCTCCATGATAAGGTGTTGGAGTATTGACCAACAGAGTTTTTCATTCTAAAAAACATGGGATTGAATCAAGCACCCTCTTTTAAGAAAAGTTTCTATCATGTCAAAATCAAAAGCCTAGAAGTTTCCAGTTTGCAAGAGTTAGGGCAACGGATGGATCAACTCCAACGTCAAGCTTTCCTCAAGACATATGGCAAGATCTGGGATTTGACTATGATAGAAGTGTCTGTTGAAGCCATCACATCCCTCATTCAATATTATGACCAGCCGCTAAGTTGCTTCACATTTGGGGACTTTCAGTTAGTATCAACCGTAGAAGAATTTGAAAGGATCTTGGGATGCCCACTAGGAGGAAGGAAGTTGTATCTGTTTTTCGGATTATACCCCTCCATGGCAATGATAGCCAAAATGGTCAAAGTCTCGGTGCAAGAATTGGACCGAGTAAAGCAAAACAAAAATGGTGTCGTTGGGATACCAAGGAAGCATTTGGAAGAGAAAGCAAAAGCCTTGGCAGATCAAGGAGAATGGGCCTCATTCATTAATTTTTTAGCGTTATTGGTGTTCGGAGTCGTCCTCTTTCCAAACGTGGATGGGCTAGTAGATCTAGCAGCGATTGATGTTTTTCTTCCTTATCACAACAGCAAGGAAAGTCCAGTCGTTGCTATGTTGGTAGATGCCTATGACACATTTGACCAGAGATGCGAGAAGAGAGGAGCAAGGATTGTCTGTTGCACACCCGCTCTTTATGTATGGCTGGTTTCTCACATTTTCCGCCATGAAAGTAGACTCACCTGTCCCCTACAAGGTCACTGCATGTGTGCCGAGAAAGGGAAAGCAAATTGGGAGCAACTCTTGGCTGGTATGGTATAGGCATTTGTCGATTGGTTCCCCCAATGGAAGGAAGGAGACGTCAGAGTTTTGTCCTCATGTGAAGGGTTCCTGAACGTCCCCTTGATGGGAACGAGGGGTTGCATCAATTATAATCTTATACTTGTCATAAGACAACTTGGCTACCCCATGAGAGGAGCACCATCAGAAGAGAGTATTGCGCCTTTCATCACACGAGGCTTCGGTGACCCCAATTCAAGAATGCTTCAAAGCGTCTGAAAAGCATGGAATGCGGTGCAAAGAAAGGACAAGGAGCTTAGAGGAAGCAACAATGGGATCATTGGCGGCTATCACAAGTGGCTGAAGGCTCGGACGTAAGAGATAACTTGGCTCCCAAAGCTAGGGGTTTCAAATGAGTAAGAGGCTGAGGTCCCCGAGGAGAGCAAAGAGGTGAAACCCTTAATGGAACTGGAAAGAACCCAAATAGTCAAGGAAAAGTTCAAGATGGCAGCCATCAAAGTCAGAAAGGAATGTGATGAGCTGAGGGATGTCAACACGGCTACAGCCGCAGCATTGGAACGAGAAACAAAGACGGCCCGAAAAGAGGAACGAGGCCGAAACAAGTTCCGAGGGGCTTTATGGGGTAGCAACAACAAACTCAAGTTCCGAAGGGCCAAGAGGGACCAACCGAGAATCGAAGGGATGATATTAGAAGACAAGTTAAAGGCTTATCAAAGGTCAAAGAGAATCTTATCCGAACAATTGAGTAGGACAGAAGAGAACATGTGGGCTATCATTGAGCAGTATAAAGAAAAGTTAAATCTAGCTGCAACCCATGAGCAAAGGCTAGAGGACAAGTATGCAAAAGTATCTGTCCTGCAAGCGGAAAGGGAAGCAAGGGAGAGAGTGATAGATTCATTACACAGAGAAGCTATGATGTGGATGGATAGGTTCACTTTCACTTTGAATAGGAGTCAAGAGCTTCCGCGGCTGTTAGCCAAAGCCAAGGCGATGGCGGACGTGTACTCGGCTCCCGAGGAAGTTCATGGGCTCCTCAATTGTTGTAAGCATATGATCGATTTGATGGCCCATATAATTAGGAACCACTAAGGAATTTGTATTTTGGCTTTAATTTTGACAAGATGAACAATTTTGTTCCTTAATGAAAATGAGTTTGGTTCAACCCTATGTCTTTGCTAAAAATTCAGCGCAAGTCCAATACTTTGACAACTTATCTTTAGCATGCATTCATGTTTAGTTCTTTGTCGCATTACTCACTACATTTTATTTTTTTAGCAGTAAACACCATAACTAAACACGCTTTATGGCACCCCTATCACACCCGTTCCAAAACTTGAAGCATTGTTGAGATAGAAGATGTGCAAGAGCAAATGAAGGCCGATATCGAGGCCTTGAAGGATCGAATGGCCTCCATGATGGAGGACATGTTAAGCATGAAGCGAATGATGGAAAGCAATTCGACCGCAGTTGCCGCCAATAGTACCTCCGCTGAGGCGGATCTTACCCATCCATTCGCCATAAACCAAGTGAACCAGTCGATCCCGAACATAGTGGATCAAGGAGGAGAAGTGCTAGGCAGCACAAGCGGTCCACACGTGGGGCATATTAGGAATGCTTACCCCTATGGCTTACCCCCCCAACTACAAATCGCCCAATGTGGTGCCCATGCCCAATGAGAACGCTAACCGCGCTGTTCCCGTTCCCTTGAGGGCCAGCAACCTCAGCCTATGGGGGAGAACCGTGAAGACCCTCAAGATCATTGATCAAGGCCGTACTCGAATCAAATAAACATTAAAAATGCAGTATCTAGGAAGTGATCCTAGGTCGTCTCCCAACGAGCAATGGTCAACCAAACGTTCATAACAGATAGTAATAAAACAGTAACGAATTGGGGGGGGGGGAGGTTGCTAGTTTTTGTAAATTAAACCACAAGCAAATTTGAATTAAAGAAATAACATAATTAAAACATGTTGTTTCCCCTTGATTCACAAGCAAGTCTCTTATCCTAGTTTACGAGCATTTATCCTTAATCAGTTCAACCACTTAATCTAACCCTAAACTAAATTACTAAGCAAAAATTAACATAAGGCTGTCATTATGTGATTAAGCAACACATACACCAATTAATCAGGAACGAACTGATCATTAAGCATGCACATAAATTAAGTGCAGAGACAATTCATCAAGCACTAAGCATGCATGGATTAATAGCAACATACAGAGTAATTGGTGAAGAGGAAAAACTTATCAGAATTCAATAGTAATAACAAAACCTCAAAGAGAGCTGTGCTGATCCTCAAGAGAAAACAACGCTGGAGACTTAGCCATCCATTAATTAGCAGAAAATGAAATTGTAGATTGAAGCAGAAACGAAATTGCAGAAAATGAATTTTATTTTACATGAACAGTGCGCATGAACAATAAAAACTAGAATTCTAAAACCCTAGAATTATTCTCCTCTCCAAAAAACAGTCCTAAACTAAAACCCTAATGCTGTTATATAGGTCCTCAGCCCCAAAGCTTACAAATCTGTTTTAAGTCCAAGCCCATAAATAAAATAAAATCTGGACAAGATGAGATAAGATTGGATGAAATAAAATTTGGACGAAATAAAATCTGGATAAAATAAGATTTGATAAAATAAAATTGTCTGCTCTCTTCAAGTCCAAGCCCAATTCCGGATTCAAGCCCAATTGCTTATAATTCTCCTGAAATTAAATTAAAAACACAAAATTAGTCAAGTAGGCCCAAATGATAAAACTGCATAATTAATTTGACAATTAAGGCTAATCAGTAATTAAAATGGTGACAAGAAGGGTTAAGAAATAGGAGAAAATAATGACACATCAAATCCCCCCACACTTAGCCTTTTGCACTCTTGGGCAAAATTAAAAAAAAAACAAAGCAAGGAACAAATCTAGAGACATTAAAGAGAAACAAACAAACACAAAAAACAATTACATATTTCTTAATGAATCTCAAGGAATGAAAGGAATGGGCAACATCCAACATGTAGAGAGTTAAAGAATCAAGACAGTCATGAAAATCATCCAAACATCTCAAACATGGCAAGATAGTCAATCAGCTCAAGAATTGAATGAAAAGTGATAAAGCCTCACAAGATATGCACTCTATCTCTCAAGTGTCTAGGCTACTGTTTACTCTTAGAGCACCCATGAAAACAAACATCACATAGACTTGGCAAGACTCTAAAATTGACAACCACACCACAAACACATGCACGTGAGCATCAAAAGGTCTTTTAAGTTTGTAATGGGGTCAAGGATAAGGTAGAGGAAAGTATTGGATGAGTAGCTAAAACCCAAAGGAATAGAGGAACAATGGGGAATAAGTGGGAAATAAGAAAAGTAGTAAACCCCAAAACCAAAATTAAAAATTAAGCATAAAAAGTAAACCCAAAACAAAATCAACCAAGTCCTCAAACCAATCCAAGTCTTCAAACCAAGACCTCATTTATTCAACTTCATTCTTTTTTTCTGTTTTTTTTTAACGTGAACAGTAGCATTTGAAAGCATTTGAAAATAAAGCAACAACTAGGAAATATATGTGTTGGATCGAGTGGCCTCAGAATAATTAAGAAGAGGGGGTTGAATTAATTATTCCTAAACCTTTACAAATTAAAAATTACTTTTCTAAGGCTTTTACTAAGTTGTTAAGAGAATAAGGAGTAGAAGAGAAACTTAATAGAAAGTAAAAGTGGAAATTGAAATGCACAGCAGAAAGTAAAAAAGTAGGGAAGAAGGAGACAAACACACAAGAGTTTTTATACTGGTTCGGCAATAACCCGTGCCTACATCCAGTCCCCAAGCGACCTGCGGTCCTTGAGATTTCTTTCAACCTTGTAAAAATCCTTTTACAAGCAAAGATCCACAAGGGATGTACCCTCCCTTGTTCTCTTTGAAACCCCAGTGGATGTATCTTCCACTAGAACTGATCCACAAGAGATGTACCCTCTCTTGTTCTCAGTCAAACCCAAGTAGATGTACCCTCTACTTGTACCACAAAGGATGTATCCTCCAATGTATTAAGACAAAGATCTAAGGCTGTTAAACCTCTGATACTTTGTGAGTGGGGATACAAAAGAATTCTCAGGCGGTTAGTCCTTTGAACACTTTTGTATTAGGGAAAGGGAAGAATCAAAAGAATTCTCAGATTGTGTCATTTTGAATTCTTTGACAAGGGAGAAGGGAGACACAAAAGAATTCAAACAATTAGTCCTTTGTTCTTTTCGAAAAGGGAGAAGAGAGACACAAAAAGAATTCAGGCGGTTAGTCCTTGGCGAATTCTTTTTGGCAACGGGAGAAGAGAATGAAAAGATGAATAGCACAAGTTTTCAAGGTTTAGAAAACCAGAAAACTTTGGAAAGCTTTTGGTACAAAGAAGAAGAAGAAGTTCAAAGAGATTCAAGGCTTGTAAAAGATTGATTGAAGTAGTGTTTTTAAAAGCAAATCAAAGCCTTGCTTTTATAGACTCTTTATTTCTGGCCAAGAGGACCATTTAGAAGAGTTATAACTTTTAGAAAAACTTAAAACTAATTTGAAAAAATCAAAACCTTTTGAAGAGTTACATCTTTTGATTTTATTCAGAAACAATCATTGGTAATCAATTACCAAATCAGTGTAATCGATTACACAAAGCTTTTATGTGAAAGGATGTGACTCTTCACATTTAAATTTGAATTTCAACGTTCAAAGGCACTGGTAATTGATTACCAAAACATTGTAATCGATTACAGCTTTTTTGAAATCAATTGGAACGTTGTAAATTCATTTGAAAACTTTTTCAATTTCATTTTGCTACTGGTAATCGATTACAACAATCTGGTAATCGATTACCAGAGAGTAAAAACTCTTTGGTAAACATGTTTTGAGAAAAATCATGTGCTACTCAATTTTTTAGAAATAAATTTTATACTTATCTTGATTAAGCCTTCTCTTGATTCTTGAATCTTGAGTCTTGAATCTTGATCTTGATTCTTGGGATCTTGAACCTTGAATCTTGATTCTTGACTCTTAACTTTCTTATTGAGTCTTGAATTCTTCTTGATTCTATCTTGAACTCTTGAATTGTTCTTGATTCACTTGAGTTGTTCTTTGATTGATCTTTGAGCTTTTTGTCATCTCCTTTGTCATCATCTTTTGTTATCATCAAAACACGTTTGAATCACCTTTGATTCACTATGAAGCTTTGCTTCTACAATCTCCCCCTTTTTTATGATGACAACTTCTGAAATCAAGAAACACACACACACTTTTTCCTAGTCGACCACTCACATAAATTCTCCCCCTTTGTTTTTGAATTTGTGCTTATCTTAAAATTAAATTGATTACTCATGTGAGTTCTTGATTTAATCCCATTTCTCTCCCCCTTTGGCATCATCAAAAAGCCAAAGTGTGTATCAAAATTTAAGTATGCAAATATAACTAAACATTCAAACAACATTTATGAAAAAACCATCAACCTAATCATGAAGTAAGAACCGTGAAGCAACAATCATAAATAGATTAACTATAAAATCCACATAGCCAAATAACATACTTGTTCAACCATACCATGCAAATAAGGAAATAGTAAATTGTTCAAATACCATAATAATATAGCCAAAATACAAGGCTGAAAATCAAAGTACTAATAATTAAACAAGAAAAGAGAAACCTATAGAAATCAAACAAGATAATAAATTATCCTCATATTATAATAGAAGCATATGTGCATAAACAACAAATAAGTCATAAGTCATCAAAACATAAATCATTTGTCTAAGACTATGTGGTTTGTGAAGATGTCTAAAGGTTGGTTTTTAATATCTACAAATTTTAACACACAATCACCTTTTTCCTAAGACTAAGTACTAATTGACTATCAACACATACCAAGATGAGTTTTTTTTTATTAACATAGAAGGTTTCACCATATTAAAATAATTTTATTTGAAATAAAATATAATAATTTTGAAAAGCATAAAAAAAATTTTGAACAATCAATCAAGTAATTCAAACATATCAAACAAGAATTATACAAGGATTGAAGGATATAGATCACATGCATCATGAAACATTCAGATTTGTTAAAGGTGATTTAAAAACTTAGAAAGTTCAAAGAACTCAATCAATCATGTAATCATTATTTTCTCTGAAACCTACATGCTCAATATCTTTATCATGCTCATGCTTGATAACACATTTTTTAGAATGAAAAAGATACTTTATATATGAAAGTTCTTATATAAAAATAAATAAATATAATATAATGGATTTTGAAAAACTTTATGAATGAACCTTAAGCAAGTAATACTCATGTCATATTAAAAAATATGCAAGAATCATACAAGAGATATAAAACCTTACATAACCATTCATAAATGACTAATCACATATTACATAAAAAATCATGCATAATTATTTTAAAAATATATATTATCAAAATAATCAACATAACTTTTAAATATAAAAAAAATCATAATAGCTTTCAAGCACAATCAATCATCAATCATTTCAAATTAATTAAATTTAATTAACAATCAACTAACTATGCACAATACTTTCAAAAAAAAAAAATCAAATTTCAAATTTTTTAAATTTCAATTTTAAATTTCAAATTTCAAATTTTAAATTTTAAATTTCAAATTTCAAATTTCAAATATTAAATTTTAAATTTCAAATTTTAACTTCCAACTACCACTTCTAATTTTCAACTTCCATTTTCAACTTTCAGTTTCTAGTAAATTCCATTTTCAACTTCCAACTTCTATTTTCAACTTTCAACTTCGAATAACTTCCAAATTTTAATGTTCAAACTTCCAATAACTTCCAAATTTTAATTTTCAAACTTCTAAAAAGTTGGACACAATTACCAAAGACAAAAAATCAATCATGTATATTGAAATTCTTTTAAACTAAATATAGTTAATTAATCATGATAAATTTTAACATAATTAAATAATTTTTTACTTATCTTAAGCAATTCAAGCATTAATAAATTCAAACAAAATTCAATTAATCATATATATTCAAAACTAAAACTAAATATAGTTAATTAAACATTGTAAACACAATCAAACAATTTCAACAATAATTTTCTATTATCCACAAAAATAACTTAACTGAAAATACTAATCATACCTTAATTCATAGAGATGGCTTAGATGTTACCTCTTTTGAGATTTTACTAATATTGTTGTCGCCGTATGTAACATATCCACTTTTCTTGGGGGAAATGGTTGTGAATTTGGATACATCTCCCGTCATATGTTTGGAACATCCACTGTCGATGTACCACTTCTTCCTTACAGATTCTTCTTCGTTGTTATTATGAGATTTTGTCATGAGGCAAAAGTTGACTTGGTCTTCATCATGATCTTGGAATAACCTATTCCAGAAAATACTTTTGAAAGACAAAGAATCTAAAGAGGCCATTAATCTTGAATTTGTTAGACTTTCTACAAGAAACCTGCTCTGATACCACTTGTTGGATCGAGTGGCCTCAGAATAATTAAGAAGAGGGGGTTGAATTAATTATTCCTAAACCTTTACTAATTAAAAATTACTTTTCTAAGGCTTTTACTAAGTTGTTAAGAGAATAAGGAGTAGAAGAGAAACATAACAGAAAGTAAAAGCGGAAATTAAAATGCACAGCACAAAGTAAAAGAGTAGGGAAGAAGGAGACAAACACACAAGAGTTTTTATACGGGTTCGGCAACAACCCGTGCCTACATCTAGTCCCCAAGCGACCTGCAGTCCTTGAGATTTCTTTCAACCTTGTAAAAATCCTTTTACGAGCAAAGATCCATAAGGGATGTACCCTCCCTTGTTCTCTTTGAAACCCTAGTGGATGTACCCTCCACTAGAACCGATCCACAAGAGATGTACCCTCTCTTGTTCTTAGTCAAACCCAAGTAGATGTACCCTCTACTTGTACCACAAAGGATGTACCCTCCAATGTGTTAAGACAAAGACCTCAGGCTATTAAACCTTTGATACTTTGTGAATGGGGATACAAAAGAATTCTCAGGCGGTTAGTCCTTTGAACACTTTTGTATTAGGGAAAGGGAAGAATTGAAAGCCTCTTTGCACCGGCCATCAAAATCAAACTCCACCTCCTTTTGCAGAAGATTGGATAGTGGAAGGGCCACTTTGCTAAAATCCTTGATAAAACACCTATAAAACCCTGCATGACCAAGAAAAGAACTAACCTCTCACACGCAAGAGGGGTAAGGCAATTGTGAAATAACAGCTATTTTTGCAGGGTCTACCTTTATGCCCTTACTGGAAATGATATGCCCTAAAACTATACCTTGTTCTACCATGAAGTGACATTTTTCAAAATTCAGCACAAGGTTAGTTTCAATGCACCTACTAAGAATTTTATCCAGACTATCCAAACATGTATCAAAAAAGGATACATAAACAGTAAAATCATCCATAAACATCTCTATGCAATTCTCTAAAAAATCACTAAAAATGCTAAGCATACACCGCTTGAAGGTACTAGGGGCGTTGCATAGGCCAAAGGGCATCCTCCTATAGGCAAAAGTGCCTAAGGGAAAGGTGAATGTGGTCTTTTCTTGATCCTCAGGAGCAATATGAATTGGTAAATAACCAGAAAACTATCAAGAAAATAGTAATGAGACTTACCTGCCAAGCGCTCAAGCATTTGATCAATGAATGGCAGGGGAAAATGATCTTTTCTGGTTACCTGGTTCAGCCTCCTATAATCAATGCAGACTCGCCAGCTGTTCTGCACTCTTGTGGGGATAAGCTCATCCCTTTCATTCTTAATTACTGTGAGGCCTGTCTTCTTAGGAACCACTTGGACTAGACTCACCCACTGGCTATCAGAAATGGGGTAGATGATTCTAGCTTGTAAGAGCTTGGTCACCTCATTTTTCACCACATCTAGAATGACGGGGTTGAGTCGCCGTTGTGGCTGCCTCACTGGCTTAACTCCATCCTCTAAAAGTATCCTATGCATGCAGGTAGATGGGCTAATACCAGGAATGTATGCTAAAGTCCATCCAATGGCTTTCTTGTGCTTCTTGAGAACTAGCAACAACTTCTCCTCTTGCTCAGCAGCAAGGGAGGCAGGGATGATCACTGAAAATTTTTCCTTGTCCTCCAAGTAAGCATATTTGAGGGTTGCTGGTAAGGGCTTCAACTATGGTATGGGTGGTGGCTGAACAGTGGGAGGAACCATGATAGGAGAAGAAGAAGGTTCCTCAGTCTCTACCTCATAAAGCAAGTCAAAAGTATATGTACTTCCTGCAACATGGTTAGTGCATTTTGACTCTAAAAAATCAATATCAAGAGGTACAACACCAGACTCAAATTCAAATTCACTCTCAGCATAAAAATCAGATGCAGGATCAAATTCAAACTCAGATTCAGATTCAATGCATAAGGAATGACAAGTATGCAGATCAGATAAAAATGGATGTTTCCTACCATGAAGAACAGAATCGAAATCAAACATATAATCATCAACAATCTGATCAACTATCTCAGCACGAAAAATAGAATGATCCTCAGATGGATGTTTCATGGCATCATAAATGTTAAAATGAACAACAATATCACCAAATTCCATACACAATGTGCCAGCATAAACATCTATCTTGGTTCGGGCTGTTTTGATAAATGGCCTGCCTAAAATAATTGGAACTGAACCGTGAGAAAATCCCTCTTCCATATTGAGAACATAAAAATCAACAGGAAAAATAAGTTCACCAACTCGAACCAGCACATCCTCTATGAAACCTACGGGGTAAGCAACACTTCTATTTTCCAAATGAATCACCACATTTGTAGATTACAAAGGTCCAAGAGATAAAGAATTGAAAATGGACAGAGGCATGACAATAACTGATGCTCTTAGATCTAGCATGGCATTCCCAAATTTATTGTTCCCAATAATGCAAGGTATACATAAAGTACCTGGGTCCTTACATTTCTCAGGAATGTGAGGAACAAATTTACCTATCAATGTCGACACATTTATGCCCATGTTAATCCTTTCATTGCCTTTGAGCTTCCTTTTGTGGGTGCACAGCTCCTTCAGAAACCTGGCATATCTTGGAATCTGCTTGATGGCATCTAGCAGAGGTATGTTCACCTCTACTTTCCTGAAGGTCTCCAAGATCTCCTTGTCCACTTCTTCCATTTTTTTGTTTGGAATTGCTCTAGGTGGCAATGGAAGAGGGATAGGAGACTGTTCTAAGTCATAATTACTAGAAGAAGGTCCACCTGCATGAAAATTTATTTTAGGAAGCTTTCCCTTTTGTGCAACTATCTCATCCTCTTTTTCAGGTGTAGAATGAAGCTGAATAGGTTTAGGTGCAAGTGCTGCTACTGTTGGAGGCACTTGAATTTGGTTGCCAAACCTCAAGGTGATGGCACTCACATTTTTCGGATTCTGCACAGTCTATGAAGGAATTTTGTCAGAATTTTTGGGACTGAGCGTGGTTTAACTGAGTAGCCATCTGCCCCATCTGATTTGTCAGACTCTGAATGGAGGCTCTTGTTTCTTGCTGAAATTGCATATTCTGGATCGTCATTTGCCTTACTAACTCCTCTAAGGAAGGTTGAGAAGGGGCCTCAACTGCTTGTTGTCTTTGTTGTGACTGCTGCTGTATTGGAGGAGGAACATATGGCTTGCTTGGACCAACATCATTCAGGAAAGGAGGGACAAGTTGCTGTTGTTGTGGAGGACTTGCCCATCTCATATTTGGATGATTTCTCCTACCTGGATTGTATCTGTTGCTTGAAAGATCATAATTATTCAAGTATTGTTGGTTTTGCTGCTGAGGGGGTCTATTATAAATGTTTGCAGCATAAGCTTCAGGTTGTTCATTGACTCCAGATTGCTGCAAAGAAGGACAAAGACCTGTATGGTGATCTGCATAAGAACATAGACCACAGACTCTTGCAACAGGTGCAGATTTCTGATTCATGGCAAGCTAAGTTACTAGGTTGACCAAGGCATCAAGTTTTCCCTCAAGCTTTTTATTTTCAGTAGATGAAGATGAATTCGTGGCCACCTCATGGACTCCTCTAAGGACAATAGCATCATTTCTTACACTGAATTGTTGGAAGTTGGAAGCCATCTTCTCAATCAAATTCCTAGCCTAAGCAGGAGTCATATCACCAAGGGCTCCACCACTGGCAGCATCAATCATACTCCTCTCCATGTTGCTGAGTCTCTCATAAAAATATTGAAGGAGGAGTTGCTCAGAAATCTGGTGGTAAGGGAAGCTTGCACACATTTTCTTGAATCTTTCCCATTACTCATACAAGCTCTCTCCACTAAGTTTCCTGATGCCTGAAATGTCTTTTCTAATGGCAGTGGTCCTTGATGCATGGAAGAATTTCTCCAAGAACACCCTCTTAAGGTCATCCCAGCTGAAAATGGACCTGGGAGCAAGGTAGTACAACCAATCTTTTGCCACTCCCTCCAGAGAATGAGGAAAAGCCTTTAGAAAGATATGATCTTCCTGGACATCAGGGGGCTTCATGGTGGAACAAACAATATGGAACTCCTTAAGATTCTTATGAGGATCTTCACCTGCAAGACCATGAAACTTGGGAAACAAATGTATTAGTCCTGTCTTGAGAACATATGGTACACCCTCATCAGGATATTGAATGCACAAGCTTTCATAAGTGTGTAGATGCAATTGCCTTTGATGTTTTGATGATGATCATGATGATGTGTTGCAATTGATGCAAATGGGCTTTTCAAGATTAAATTCAAGACAATACTTCAAGATTACAAGTCACAACATCAAGATGATCACTAGAATATTAGGAAGGGAATTCCTAATTGAATTAGCAAAGGTTTGGCCAAGTGATTTAAATTAAAAAAGTGTTTCTCAAAGGTTTTACTCTCTGGTAATCGATTACCAGAGGATGTAATCGATTACCAGTGGCCAAATACGTTTTATAACAACTACAAAAATTTGAATTCGAAATTTTAGACTGTGTAATCGATTACAAAATTTTGGTAATCGATTACCAGCAGTTAGTAAACGTTTTAATTCAAATTTTAAAAGCTGTAATCGATTACACAATTACTGTAATCGATTACCAGACAGGATTTTCAAAAAAAATAATTTCAAGAGTCACAACTTTTCAAAGGCTTTATTCATGACCACCAATGGTCTATATATATGTGACTTAAACACGAAATTGCTCAGAGATTTTCAGAAAAACAAGTGTTTATCCTCTCAAAGAGAAAATTCATTTTATCCTCTTAAGAATTCCTTGGCCAATTCAATTGCAATTCATTAAGGAATTATTTGAGTGCTCAATCTGTAAAATCCATCTCTTTCTAGAGAGATTTGTTCTTCTTCTTCTTCTCATTCTCTGAGGGATTAAGAGACTGTGAGTCTCTTGTTGTAAAGGAATTCTAAACACAAAGGAAGGATTGTCCTTGTGTGTTTAGAACTTGTAAAAGGAATTTACAACATAGTGGAACTCTCAAGCGGGTTGCTTGGGGACTGGACGTAGGCACAAGGGTGTGGCCGAACCAGTATAAAATTGAGTTTGCATTCTCTCTTCCCTTAATCTCCTTTATTTATTTTTATTTTATATTCATATTCAAATTGTTTTATTTGAATTAATATTTAAGAAGATTGTCATTAAGGGAATTCATAACTTGAATAAAAAGTGAAATAGATTTTAATTGGGGAAGTAGTTTGGAATATCTTAATTCAACCCCCCCCTCCTTCTTAAGATATTTGAGGTCACTTGTCTAACAAAGTGAAATCAGGTGCAGCCATCTCCCTAAGAGTCCTCTCACGAGGTGGAGGTTGAGCCATGTTCTCAGTATGAAAATTAGAAGTCGAATGCTCAAAATCAGAATATTCAGAATGCTCAAAATGCACAGAATGATCAGGATGCACACTATGCCTAACTAATCTATGAAAGGTTCTATCTATCTCAGGATCAAAGGGTTGTAAATCACCTGGATTACCCCTAGTCATGCACTATATGTAGCAAATCATGTATCTCTCAACAAGCACCTAACAAGGGGGGTAAACTATAGCTATACTCAAACGATATCCAAATGAGCTGAAATTTTGTGAGCAACACCCTAAAATCATGAAAATATAGCACAAAATATTTCAAACAAAAATTCAAAGTCTAACTATGAAAACTACCTAAGCAAAGTTTAGAAAAATAGGACAATAATACTTGAAAAATAAAAAAACTTAGTAAACGGTTGATTTTTCGAGTTTGGGAGACCCCAACTGGCCGCAGCTAGTTGTTAGAGTATTTGAAATTTTTTTCTACCCCAAATTCATATATAATAATAGTAATTCTGATTCCTAGAGCAAAAGTTATGGCCGTTTTAAGTTTTACTAAAAACAAGTTCCCAAAATTTTTGTCTCTCTCAAATACTGCCACACCAAGTGCTCCTGGTATTTTTCACACAAAATATGGATCAAAAGAAACTACCACACAAAAAATCAGCCCAAAATAACAACTCTAACTATCAAAACAAAAATCGCCAATTAAATTGCAAAATCAGTCGCTAATCATTGTTCACAGCAAACACAAAACTGAATCAGTCGCTAAACAGGTGACGCGACTGAAATGCAAAACAAAACGCTACACAAAACAAAACAACTAAACACTATTATAAACCTTTGGCCCACTGCTCCCCGGCAATGGCGCCAAATTTGATCGAGGTCATACCCGAATCAAATAAACATTAAAAATGCAGCATCAAGGAAGTGATCCTAGGTCGTCTCCCAACGAGCAATGGTCAACCAAACGTTCATAACAGATAGTAATAAAACAGTAACAAATTGGGGGGGGGGGGGTTGTTTGTTTTTGTAAATTAAATCGCAAGCAAATTTGAATTAAAGAAATAACAGAATTAAAACATGTTGTTTCCCCTTGATTCACAAGCAAGTCTCTTATCCTAGGTTACGAGAATTTATCCTTAATTAGTTCAACCACTTAATCCAACCCTAAATTAAATTACTATGTGAAAATTAATATAAGGTTGTCATTATGTGATTAAGCAACACATACACCAATTAATCATGAACGAACTGATCATTAAGCATGAACGTAAATTAAGCGCAGAGACAATTAATCAAGCACTAAGCATGCATGGATTAATAGCAACAAATACAGAGTAATTGGTGAAGAGGAAAAACTGATCAGAATTCAAAAGTAATAACAAAACCTCAAAGAAAGTTGTGCTGATCCTCAAGAGAAAACAACGCTGGAGACTTAGCCTTCCATTAATCAGCAGAAAACAAAATTGTAGATTGAAGCAGAAACAAAATTGCAGAAAACGAATTTTATTCTATGTGAACAGTGCGCATGAACAGTAAAAACTAGAATTCTAAAACCCTTGAATTATTCTCCTTTCCAAAAAACAGTCCTAAACTAAAACCCTAGTGTTGTTATATAGGTCCTCAGCCTCAAAGCTTACAAATCTATTTTAAGTCCAAGCCCATAAATAAAATAAAATCTGGACAAGAAAAGATAAGATTGAATGAAATAAAATCTGGACGAAATAAAATATAGATGAAATAAAATCTGGATAAAATAAGATTTGATAATATAAAATTGTCTGCTCTCTTCAAGTCCAAGCCCAATTCCGGATTCAAGCCCAATTGCTTATAATTCTCCTAAATCAAATTAAAAACACAAAATTAGTCAAGTAGGCCCAAATGATAAAACTACATAATTAATTTGACAATTAAGGCTAATCAATAATTAAAATGGTGACAAGAGGGGTTAAGAAATAGGGGGAAATAATGACACATCAATCATGCTCAGGTTGACTTTGAACCATACACTATGTTCGCCACTGAGAGACCAACGTGTAGTGGTATGCCTTAGCCTAATGCCGCGGGGGCTCCTCAACACCGCCTGTTGCAACCTCTACACTTCTCCTTGGGGAGATTGCCTCCGCCAGTGGAAGGAAAGGAGAAATGGGACCTCATCGAGGAGAGGCTAAGGGCCATCGTAGGGTTTGGTGATTACCTATTCACTGACATGGTAGAGTTGTGTTTGGTATGTGATGTTGTCATTCCCCCAAAGTTCAAGGAACCTAATTTCAATAAGTACAAGGGGACTACTTGCCCCAAGAATCACTTGAAAATCTACTATCGAAAGATGGGGGTGTACTCCTAAGACGAGAAGCTATTAATGCATTTCTTCCAATAGAGTTTGGCTGGAGCGACGGTCACCTGGTATACCAATGTGGAGGCTTCTCGAATCCACTCATGGAAGGACTTGATTACTGCCTTCATTAGGCAGTACCAGTACAATACCAACATGGCTCCTGACAGAATCCAATTGCAGAATATGAGCAAGAGGGAGCATGAGTCCTTTAAGGAGTATGCCCAAAGAGGGACCTGGCAACACAAGTGGCGCCCCACATGATGGAAAGAGAAATAATCACTATGATAGTAGACACACTGCCAATGTTCTACTACGAAAAGATGGTGGGGTACATGCCTTCTAGTTTAGCGGATTTGGTATTTGCAGGCGAGAGGATTGAGGTAGGCTTGAGGAGGGGGAAGTTCAACTATGCCTCCTCCACAAGCACAAATAATAGGAGATTTGGGGCAAGTGGGGCCAAGAAGAAGGAGGGAGACGCACATGCGGTAACTTCAGCTTCGACGTGGCCTAAAACCTAGCAAACGCCTCACAACACTTACCAATACACCCCACACCAACCAAGCTTTTCGACCAATGTAGGAAACCCTCCCAAATCGATGCCTGTCCAACAAAAGTCGCTCGCTCAACCACAAAGGAATCCCCCACAAAAATCCTTTTCCGCACCATCTTGTTCCACCGGCAACTTCAATCCCAACACAAGCACCAATTCGGGAAGGAATTTTTTGTCAAAGAAGTCTGTAGAATTCACCCCAATTCTGATGTCGTATGCTGACTTGCTGCCATCCTTGATCACCAACCAAATGGTGGTGGTGAGCCCTGGGAAGATCTACCAATCTCCTTTCCCTCGATGGTACAACCCTAACGCAACCTGAGCTTATCGTGGGGGTGTCCCGGGGCATTCAATAGAACAATGTGTGGCCCTCAAACATAAGGTCTAGAGTTTGGTCGGCGCGGGGTGGCTGACATTCCAACAGGACAGCCCAAATGTTAGGACAAATCCTCTTGCCAATCATGGGGGATCGACAGTTAATGTGTGGAGGAGTGTGGACCTCATAGGCTGAAGCAGATGGAAGATGTGGTAACCTCTAGGAGGCTTTGATGTGTCATTATTTTCTCCTATTTCTTAACCTTTTTGTCACCATTTTAATTACTGATTAGCCTTAATTATCAAATTAATTATGCAGTTTTATCATTTGGGCCTACGGGACTAATTTTGTGTTTTTAATTTAATTTTAGGAGAATTATAAGTAATTGGGCTTGGACTTCAAGACAGCACACAATTTTATTTTATCAAATCTTATCTTATCCATATTTTATCTCATCTAGATATTATTTCATCCAATCTTGTCTTATCTTATCTAGATTTTATTTCATCTAGATTTTATTTTATCAAATCTTATCTCATCTTGTCCAGATTTTATTTTATTTATGGGCATGGACTTAAGACAAATTTGTAAGCTTTGGGGCTGACAACCTATATAACAGCACCAAGGTTTTAGTTTTAGGAGTTTTTTTAGAGAAAATAATAATTTAAGGATTTTAGAATTCCAGTTTTTACTATTCAAGCGCACTGTTCACGTAGAAAAAAATTCATTTTCTGCAATTTCGTTTCTGCTTCAATCTACAATTTCGTTTTCTACTGATTAATGGAAGGCTAAGTCTCCAGCGTTATTTTCTCTTGAGGATCAAGCACAACTCTCTTTGAGGTTTTGTTATTACTATTGAATTCTGATCAGTTTTTCCTCTTCCCCAATTATTCTGTTTTGTTGCTATTAATCCATCCATGCTTAGTGCTTGATTAATTATCTCTGCGCTTAATGATCAGTTTCGTTCATGATTAATTGGTGTATGTATTGCTTAATCACATAATGACAGCCTTATGTTAATTTTCGCTTAGTAATTTAATTTAAGGTTGGAGTAAGTGGTTGAACTGATTAAGGATAAATTCTCGTAACCTAGAATAAGAGACTTGCTTGTGAATCAAGGGGAAACAACATGTTTTAATTATGTTATTTCTTTAATTCGAATTTTCTTGTGGTTTAATTTACAAAAACAAACAACCCCCCCCCCAATTTGTTACTGTTTTATTACTATCTGTTATGAACGTTTGGTTGACCATTGCTCGTTGGGAGACGACCTAGGATCACTTCCTAGATACTGCATTTTTAATGTTTATTTGATTCGGGTATGGCCTCGATCAAATTTGGCATCGTTGCCGAGGAGCAGTGGTCCAAAGGTTCATAATAGTGTTTAGTTGTTTTGAGTCTAGCTCTGTTGTTTAGTGTGTGAGTGTGTGTTGTTTTGTTTTGTGTAGTGTTCTGTTTCGCATTTCAGTCGCGTCCCCCGTTTAGTGCTTCCCTATTTTAGTTGCTTACAAAATTGCGACTGATTTTGTGTAATGATGTGTAATGCTGATTTTTTTTGTGTAATGTTGTGAACAGTGTTTAGCGACTGAACTAGCGATTGATTTTCCAATTTAATTGGAGATTTTTGTTTTGATAGTTAGAGTTGTTATTTTTGGCTAAGTTTTTGTGTGGTAGTTTCTTTTGGTCCATATTTTGTGTGAAAAATACCGGAAGCACTTGGTGTGGCTGAATTTGAGAGAGGCAAAAATTTTGGGGACTTATGTTTAGCAAAACTTAAAACGGCCATAACTTTTGCTCCGGGTATCAGAATGACTATTATTATATATGCATTTGGGGTAGAAGAAAATTTCCCATGCCATGGCAACAAACCACAGGTTGGTTTCCATTTTAAACTTGAAAAACCAGCCATTTCCTAAGTTTTTTTATTTTTTTTAGCATTATTGTCTTATTTTTCTAAACTTTCCTTAGGCAGTTTTCATAGTTAGACTTCGAATTTTTGTGTGAAAATTTTGATGCTATCTTTTCATGATTTTAGGGTGTTTCTCACAAAATTTCAGCTCATTTGGATATCATTTGACTATAGTTGTAGTTTCAACCTTCCCCTGGTGCTTGTTTAAGAACACATTATTTGCTGCATAAAGGAAAACTCGATGCCTTGGTCAACCTAGTAACTCAGCTTGCCAAGAATCAGAAATCTACACCTGTTGCAAGAGTCTGTGGTCTATGTTCTTCTGCAGATCACCATACAAATCTATGTCCTTCTTTGTAGCAATCTGGAGTCAATAAGCAACCTGAAGCTTATGCTGCAAACATTTATAATAGACCTCCTCAGCAGCAAAACCAACAAAAATAGAATAATTATGATCTTTCAAGCAACATATACAATCCAGGTTCAGTGAAGGAGATCTTGTCTTGAAGAAAGTATCCTAATCTCAAAAGGACCATAGGGGAAAGTGGGCCCCGAATTATGAAGGACCTTTTGTCGTAAAGAAAGCATTTTTGGGAGGAGCATTGTTGCTTGCCAGCATGGACGATGAAGAATTGCCTTCGCCCGTGAATTTCGATATTGTCAAACAATATTACGTATAGTACTTGGGGTAGTTAGAAGTTTCAATACATGTTTGTTCTCCAAGGACTCATTGGGATTTCCAAAGTTCTAAAATCCTTTGTGAACCATGATCACAACATTAATAAATATTGGATTAATGATTTGCATCTTAACTTCCTGTGATTGTGTTTTTACTTCTTAAGAACCTACACTTTTAATTTTGCCAATTGAATCCGGAGCCATTTGGCTCGATCAATGGGGCACCGCAAGCATTTAAGTAAAATTGAAAACAATAAACACTTGTTTAATTGTTGCACTTAAACATCCAAATCATAAGCATGCATCATTTTCATCTTGTCATCCTACGAATCGGAGGATGAATAAGGATTCATTTTGAGTGATGATCAATATCACATCAAAATTGAGACAAGGGTAAGTGAAAGGTAATATCGGTATTTTGTGGTGTTGTTTCACATTTACTGCATAATGCCATTTCCTTTATTCAAATGCTTAGGGGTAGGTGCGAGCAGGTGCTAGGCCCATGATCAACAAATCATCATCCCACATCCGGCTCAAGACGTTAAAGAAGCACTCCTAGGAGGCAGCCTAGTATTTTTAATTATGTGCTTTCAAATTCCTGCTTTTATTTATTTTTCTTGAATTATATTTGAATTTTACCTAAGCTTGTTAGCAACCATAGGAGTTAAAAAAATATATATAAGCATAACAAGGAGTAATCAAATTTTTGCAAGGGGTTGTGTAAAAAAAATGAGGGTTAGCTCGCTAGGGCGAGCATGTCTGATACAGAATTTAAATGGGGGAGGGGTGAAGCCATTTCTTCACCCCAATTTCTTCCCCAAAGCTTCTAAGAATGTAAGTGCTCACGGACTCACGAACCCAGCAGCCCTAAGTCACCCTTTTCGTGTTCTTGCTTCCATTTTTTGCACTCTTGTTTGCCCCCTACAAGTAAGTGCCACTTTTCTTTGATTTTTGGCTTTCCATTGTAGTATTTTAGTGTTTTGGTTGCTTGTTTTTTTCAAATTTCATGAGGCAATGTGTGTGTGAATCCATGTGTTGTTTGCTTGAATTGGGGGGCTGTAGGGGATGGCTATAGGCTTATCTTGGGCTTTGGTATCAATTGGCATGTCACATTACCCCCGTTCCTTATTTTTTCCTATTTGAACATGCGCCCACCAAGTGTTCGGTGAAATGCCTCAGTGGCCTTTGCGTGTGGTGTTGTGAAATTTGGCTTGTGGAATGAATTTGTGTATATATGGCTGCCATTTTGAGTGTGTGGACAGTTTAAAGAAGCTAGAATAAAGCGCCAAAAACGTGACATAGGCCTAGGAGTCTAAGTTTTGTGTTGAATGCAAAAAATGCATGAATTACTTGAATATGAGGGCATGTTTGTGTGGATTTTTTTTTACCAACATTTGAACTTGCTACACCATGGAGGACACCTTGCATTTAGGTATCATAAAATGCCTTTCAGAAAAAGAAAAAAAAAATATATATATATATATATATATATATATATATATATATATATATAAACATGGGTATATGTCATGAAAATGCCTTTCAAGAATATGTATATATGTGCACAAGTAGCATGAAAATGCCTTTCAAAAATGTGTATATACGTGGATAGGTAGCATAAAAATGCCTTTCAGAAAAAATATGTATATATGTGCCTAGGTAGCATGAAAATGCCTTTAAAAATTGTGTATATATATGGATAGGTAGCATAAAAATGCCTTTCAGAAAAAAATATGTATATATGTGCATAGGTAGCACGAAAATGCTTTTCAAAAGAATGTGTGTATATACATGTGGATATGTATCATGAAGTTATTTTTTACAAAAATATGTGTATATGCATGTATATAGATATATATATATCATAAAATAGCACATGACCCAATGTGATTGTTTTCTAATTGCATGTTGACACTTGCGTTTGGTGGAAGAAATGTGCACCCTTTAAGTTTGTTTGGCCTTTGTTTTGATGATTGGTATTTCTTGTAAACTAACTTTACAAATGTGTCCTCGCAGGAAATGGCTCCGAAGAAGCTTTTAGCCAAGAAGTCAAGGAAAGATGCCACTGGAGAGGTTTCTAGTGCAGCCCCACATGTAGATGTGGAGTTTGATGGACACCGGTTCTGGAGTGAGGAACACCAGCGATGATTTGAGGCCATTAAAGGCTGGTGATTCCTCAAGGAGAGGCGAGTCCAGCTGAGGGACGGGGACTATGCCGAGTTCCAAGAGTAAATTGTCAGGAGGCAATGGACTCAGCTCACGGCACCCATGGCCAAATACGATCTCGAGATAGTCATGGAGTTCTATGCCAACGCATGGCCTAAGAGAAGGGAGTCAGGGACAAGCACTCCTGGGTGAGGGGCCAATGGACCCCCTTCAATGAGGATGCCATTAATCAGTTTCTGGGGCATCCATTGGTCTAGGAGGAGGGTCAGTGATGTGAATTTAGCCAGAGGAGGAGTTAGGCCTCGGGGTTCGATGAGGAGGCCATCAGCCAGCTGCTTTGTGTTCCGGGGCAGCTTTGCCCGGAGCGTAGCGGGGAGACGGGTGCAGATCATGCATACTAGCATGACCACCCTTACACAGATTTGGATGACGTTGTTGCTTATAGCAACATTCTCCCCAACGACCATAATTCAAACCTCCCCCTGCCGAAGTGCCAGCTGGTCTACGCCATCCTGACTCAGGTGAGTATCCATGTGGCCCAGCTGATCTCAAATGTTATATATCAGTTTGTAGGGATCCCGCCTCCTAGACACCCAGTGGACCCGAAGAAGTCCAACAGGGAACTGGGGTTTCCTGCTCTGATCATGGGTCTTTGCCAATTCTATGGAGTGTGGGTCTCTCCCACCAAGCTCATATGGCCTCCCATCAGCAAAGCCTTCATAGAGAAATCTGCATGCCCAGGCAGGCACAACAACAGAAAAAGGGCCAGCAACAGCCGACCGCAGGCGTACCGCCGCCTGTAGCAGGAGAGAAGGTTGGATTTGCCCACCGCAGAGTTTCCGATTATGTCGATCTTGAAGAGGTAATCTTCTCCTCGCTCGTCCTCTGATCCAGACATTTTCACACAACAGAGAGAGGGAGAAAGGAAAGTTTAGTAGTAGTGGAGGCGTGCTTCGCTGTGATGATATCACACAACACAACCTGGCATCGTCAAGTTGAAGAAGCAAGTGAAAAATAAAATATTTGATAACTTTTTAAATTTTGCATCAAAGTCCAATCTACTTGTCACAATCTGGGACAATTTGTCATGTTGGATAATCTACGTGGCACTAAAATTGCAAATAATGCACCTCACTAACGGCGTTACTTTTAAATTTAACGACAAGGACTAGTTTGCAAAACTTATGCAAAGATAAGGACTATTTTTTACATTTCAAAAAGATAGGGACTAATTTGCAAAAGGGGCCAAAAGTTAGGGACCAAAATGCCCATTTACTCCCCAAATCTCATTTGTGGTTATGAGAAATTCTATTAGCGTTCCTTCATTCCCCAGTAGTCACATTATTTTTCTTCAAAAATATATGTTGTCTGATCAGTTTAGAGGTTCATTTCTTTGCTAAGCATGTTCGCGTTTTTAGTAAAATATTTTCAAGACTATCAATGTCTTTTGTTGTGCAGAGACAATCAAGGTCATCTGCCTTCGAGACTATCATAGTCTTTCGACCAAGACTATCACAGTCTTTTTTGCCTTCGAGACTACCAAGTCCGTTGGCCTGTGGAGACAATCAAGGTCATCTGCCTCTTTTTGAAGACTTCAATGTCTTTCGACCAAGACTATCACAGTCTTCTTTGTCTCAAAGACTATCATAGTCTGTTGTTTTGTAGAGACAATCATGATCATAGTCTTTTGTCGTGTAGAGACAATCAAGGTCATCTACCTCTATTTTTTCAAAGACTTCAATGTCTTTCGACCAAGGCTACCACAATCTTCTTTGCCTCAAAGACTATCATGTCTATTGGCTTGTGGGGGCCATCAAGGTCATCTGCTCTTTACATTTCAAAGACTTCGATGTCTTTTGTCAAGACTATCACAGTCTTCTTTACATTTCAAGACTATCAAAGTCTGTCATCATGCAGAGACAATCATGGTCATTTGCTAACTTTACTTTTCCAAGACTATCAAAGTTTGTCATCATGCAGAGACAATCATGGTCATCTGCTTTCTTTACTTTTCCAAGACTATCAAAGTCTATTGTCTTGCGAATACTATCAATGTCTTATGCTCTTTACCTGTTCAAAAACCATCAGAGTCTTTTTGTTTCAAAGACTATCAGAGTCTTCCGTCGAGGCTTCAATGTCTCCTTTACTTTGCAAGACTTCAAGGTCTTTTGTTGATATACCCGATGCCTCTTAAACTCTTTCTTTTGACAGGTTTCACTGCTTGGGCTTCCGCTAGTGGTTGATCGAATGGGGAGATCGCTCGAACGAAATTAGTGTCTTTATCTTTACTTCCCTTTTATTTCCAATAAAAGATAAGTAAAGAGGGGCAACTCTTATACCCTAATTTCATCCGAGGATGATGATTTGCAAACATTTGGATTTTTGCCAGCCAAATTGAGCTGCTTAACACCTATTGTCATGCAATACGTAAGGTTTTCTGACGTTTCGGAAAAGAATGCGGAAAATACCCAAAAGGGAGGGGAAAATGGTCATTTGGTAACTTTTTCAAGCCCCTGGCTCGCCCAGGCTAGCCTTTGGCTCGCCTAGGCCACCAAAAAGCTTAGGCTTGAAGTAACCAGCTCGCCTGGGCGAGCTGCTGTGCAACCTCCTCCCCTCATTTCCTATAAATAGGCATGAGGGGGGCTGAGGAGAGGGGCTCAAAACTTGATACTGAGAGGTTCAGAGTGAAATTGGTGAGAAGAAGGAGAAAGAAGAAGAAAAAAATGCTTCTGTAACACTTCCGTAACATTTCCGTGATCGATTTCATGATCATTCTTCATCGTTCTTCGTCCATTCTTCATCGTTCTTCATTCATCGATTGGTTAGTTTTTATTTTTTGAAGTTGTGAATTCATTCTATGCACTCTTAGGGGTCCACTCTTGCTTTTCGCATCTTTATCTCCATTCTTCTACCATCAATGATCTCATTTCCTTGTGTAAAGCGAGTTTCGACCGATTAATTATGTTGTAACCTTGGTTAATCATTGAAAAATAAAGTTTCAACCAGTAATTTACTTTGCAAGTCCTCTGTTAATGAGTTTGAAAGTAACCAAGTGAAACCAAAGCTAAAATCAACACATAATCAAGCTTTTATCCACAAAAATCGCTCGAATCCGTTCAAGGTCCAACACCTTAACTGTCTCTTTTACTTTTATCGGTTAAAATGAACCTTTCAAAAGTCTATTATCAACCCTACACGTAACTTTCTTGCTTTCAAAGAACTACGTACATCTGAGTTCCTCATCGTAATTGAGGATACGTAGGAGCAAGAGCCACGCTCTTGTCGACACCAAAAAGTAAAAAAACAAAAAAAGGGAAAATAAATAAATATTGAAGTCATGATTTTGCACATTTGATTAAAGGGCTATCGTCCCTTGTGGCGGACGCGTGAGGTGCTAACACCTTCCCCGCATGTAAACAACTCCCGAACCTTTTATCCTTCAAATTCGTAGACCCCTTTTTGGTTTTTCTAATGTTTTCCTCAAATAAACGTTGGTGGCGACTCCGCACGTTTTTCTTCCTTGGAAGATGCACCGATGAGTCTCGCATTGCCTTCCCGTCGAAGGGTAGGTTGCGACACTTGGTTTTCGCCAGTTGCCCAGTTGAATAACAAGGTCACTCGAACAGAATTAGTGTCCTTATCTTTACTTCCCTTTTATTTCCAATAAAAGTTAATCAAAGAGGGGCAGCACACATACCCTAATTTTGTCCAGGGACTATCGTTCGTTGATCTTTTGATCCTTGCTAGTTGACTTACGGTGTTGAACGCCAATTACAGTGCAAAACTAATGATCATTCAGTGTTATGATCATGAATACAAAAAATACCAAAAAAAGGGGGGGCAAAAGGGTCTTTTCCTTGGTTTTCCTGGACCCTAGCTCGCCCAGGCTAGCCTTTGGCTCGCTTGGGCCACCAAGTAGCTTCATGATGAAGAAACCAGCTCGCCTGGGTGAGATACAACTACCCCAAAGTGACCATTTTCCTATAAATAGGTGTCCTAGGGATGTTTTAAGGGGTTCCAAGGTTCAGAAGGCGAGGGAATTGAGAGAAGAGAGAAAGAAGAAGAAAGAAAAGGAAACGAGGCTGAGGCATTACCGAATCACGACCACAATCATTCCTTACTTCGTTTCTTGTTTCATGTTCTTCGTGCGACCATGGGTTAGTTTTATTTTTGAGGATTGAATGTGATCTATGTACCCTTAGGGGTCCCCTTTGTTATTATGTGCACATTCATATTCTCCATCTATCATCGCTGATCTCGTTTTTCTTTATAAAGTTCAATCGTAACCGATTACTAGTGTTGTAAAGTTATCTTAAAAGAGATTGAAAGTTAATAAACAAAACCAACTCATAACTAACTTCTTTTTATCAAATATCACTTGAGATCGTTTCAAGGTCCAACGCCTTAACGATTCTCTTTGCTTTTCAAATTCTAAAACATCGTTTCAAGGTCCAACGCCTTAAACGACTTTTGTTCGCAATTAAAATCAATCTTTCAAAAACATAAAATCAATTTAACAAACAAACTTTCAGACTTAAAGAACTATGTATGTCTGAATTCCTCATCGCACTAGAGGATACGTAGGAGCAAGGGTAGCCCCCTTGTCGACCCCAAAAAATAAAAAATATAAAAAGGGAAAAACAAATAATTATGAAGTCACGTTGCACACACTCGATTAAAGGCTACCGTCCCTTGTGACAGGCGCGTGGGGTGTTAATACCTTCCCCATGCGTAAACAACTCCCGAACCCTTATTTTCAAAATTCGCAGACCTCTTTTTGGTTTTTCTAACATTTTCCTCAAATAAATGTTGGTGGCGACTCCCACGCGTTCTCCTTTTTGGAAAATGCACATTTGTTTTTCACTTCGCACTACCGTCCCTTGTGACGGGCGCGTGGGGTGCTAATACCTTCCCCATGCGTAAACAACTCCCGAACCCTTATTTTCAAAATTCACAGACCTCTTTTTTGTTTTTCTAACATTTTCCTCAAATAAACGTTGGTGGCGACTCCCACGCGTTCTCCTTTTTGGAAAATGCATATTTGCTTTTCACTTCGCACTCCCGTCGTAGGGTAGGTTGCGACACTAACAAATTAGATATGAATCTTCTGAGAAAATTCACTTTATCCAATAATGACTAATGTTGTTTGTTATTCTTTGGAGGTGAAGTCTCCAAAGTGGCTTTCGCCTTATTTTTATCTACTTCAAGTTCCTTTTGAGGGATAAGAATTCACCTCAGAGACACCAAAAGCACATTTCAATAGATTCATTTTCAATCCATGCTTTTTTATTCTTTTGAATGATAATCTTAAATGTTCTAGATGATTGTCTTTCAATGCAGATTTCACAACCACGCCATCTATATATACTTGCATAAATTTCTCAATCAAATCATGAAAAATAAGATTCATTGCTCTTTGATATGTTGCACCAACATTTTTTTAGACCAAATGACATTACCATCCATTCATATGTTCCTAATGCCCTCAGGCATCGAAAAGCAGTTTTAGATATATCATTTTCAGCAATATATATTTGAGTATATCCTGAATAACCATCTAATAAACTTAAAATCTCATTTCCTGCTGTTGAATCAACTAACATATCAACAACTGCATAGGATATTAATCTTTAGGTGTTGTTGCATTTAAGTCCCTAAAATCTATACACACATGCATTTTCCTATTCTTTTTAATTACAATAACTATATTAGAAATCCCGTCAACATAACTTGTAGTACGAATGAAATTGGCCTTCAGTATCCTTTCTATTTCTACTTTGATGACCTCCATGATATTGGGAGAAAATCTTCTTAGTGCTTGCTTCACTGGTTTTCTCCCCTCATAGATAAGCAATCTGTGTTCCACCAATTCTCTAGTAAGTCCAGACATATCTTCATAGTCTCATGCAAAACAATCATTGAACTCTTGTAAAAGAGAAACTATGTTTCCTTTAGTCCCCAGGTTAATTTCTTCCAAAGGATCTTGAGATTCCATCTTTTTAATTCCTGAGGACATTGGTTTCTCAAAGCCTAAAGGTGAATTGTCATAATTACAATCTAATTTTAATTCCTCACATTTTCGCTCGAAAACATTTTCTTTTGATTTTTCTATATCGTCCAACATTTTCTTCATTTCTTCGATGGCATCAATATCCATCTTTCTTTCTATCTCAAAGCTTCTTTGATGGCTTCAGTATCCATCTTTTCCTTTTTTTCTCTTCAATGGCATCAATATCTATCTTTTCCTTATTTTATTTGATTTCGATGGTCGAAGTAGTTGCTTTTCGATGGCCTTGTTGATAAAAAGGAAACCCCTAGTTGAATCCCAACAAAAGAACTTATATTTTTCATCACCCGACTTATTGTTCACATAGAACGAATCTTTGACTTCAAAAGGAGCAGTTCTAGCCATTGCTTGGTCACTTTCATCTACAAAGGCAACATAGATTTCATATGATGATTGATCAACTTCTACCATTTCAAGTTTTCCATCTTCATTCCAAAAGAAAAAAAAATTATGAACTGTCGATGGAACTGCTCCTACTTTATGTATCCATTCTCTTCCCAATAACATGTTAAAGTTGGCTTGCATGGAAAGTACTAAAAACATAGTAGGTCTTCTCCTGCTACCCATAGAAATGTCCAAACAAATGACTCCTTCAAAATCTAAGGGCTTCCTATAGAAATTTGAAACCAATATGTTATGAGGTATCAAATCTTTTACATTTCTACCAAACCTCTGTAACATACATCTTGGTAAGATGTTGAATGCAACCCCTCCATCCATCAATATCTTACTATTGATTTGGTCTTCTACAATAGCTGATAAGTGGAGTGGCTTCATGTGACACCTTATATCATCAGTAGAAGGATCAAAGATTGCAACATTTCGATGAGGAGTAAAACAAGAAACCTGAGTAACCCAAACTGCCTTTGGGCTTAGAGAAGGATCATCAAAATAATCTTCCCTGGCATAATCTCCCAATATGTGCCTATTTTGCTAATCTTCAGCATACTCTACGTGTAACAACCCGCCTCGTCGCTACGATATCACTACACTAAACTGCGTAAATTCCAAATTTTAAATGAAAACTCCATTAATTTGCTTATGAAAAATTAGAGCAAATTTTTCATGATATACGTTCACCAAACAATGCACAAATACTTAAATGAATATATATATATATATATATATATATATATATATAGTAACTCAGTACACATCATTGACATCACTGAAAATAAATTAGTTCATACATATAATTAAACCTGTGATTTACATCCTCAATTCAAAAGAACTATAGAACGAGCTACAGAGGAGTTGATTAACAAAATACGACTCTCTCCAAAAATCTATCTCAATGTCATCACATCGGGTTGGCAGCTCCAACAAAAGAATCTTACTCTATGTAATCTATTGTTATCCATCTGCTCCCACAAATGAAGGTTCACGATTATCATAGGTACCAACCACATGGGACAAAAATTGCCAAGGTGAGTTTATTACAAAAGAAACCAATGATTATCAAATAACCACAATTAGCAAGAGAAACAATAACAAGTACCATGCTCATACACAATTATTAATCAATACAACATACACTTAATAACTATTTATCAACTTTTCCATAATTCCAATCAATCATGCTTAGTATGATGCATGCTCCTTACCTCAACTCTCAAATGCAATGTGGTACCATTTGTCAAGAAATAGCCTGAGCGTGCCCACACGACACTCATACTCAGGAAAACTAGGCAGCAAGTGTCGAGGTCACCCTATTGTGCACAGACAACTCTCCCCCCTCCCCCCTCCCCCCTACCCATGGGGATCAAAATGAGTTACAAGGGAGTTCCAAACCGAGCGACATGCCCCCAAGTACAAGCATTTTCCCTCATGAAAAACTACAAGTACTTACTAACAAAGTTTATATTGTTTCCATGCAGTATAAAGTATGACACATGAGCACTATCAATGCACTAACCGTGGATAATTAATGATTCTAAGCCATCTCTTCACTCAAGAGATGCTTAAACTCTTTAACCACTCTATTTCTCCCACCAGGGATATCCAACTTGGTCAATGCACCCCTCATGTACATACACAACATACATCATCACAATGACATTCCCAACATCAACAACATCTCATCTCAATGTCATCACCAACATCAACATCAACATCATCTCATATCAATATTATCATCAATAACAACATCATTCTCTATCAACATTATCATAAACACCAACGCATCTCATATCAATTAGTATCACCAATAACAATATCATCAATAAATCAAATTCCACACATGCATACGTATATAGTTCCTACTTGAGATTCACACTCCATAGGTCTTCAGACAACACAAGTCTAATAAAAACAATAATTCCATTTATCAATAACAGATGTATCGCATCAAATCAGTCGAAAACATTATTTTTCTTGAAAACCAGCATACACAGGGACATACATACATTCCCATAATTGGGTTCCCTGACCCCAATTATGGTATCAAAGCCATAAAATTATAATAAACTCCCCTCACTTATCGTGACCTTCGTCAGCTCCTCTCTACATCCCTTAGAGGCCTCTCTCATTCATGTTCATTGGTCCAAATGCAGAGTTCTATATACCAAATCAAAGGGAATTTAGTATAGATTTCAAAATACAAGGTTAATAATAACATTCGGGGTCAATTACCCCTGTCAAAACAAAGAGGACTAAGGGGTGTTTTGGGTTCTACTACAAAGAGATTGGGGTTCAGCAATGTGACCGGGGTTCAACAAAGGTCATGAAAACAACGTCAATTTTATAAAAATAAATATAACTTTTACAGTATCTCATTTTCAAAGGTTTTTCAAAGGAAGTGTAAAAAATCCTATTACGATACCTAAAACATAAAAGACACTAAGAGAAGCTCAAACTAATTAGGAGAAATGCATAGAAGTCAAGATTACCTCAGGGAAACTACGAAAGAAATGATTGAGAGCTTGTTTCTTTACTGAATCCTTGAGGTGGATTTTGAGGATTCCACTCTAATTAAAATGTTCATCTCTATGTGGTGGTCTGACAGCAAGCAACGACATCTCATGGTGGCCATCGGTGGTCGTGGGTGGTGGAGGAGAAAGTGCGAGGGTTTGGGTGGGTGTTTGGAGAGGAAAAGAGTAAACAATCATGTTTTTCATGCTGAAGAATATATTTATAATTTGGAGATCTTGCTTAGCAAGTTCATCTCGCTAAGTGGGAATCCACTTTTGGCGCTAAGCACAACCCCTCTTAGGTTGAGATTTGCACTAAGTTCGACATTTCGCACTGAGCGCAATTCCTCTAGGGTTGGGATTTACGTTGAGTGCAATATTTTGCACTAAGCGCAATTCCTCTCGGATTGGAATTATGCTTAGCACGCCTCTCTCGCTATGGGAGATGTCAAAAAGTTTTATTTTTGCAAATCCCTTCGATCAAAGCGTGAAGAAATGGGTTATGAACCTATGTTCCAAATGTGAAGGCGATCCAACGATTAACGGGACCTAGATCACGATTTTATTGGAACAAATTTAGGTAAAACTTAAAATCTCATAATTTCAACCTAAGTCAATAAAACTCCACATAACTCAACATCCACATCAAGAAAATCACACATGGCTAGTTTGCACAACACCTCAACTCATCCAAATCAATCAAATAACATAGGAAATACACTAAACATTGATTTACAGTTAGCAAAATTTCAGGGTGTGACACTACGGGTAATATCAAAATTACTCCACAAATGGCTTCTAAGGAACCTCAAAACCTCACTCAAAGCAGTCAATATTATCTCCTGATCTTCTTCCTCCTTGCTTGATTTTTTCTTTTCAAATCCTAGGGGTGGACCTTCGGTTATTTGATTAAAAAATGAAGGTCAAACACCATTCTTTTGTTGCATCTCCAATATTGCATCTTTTTTCATTCTTTGATGTCTTCTCCATTGGGTTTTCGACATATTCCTATTCATCCATAGAGGATTCTGATACTTGTGGTACCCTTTTTCTGGAACTTTTAGTGGTTTTTCCTCTTCAAAGTGTTAAATCATCGATTAAGCATATGTAGTTTAATATTTTTCTATTCTTCTTAGCTCAATTGACATCTCTTTGACCCTCATTTTCTCACCTTAACTCATTTTTTTCTAAGGCAAATGATTAAGCTTAATTGAGAATTGTAGCTAATTTTCAGATTTTGTGCTTACTTGACCTATCTACCTTGTGCTGGACCTAGAGCACACTACAAAACTACAAATAGAACTTGTGAGTAGTCTCTAGAAATTTGAGAAAAAGATCTTCAACTTTCATAACAAAGGAGACATCAGTGCAGCTAACACAAAATAGAAAGGATAGAGATTAAGTAACAACATGTGTATGTGAGAGAAACTGCCCATGAGGAGAATTGGTTTGCTTCTCACCTTTTGTGTATGAATAACATCTATTGAGAAAAGGATGATAGAATGATGCCCAAGCCCCAACATGATGGGAGCAGTACTTGAACATCAATTGGAGCTAAGAAGGTGTACCACTGGCTTGTGTAACTAATATATAGCTGAATTTTTAACTGCACCCCTTGTAATTATAGGTCTTTGAAATATGAAAGGAGGTGCAAGGTAGCAACAACTATTATGAAATTGCATTCCCGGCAGTTTTGTAAAAACCTTCTATGGTATAATGGTAAAATTTGTCAATTTGAATAGAACACTAGCTAGCTAGCTAGGTAATAAATATCCAAGGTGAACATGACATCCATGTATTTATAGGAAAAATCTTCTATGAAATTGCATTTCGGGCTGCTTTGTAAAAACCTTCAATGAAATCAATGGCTGGTTTCAATTAGTTAGTTAGTTTTGATGTTGCTGCTCTGACATAACTCAATAAATCAGGAAGAACCCTAACCAAACAAGAAACCAATGGTTGCGGAGTTAGGGCAACAAATGGTGGAGCTCTCCACCCTCGTCACATGCGCCACTAACGATAACTTTTGCGAATAGTTTGCATTAATCATTGTATTGAATCTTGAATTGTCCATTTGGACAGTTTGGGGAGACTCATATTTTATGGTAGATTCATGCGTTAAGGTTAACATTATTTTGTTTAATTTGATGAAATTACGGTACAATGCATTTCTAGTTGTTCTCTGAGTGCGTACTTGATTATCGGGGAATTAATGTCACCAATTTCATGTCGTGTACTTGGAGACCAATGCGAAATGCTGCCGAAATTTCATCAAATTTAACAAAATAAGATTAACCTTGATGCATGAATCTACCATAATAAAAATGTCTTCCTGAATTGGATAGGGTCACACCTTAAATGAAAAAGTGAGATTTCATGCATTGAATGAGTTTCGGAGTATGATGGATTTATTATTTAGATGGATTGAAATTGGATGAATGAAAGTCGCTTGAGCCCTGCGTATAAGGAAGGCATGGAACAATTCCTACAATTTGCTTCAGAAAGAAGTTGACCGGATGAAAACGGAAAGTTTTTTTGTTCATGCATAAATTGTTTGAACGGGAGACGGCAAAAAGTCGATGACATACGGGAGCATCTATTGTGTGATGGAATTAAGAAGAATTATACAATATGGATATGGCATGGTGAATTGACAGACATGCAGAGTGGGTCCCAATCTGAACCGTTTGATGTAGAAATGGGAGATCGCTTGGAGGATATGATTTGTGACCTTGGACAAGAGTCTTTTCAGCAAGCACATGCCCCTATGTATGATACATTGGAAACTGATTCAAAGAAACCTTTGTATCTGGGGTGCAACAATTCCTTGACGCTGTTGTCGGTGGTGTTAAGTCTGGTTAATATCAAGGCCAGATATGGGTGGAGTTACAAAAGTTTTAGTTTGCAGCTTCAAGTAGTGCACGATGTGCTTCCAGAGGAAAACATGTTGCCTAAAAGTTACTATCAGGTGAAGAAGATACTATGTCCAATGGGTATTGTAACGACCCGCCTCGTCACTACGGTATCCACACTCTAATATTCGATAATTTCAATTTTTTTATAAAATGAACTCCCTTAATTTTTGCTTATAAAAATAGAAGTGATTTTGTTACAACATAAATTCATCCAACAACATGCCATTACTTAAGTGAATATGCATAATTACATAGAAACAATAATTCGGTACATGTCATACACATAACGAAAATTAAATATGTTCATATATATAATTAAAATTCCAGTTTTACATCTTTAACTCAACAAAATAAAACTTAAAAACCAACTACGGAGGAGTTGATTACAAAACACAACTCTCTCCCAAAATAAGGCCAACGTCATCACGTCGGCTCGGCGGCTCCTCACCAGAATCTTACTCCCTACACCCTGCCACTGTCATTCTGCTCCCACGAACAAGGTTCGTGATCATCACAGGTATCAACCACATGATACAAAATTGCAAGGGTGAGTTTATTATAAAAGAACCAATACCAATTCCAAATAACCACAATTAGCAAGGAACATAGGCAAACATGATAAGCATACGCAAAAAATATTCGTCATTCACATCCAACAATTACTCATCATCCATCCATGGACCAAATCAAGACTGCACAGAATTGAAATTCTGATACCAGGGGACAGATGTCGTACAGGATGTCACGACATCACGCTTCAGAACATGCAGTTTATGTGTGTCCGTATGAACAGATTAAACAAGTAATAACACAAGAGAATTGTTTACCCAGTTCGGTGCAACCTCACCTACATCTGGGGGCTACCAAGCCAGGGAGGAAATCCACTCTCAATAGTGTTAGTTCAAGGTCTAACAACCCCTGTTTACAACCTTCTCACCTAACCACTACCCGTGCGATCTCTACCTAAGACCCAATCTTAGATATGAGAACCTCTGCTCACTCCCTCTCACTCACACTCCCGTGTTTACAATTTATTCAAAGACACACCAGAGATCAACTCTGAACAAATGGGATCAACCCTACACAATAGAGATCAACTCTACACACTCAGGTCCAACACTTGATGTTAGTATACCATCAAGGTGGCTCACAAAAACACTCAAGTCCTAAAACTCACAAACTAACTCTTCAATCCCGGACTTGGTACAGAACTCGTGCAGCCTCCATGATTATATAGCCGTGTACGATTCTGGGCTGCAAGTTCTTGATGCTGGAGGAGATCTATCTTCTTCCTGAAAATCTGCAGTTAAAGAACTAAAAGATAACTTTTGATCTTTTAGTTTGAATCTTTAATCTTTAATCTTTAATCCCTGAACGACCTCTTCTACTTTGAAATTCGAACTGTAATGATCTTTTAATTCGTTCCTAAAGATAGATCTTCTAATCTTCTGCTAACTGCACAATAATCTGTTAAAGATATAACAGATTTATATGTCCAGTATTATCGGGCCGGATGTCAGGACATCGTGTCCGACATCGTGGATCCTGCAGCTTCACTTCTGCACTTGACTTTTATCTTGCATTGTACAGCAACTCCAGTATTCTCGGGCAGGATGTCAGGACATTGTATCCGACATCGTGGATCCTGCAACTTCAATTCTTCATTTGACATTTTATCTTGCCTTGTGCATTGTGCAGCCCGATCTCATTCCTTGATATAATGTTGGACATCATGTGCAGCAACTCCAGCTTTCCTTCATTGTCTAAGTGCTTATGTTTTAACAAAATCTTAGCCAATCTTTTAAAGCTCAGTAGAGCTAAACACTAACAATCTCCCCCTTTGGCAAATTTTGTCTAAAACATACTTAGACACTTCCTGAGCAGGTACGAGCAGTTATGCATGTGGGATCAGCAACTTCCATTTTCAGAGTAATCAAGCACAGCGGAAATTCTTCAAGTTGCTAATCTACAAGTCTTCTCCAGGATGTCAAGACATCTCGCGTGACATCAGCTTTCTGCTTCTGCTCCCCCTGTCTCCATGCTTACTGCATCATCTTCTATCAGCTACTAGTCTTCTCCAGGATGTCAAGACATCTCATGTGACATCCGCTATCTGCTCCCCCTGTCTTCATGCTCCTACTGCAGCATCTTCTAGTAGCTTACATCAGTCATCATCAGCAGCAGTCTCCCCCTCAAAATCGTGTACATACAACTCCCCCTCAAGGTTATGAATCATGCATACATCGTATCCTACTGCCATACATCATACATAGTATCCTACTACTCAAAATCATGCATAATAGCAAGCATAATACTATTACTCCCCCTTTTTAGACATAAATTTGGCAAAAGTAGGATGCATGAAATTAAAGTGCAAATATTACAGACCAATAACAATCAATTGTTCAAAGGGACATGCCCCTATATCTAGTAACAGTGAAAAACAAAATTAAAGGTCTGATGATCATGGGGTGGCTTCAGAATCATCATCGGATTCTGTCTCTTCTGCTGCATCTTCCTCTTCCTCAGCAGCTTCTTCTTCTTCTTCAGCTGCTTCTCCTTCTTCCTCAGCTGCTTCTTCATCATCAATGCCACTCTCTGAGAGCCTTTTGATCAGCAGTTCTAGCTCCATCTTCTTCTCTGTGGTGGCTTTGATGGTTGCTTCCAGCACCTTGCATGTGTCCTTGAGTTCAGCAATCAGAGCATCCTTGGACACAGCACCTGAAGCAGCAGCTTTCCCTGATGTCGAGACAGATGTCGAGACAATGTCTGGGACATGTGTCCCTTCAAACAGTTTGTAATGCAGGGATAGAGGAGATTCTCTCTTCATCACAGAGTCAGTGTAGTTTAACATATTGGGATGCTGACTCAACATAATGCCACATAATACAGTAGGGAAGGCAATGGGTAATTTGACAGCAAATGATTCTGAATGCTTAACAGTTTGATCAAAGATATAGTTTCCAAAATTAAATTTGGATTTGGTTCCAACAGCATACAGAAATTTACCCAAACCTGTGGCAACAGTGGAAGTATGATTGGTGGGAACCCAGTTTGCAGCTCCAATCCTGTGCAGAATTGCATACTTCACACTTAGCTTCCCTGCTGAAAGCTTCCCTTTCTTTGGCCAGTGCTGGACTCGTTTTGCAGTGATTTCCTTGGCAATTTGATGCTCAGAAACAGCAATATCTATCACTCCATCAGTAGGTCTGCCCAGATACTTGTTAATCACAGCAGGGGAGAATTTAACACACTTTCCTCTGACAAACACCTTTTGATAATCATCACTTTTTCTGTTTGATATGTCAGAGGGAATGTTGACAATGAATTCCCTGACTAAGCCTTCATAGCAATCTCCCAACTTGCTGACAGTCTTCAGCAGTCCAGCAGCCTTGATGAGGTCCATGATCTCCTTGCAATCCAAGGCAGCTCTTCCCAGTTCTCTTTCCAAGGCCAGTCTTCGTTGATACACGAATTTCCACCTTTCAGCATTGCCAATGGAGTGGAATGAAATGTTGTCCAATGGTGCATCAGGAACATTACCAGGCACCTTTCTTCCAGATTTCTTGGCCCTCTTAGATGTCGAGACATCTAGTTCGACATCCTCATCAGAATCAGATGAGGAAATTTCTTTCCTCTTCTTGGAGGGGATAGCAACCTTGCTTCTTCTGGATGTGGCAGGAGTGATTGGAGTACTCTTCTTCTGGGCCATAGTCTTGATTCGTCCAGACCTCTTAAGGGGGGTTTTTCCCTTTCTGTTTTGAAGTCTTTCCGCAATGCCAGGTGCCAACCTGTTGGCAATGGGTTCTTCATCAGATTCGACTTCTTCCAGGTCAATGAGGTCACCTGGAGCAGGTTCTGGTGCCCTTGGTGCAGGAGTCTCCTCTGCGGCTTGATCATCTTCCTCAGTTGATCCCTCTTCACTGGGTGAAGGGAGTGCTTCAGCATTTGGAGCGGAAGATGTTGGAACATCTTTCTTGACATCAGGCACAGAAACATTTGGGTTGGACGATGTTGGGACATCTTCATCAGCTTCAGGAACAGAGGCGTCTTTCAAGATGCTACTCACAATGCTGCGTATTTTCTTGTCCATCTCCGTGTCTACTTCCCTAGGACTCGTTGCAGGGCTAGGGTTTTCAGCAATCTTCACTCCCTGTGGTCTTCTGGGAACCAGTTTTTCAGGGACAGAGGCTTGACCAGGAATTATTTGGATGGGTTGGATGTTGAGTTCAGGTTGTTCCTGGTGTGGAGATGATGGGACAGATGGTGAACCAGAAGCTGCAGTTTCTTTTGATGAGGTAGCCATGGAAAAGCAGAGCGTTTGGAATGATTTCGTAAATCTCAGAAAACTATTGGGAAATGCTGATGAAAACACGAATGTCAAGCAGATATATATTTGAATGAGGAATGTAGAGGGCCGTGTGAAGCAACGGTCGAATTTTCCTTGGTTCAGTAGTGAACGTGCTATTAATGCTAAGTGATTCGTTTGGGCACGTTCAGATTGCTGTAGTTGCTATAATTCCTCTAGCACACAAATGCCCAGCTTGCCCCTCAGTTTTTCAAACTGATTTGCATCCAAAGCCTTTGTGAAAATATCTGCTATTTGTTCCTCAGTATCAACATGCTTCAGTGTGATCACTTTATCATCAACAAGATCTCTGATATAGTGATGTCTAATGTCAATGTGCTTGGTTCTGCTGTGTTGAACAGGATTTTTAGAAATATTAATAGCACTCATGTTGTCACAGTACAATGTCATGACATCTTGTTCGACATTGTACTCCTTCAGCATCTGCTTCATCCAAACTAGCTGTGAACAGCTGCTTCCTGCTGCAATATACTCGGCTTCTGCTGTAGATAGGGACACACAGTTTTGCTTCTTGCTGAACCATGAAATAAGATTGGTTCCCAAATAGAAGCATCCACCAGAAGTGCTTTTTCTGTCATCTGCACTTCCAGCCCAATCAGCATCACAATACCCAACCAGCATTGGATTTGAACAATGACAGTACATAATCCCATAGTCACTGGTGCCATTTACATATTTCAAAATTCTCTTTACTTGAGTCAAGTGACTTATCTTAGGATTGGCTTGATATCTTGCACAAACACCTACTGCATAGGTGATGTCGGGTCTGCTAGCTGTTAAGTATAGTAAGCTCCCTATCATGCTTCTGTACAGGCTTTGATCAACACTGGTGCCAGCTTCATCCTTTGACAGCTTCAAGTGAGTAGGTGCAGGTGTTCTTTTATGGCTGGCATTCTCCATCCCAAACTTCTTGACAATGTTCTTTGCATACCTGCTTTGTGAGAGGAATATGGAGTCCTCCATCTGCTTCACTTGAAGTCCCAGAAAATAAGTCAGCTCTCCAACAAGACTCATCTCAAATTCAGATTGCATCTGTTGGACAAAATGTCGAAGCATCTCATTCGACATCCCTCCAAACACAATGTCATCAACATATATCTGTGCAATCATCAAGTTTTCAGCATCTTGCTTGACAAAGAGAGTCTTGTCAATTCCTCCCTTCCTATACCCTTGCTGAGTAAGGAACTCTGTTAGCCTTTCATACCAAGCTCTTGGAGCTTGCTTCAGTCCATAGAGAGCCTTCTTGAGCCTGTATACATGATCTGGATGAGTCGGGTCTGCAAATCCCTTTGGCTGCTCCACATAGACTTCTTCATTCAGGTATCCATTCAGAAATGCGCTCTTCACATCCATCTGGTACAGCTTGAATTTGAGGATGCAAGCCACACCAAGTAATAATCTGATGGACTCAAGTCTAGCAACTGGGGCAAAAGTCTCATCAAAGTCTACACCTTCAATCTGAGTGTAGCCTTGAGCAACCAGTCTGGCCTTGTTTCTGGTTATGACACCTTCTTCATTGGTTTTGTTCTTGAAGATCCACTTGGTGCCAATCACATTAGTTCCCTCGGGCCTAGGAACTAGCTCCCAGACTTCATTCCTTTTGAATTGCTCCAATTCTTCTTGCATGGCATTGATCCAGAACTCATCTGTCAGTGCCTCTTTCACGTTCTTGGGCTCAATTTTGGAGACAAAACATGAGTTTGAGACGATCTCAACCTCCCTTGATCTTGTAGTGACCCCTCTGTTTGGATCTCCTATAATCAGCTCCTTGGGGTGCATCTTCTGGATTCTAATGGAGGGTCTCTTGTCAGGTTGGTTGATGTTTGAATCATCTGTAGCAGGATCAGAGTTTTCTGCATTTTCTCCACTTTTAGCTGCATCTGCTACATTGTCTCCCGATGTTCTGACATCTTCTTCGACATCTTTCTTTCTTGCTGGAGACAGATCATCAACAACCACATTGATGGATTCCATCACTGTTCTGGTTCTGGAATTGAATACTCTATATGCTCTGCTGTTTGTAGAGTATCCCAGGAATATTCCTGCATCACTCTTGGGATCCATCTTTCTCCTTTGCTCTCTATCTGCCAAGATGTAACATGGACTTCCAAAGATGTGAAAGTGCTTGACAGATGGCTTCCTCCCTTTCCAGATTTCATACAGGGTGGTTGAAGTCCCTCTTCTCAGTGTGACTCTGTTGTGGATGTAGCATGCTGTGTTCATGGCTTCAGCCCAGAGATTATAGGGAAGTTCTTTGGCATGAAGCATGACCCGAGCAGCCTCTTGCAAGGTCCTGTTTTTCCTTTCAACTATGCCATTCTGTTGTGGTGTAATGGCTGCAGAGAACTCATGAGTGATGCCTTCAGATGTGCAGAATTCAGTGAACCTGCTGTTTTCAAATTCTCTGCCATGGTCGCTCCTGATTCTCTTGATCACACAGTCCTTTTCTCTTTGAAGTCTTAGACTCAACTCTTTGAATACTTCAAGGGTTTCTGATTTCTCTCTGATAAAGTTGACCCAGGTAAATCTGGAGAAATCATCCACAACAACATAGGCATACCTCTTTCCTCCAAGGCTTTCAACTTGCATAGGCCCCATCAAATCCATGTGAAGTAGTTCCAGTACCCTGGAAGTGGTCTGATGTTGAAGCTTCTGGTGGGACATCTTGACTTGCTTTCCAATCTGACATTCACCACAGATTCTGCCTTCTTCTATTTTCAGATTGGGAATGCCTCTAACCGCACCTTTGTCCATGATTTTCTTCATGCCTCTTAAGTGCAGATGTCCAAATCTTTGATGCCATCTTCTAACTTCATCTTCTTTGGAGGATAGACATGTGGAGGAGTAGCTGGTTTCTTGAGGTGTCCATAGGTAACAATTGTCCTTTGATCTGCTGCCCTTCATCAGAACTTCATTCTTCTCATTTGTCACCAAGCATTCTGACTTTGTGAAGTTCACATTGAATCCTTCATCACACAGCTGACTGATGCTGATCAAGTTTGCAGTCAGTCCCTTCACCAGCAGTACTTTGTCCAGACTAGGAAGTCCATTATGAACTAGCCTTCCCATTCCAATGATCTTTCCTTTAGAGCCATCTCCAAATGTCACATAGCTAGTGGAGCAGGGCTCAATGTTCACCAGGAATTCTTTAACTCCTGTCATGTGTCTGGAACAGCCGCTATCTAGGTACCAATCTTCCTTAGCTGATGCTCTAAGTGAAGTATGAACAACAAGACTAACAGTCTTGTGTTTTGGAACCCACATCATCTTCTTTCTGCTGTTGCTGCTTTGAGTTCCATGATGTGGATGGCCATGTAGATGATAGCAAAAGGGCTTTATGTGACCATACTTGCCACAGTAGTGACACCTCCACTTCTTTCTTTTGCTCTTTTTCTGCTGCATTCCATGATGTCGAGACCGATGTTGTGACATCGTGGCTCCAGTCCTGTTTTTGGCAGGAACAAATTCTGTCATGGTTGTTCTGCCAGCAGACTTAGGATTAAATCCAAGTCCTCTCTGGTTTCCAGCATTCTTTCCAAGTAGCAGCACCTCATCAAGCGTATCTGAGCCTTTATTCAGCATCTTTATTGATTTGGTCATGTTTTCCAATTTAGAGTTCAGAAAACCGACTTCTCCTTTAAGCTCAGAGATCTCCTCTTTATGTGCCTCCTTCTCAGCCTCCAGGTCTGCAATGACCTTCTTCAGTTGTGCTTCTTGTTGAAGGATCTTCTCACTTTTGATGCATAGTTTTCTATAGGATGCAGCAAGCTCATCAAAAGTGATTTCACTGTCTGTATCACTTGAATCTTCAGCAGTTTCAAATATCCCAGTGAGTGCATTCACATCTCTGTCAGAATCACTTTCTTGTTCACTCTCTGTATCAGATTGACATACAGAGAGTCCCTTCCTGTGCTTCTTGAGATGAGTGGGACATTCAGCTATGATGTGTCCATAGCCTTCACACCCATGGCATTGAATTCCTTTGCTGTGACTGGGCTTTACATCTGATCTTTTCTGGTATTTACTGCCTTTCCTGATGTCGAAAGGGATGTTCTGGACATGTGGTTTCTGCCTCTTGTCCATTCTGTCCAGCACTTTGTTGAACTGCTTTCCAAGGAGCACAACTGCATTTGTCAGACCTTCATCAGTAGCCAGGTCATACTCATCTTCTTCTCCTTCATCATTGGACATGAAAGCCAGATTCTTGCTCTTCTTTTCAGCCCTATCCGAGAGTCCTAGCTCAAAGGTTTGAAGAGAACCAATGAGTTCATCTACTCTCATGTTGCAAATGTCTTGGGCCTCCTCTATTGCAGTGACTTTCATGTCAAATCTCTTAGGCAAGGATCTGAGGATCTTTCTCACCAGCTTTTCATCTGTTATCCTCTCTCCCAAGGCAGTGCAAGCATTGGCAATTTCAAGAATGTTCATGTGGAAGTCATGAATACACTCTTCCTCCTTCATCTTCAGATTTTCGAATCTTGTAGCCAAGAGTTGCAATCTGGACATCTTCACTTTGGAGGTTCCTTCATGAGTGATTTTCAGGATCTCCCATGCATCTTTGGCCACTGTGCAAGTGTTGATTAGTCTGAAGATGTTCTTGTCAACTCCATTGAATAGTGCATTCAAAGCTTTGGAGTTTCCAAGTGCCAATTCGTCCTCTTCTTTAGTCCAGTCTTCTTCTGGCTTCAATTCATCAGTGGGCTTTCCTTCTGTGTCCAGCATCTTGGGATGTTCCCAGCCTTTGATGACAGCTTTCCAGGTTCTGCTATCCAGTGATTTGAGGAAGGCCACCATTCTTGCTTTCCAGTATTCATAGTTGCTTCCATCAAGAATTGGTGGTCTGTTCACTGGTCCTCCTTCTTTCTCCATGTTCATCAGAATTTATCTCCCCAGATCTCACTCTGTGATTTCGAGTGTTAGCTCTGATACCAATTGAAATTCTGATACCAGGGGACAGATGTCGTACAGGATGTCACGACATCACGCTTCAGAACATGCAGTTTATGTGTGTCCGTATGAACAGATTAAACAAGTAATAACACAAGAGAATTGTTTACCCAGTTCGGTGCAACCTCACCTACATCTGGGGGCTACCAAGCCAGGGAGGAAATCCACTCTCAATAGTGTTAGTTCAAGGTCTAACAACCCCTGTTTACAACCTTCTCACCTAACCACTACCCGTGCGATCTCTACCTAAGACCCAATCTTAGATATGAGAACCTCTGCTCACTCCCTCTCACTCACACTCCCGTGTTTACAATTTATTCAAAGACACACCAGAGATCAACTCTGAACAAATGGGATCAACCCTACACAATAGAGATCAACTCTACACACTCAGGTCCAACACTTGATGTTAGTATACCATCAAGGTGGCTCACAAAAACACTCAAGTCCTAAAACTCACAAACTAACTCTTCAATCCCGGACTTGGTACAGAACTCGTGCAGCCTCCATGATTATATAGCCGTGTACGATTCTGGGCTGCAAGTTCTTGATGCTGGAGGAGATCTATCTTCTTCCTGAAAATCTGCAGTTAAAGAACTAAAAGATAACTTTTGATCTTTTAGTTTGAATCTTTAATCTTTAATCTTTAATCCCTGAACGACCTCTTCTACTTTGAAATTCGAACTGTAATGATCTTTTAATTCGTTCCTAAAGATAGATCTTCTAATCTTCTGCTAACTGCACAATAATCTGTTAAAGATATAACAGATTTATATGTCCAGTATTATCGGGCCGGATGTCAGGACATCGTGTCCGACATCGTGGATCCTGCAGCTTCACTTCTGCACTTGACTTTTATCTTGCATTGTACAGCAACTCCAGTATTCTCGGGCAGGATGTCAGGACATTGTATCCGACATCGTGGATCCTGCAACTTCAATTCTTCATTTGACATTTTATCTTGCCTTGTGCATTGTGCAGCCCAATCTGATTCCTTGACATAACGTTGGACATCATGTGCAGCAACTCCAGCTTTCCTTCATTGTCTAAGTGCTTATGTTTTAACAAAATTTTAGCCAATCTTTTAAAACTCAGTAAAGCTAAGCACTAACAGTACGTACCACATTGCATCTGAGTGTTGAGTCAGGTGCATGCATCATTCTTGTTAGTGTTTAGCTCTACTGAGCTTTAAAAGATTGGCTAAGATTTTGTTAAAACATAAGCACTTAGACAATGAAGGAAAGCTGGAGTTGCTGCACATGATGTCCAACGTTATGTCAAGGAATCAGATTGGGCTGCACAATGCACAAGGCAAGATAAAATGTCAAATGAAGAATTGAAGCTGCAGGATCCACGATGTCGGATACGATGTCCAGGACATCCTGCCCGAAAATACTGGACACATAAATCTGTTATATCTTTAACAAATTAATGTGCAGTTAGCAACAGATTTGGCGATCTATCTTTAGGAACGAATTAAAAGATAATTAAAGTTCGAATTACAAACTTGAATAGTTCGTTCAGGGATTAAAGATTAAAGATAAAAACTAAAAGATCAAACTTTATCTTTTAGATATTTAAGTGCAGATTTTCAGGAGAATGATAGATCTTATCCAGCGCAAGTTGTTGCAGCCCAGATACGCACACTGCTATATAAACATGAAGGCTGCACGAGTTTTGTACCAAGTCCGAGATTGAAGAGTTATTTTGTGAGTTTTGGGACTTGAGTGTTTTGTGAGCCACCTTGATGTTACCCTAACATCAAGTGTTGGACCTGAGTGTGTAGAGTTGATCTCTATTGTTCAGAGAGCAATCTCTGGTGTGTCTTTGATTTATTTGTAAACACGGGAGAGTGATTGAGAGGGAGTGAGAGGGGTTCTCATATCTAAGAGTGGCTCTTAGGTAGAGGTTGCATGGGTAGTGGTTAGGTGAGAAGGTTGTAAACAGTGGCTGTTAGATCTTCGAACTAACACTATTTTAGTGGATTTCCTCCCTGGCTTGGTAGCCCCCAGATGTAGGTGACGTTGCACCGAACTGGGTTAACAATTCTCTTGTGTTATTTACTTGTTTAATCTGTTCATACTGTCAAATATAATCTGCATGTTCTGAAGCGTGATGTCGTGACATCCGGTACGACATCTGTCATCGGTATCAGAATTTCAATTGGTATCAGAGCAGGCACTCTAAATCACTGAGTGAGATCTAGGGAGATAAATTCTGATGAACATGGAGAAAGAAGGAGGACCAGTGAACAGACCACCAATTCTGGATGGATCCAACTATGAATACTGGAAAGCAAGGATGGTGGCCTTCCTCAAATCACTGGATAGCAGAACCTGGAAAGCTGTCATCAAAGGCTGGGAACATCCCAAGATGCTGGACACAGAAGGAAAGCCCACTAATGAATTGAAGCCAGAAGAAGACTGGACAAAAGAAGAAGACGAATTGGCACTTGGAAACTCCAAAGCCTTGAATGCCCTATTCAATGGAGTTGACAAGAATATCTTCAGACTGATCAACACATGCACAGTGGCCAAGGATGCATGGGAGATCCTGAAAACCACTCATGAAGGAACCTCCAAAGTGAAGATGTCCAGATTGCAACTATTGGCTACAAAATTCGAAAATCTGAAGATGAAGGAGGAAGAGTGTATTCATGACTTCCACATGAACATTCTTGAAATTGCCAATGCTTGCACTGCCTTGGGAGAAAGGATGACAGATGAAAAGCTGGTGAGAAAGATCCTCAGATCTTTGCCTAAGAGATTTGACATGAAAGTCACTGCAATAGAGGAGGCCCAAGACATTTGCAACATGAGAGTAGATGAACTCATTGGTTCCCTTCAAACCTTTGAGCTAGGACTCTCAGATAGGACTGAAAAGAAGAGCAAGAACCTGGCGTTTGTATCCAATGATGAAGGAGAAGAAGATGAGTATGACATGGATACTGATGAAGGTCTGACTAACGCAGTTGTGCTTCTTGGAAAACAGTTCAACAAAGTGCTGAACAGAATGGACAGGAGGCAGAAACCACATGTCCGGAACATCCCTTTCGACATCAGGAAAGGTAGTGAACACCACAAAAAGTCAGATGAAAAGCCCAGTCACAGCAAAGAAATTCAATGCCATGGGTGTGAAGGCTATGGGCACATCAAAGCTGAATGTCCCACCCATCTCAAGAAGCAGAGGAAAGGACTTTCTGTATGTCGGTCTGATGATACAGAGAGTGAACAAGAAAGTGATTCTGACAGAGATATGAATGCACTCACTGGGAGATTTGAATCTGATGAAGATTCAAGTGATATTGAAATCACTTTTGATGAGCTTGCTATATCCTATAGAAAACTATGCATCAAAAGTGAGAAGATTCTTCAGCAAGAAGCACAACTGAAGAAGGTCATTGCAAATCTGGAGGCTGAGAAGGAGGCACATGAAGAGGAGATCTCTGAGCTTAAAGGAGAAGTTGGTTTTCTGAACTCTAAACTGGAAAACATGACAAAATCAATAAAGATGCTGAATAAAGGCTCAGATATGCTTGATGAGGTGCTACAGCTTGGGAAGAATGTTGGAAACCAGAGAGGACTTGGGTTTAATCATAAATCTGCTGGCAGAATAACCATGACAGAATTTGTTCCTGCCAAAAACAGCACTGGAGCCACGATGTCACAACATCGGTCTCGACATCATGGAACGCAGCAGAAAAAGAGTAAAAGAAAGAAGTGGAGGTGTCACTACTGTGGCAAGTATGGTCACATAAAGCCCTTTTGCTATCATCTACATGGCCATCCACATCATGGAACTCAAAGTAGCAGCAGCAGAAGGAAGATGATGTGGGTTCCAAAACACAAGATTGTCAGTCTTGTTGTTCATACTTCACTTAGAGCATCAGCTAAGGAAGATTGGTACCTAGATAGCGGTTGTTCCAGACACATGACAGGAGTTAAAGAATTCCTGGTGAACATTGAACCCTGCTCCACTAGCTATGTGACATTTGGAGATGGCTCTAAAGGAAAGATCACTGGAATGGGAAAGCTAGTCCATGATGGACTTCCTAGTCTGAACAAAGTACTGCTGGTGAAGGGACTGACTGCAAACTTGATCAGCATCAGTCAGTTGTGTGATGAAGGATTCAATGTAAACTTCACAAAGTCAGAATGCTTGGTGACAAATGAGAAGAGTGAAGTTCTAATGAAGGGCAGCAGATCAAAGGACAACTGTTACCTATGGACACCTCAAGAAACCAGTTACTCCTCCACATGTCTATCCTCCAAAGAAGATGAAGTCAAAATATGGCATCAAAGATTTGGACATCTGCACTTAAGAGGCATGAAGAAAATCATTGACAAAGGTGCTGTTAGAGGCATTCCCAATCTGAAAATAGAAGAAGGCAGAATCTGTGGTGAATGTCAGATTGGAAAGCAAGTCAAGATGTCCCACCAGAAGCTTCAACATCAGACCACTTCCAGGGTGCTGGAACTACTTCACATGGACTTGATGGGGCCTATGCAAGTTGAAAGCCTTGGAGGAAAGAGGTATGCCTATGTTGTTGTGGATGATTTCTCCAGATTTACCTGGGTCAACTTTATCAGAGAGAAATCAGACACCTTTGAAGTATTCAAAGAGTTGAGTCTAAGACTTCAAAGAGAAAAAGACTGTGTCATCAAGAGAATTAGGAGTGACCATGGCAGAGAGTTTGAAAACAGCAAGTTTACTGAATTCTGCACATCTGAAGGCATCACTCATGAGTTCTCTGCAGCCATTACACCACAACAAAATGGCATAGTTGAAAGGAAAAACAGGACTTTGCAGGAAGCTGCTAGGGTCATGCTTCATGCCAAATAACTTCCCTATAATCTCTGGGCTGAAGCCATGAACACAGCATGCTATATCCACAACAGAGTCACACTTAGAAGAGGGACTCCGACCACACTGTATGAAATCTGGAAAGGGAGGAAGCCAACTGTCAAGCACTTCCACATCTTTGGAAGTCCATGTTACATTTTGGCAGATAGAGAGCAAAGGAGAAAGATGGATCCCAAGAGTGATGCAGGAATATTCTTGGGATACTCCACAAACAGCAGAGCATATAGAGTACTCAATTCCAGAACCAGAACTGTGATGGAATCCATCAATGTGGTTGTTGATGATCTAACTCCAGTAAGAAAGAAGGATGTCGAAGAAGATGTCAGAACATCGGGAGACAATGTAGCAGATACAGCTAAAAGTGCAGAAAATGCAGAAAACTCTGATTCTGCTACAGATGAACCAAACATCAATCAACCTGACAAGAGTCCCTCCATTAGAATCCAGAAGATGCACCCCAAGGAGCTGATTATAGGAGATCCAAACAGAGGAGTCACTACAAGATCAAGGGAGATTGAGATTGTCTCCAATTCATGTTTTGTCTCCAAAATGGAGCCCAAGAATGTGAAAGAGGCACTGACTGATGAGTTCTGGATCAATGCTATGCAAGAAGAATTGGAGCAATTCAAAAGGAATGAAGTTTGGGAGCTAGTTCCTAGACCCGAGGGAACTAATGTGATTGGCACCAAGTGGATCTTCAAGAACAAAACCAATGAAGAAGGTGTTATAACCAGAAACAAGGCCAGACTTGTTGCTCAAGGCTACACTCAGATTGAAGGTGTAGACTTTGATGAAACTTTCGCCCCTATTGCTAGACTTGAGTCCATCAGATTGTTACTTGGTGTAGCTTGCATCCTCAAATTCAAGCTGTACCAGATGGATGTGAAGAGCGCGTTTCTGAATGGATACCTGAATGAAGAAGCCTATGTGGAGCAGCCAAAGGGATTTGTAGATCCAACTCATCCAGATCATGTATACAGGCTCAAGAAGGCTCTCTATGGATTGAAGCAAGCTCCAAGAGCTTGGTATGAAAGGTTAACAGAGTTCCTTACTCAGCAAGGGTATAGGAAGGGAGGAATTGACAAGACTCTCTTTGTCAAACAAGATGCTGAAAACTTGATGATAGCACAGATATATGTTGATGACATTGTGTTTGGAGGGATGTCGAATGAGATGCTTCGACATTTTGTCCAACAGATGCAATCTGAATTTGAGATGAGTCTTGTTGGAGAGCTGACTTATTTTCTGGGACTCCAAGTGAAGCAGATGGAAGACTCCATATTCCTCTCACAAAGCAAGTATGCAAAGAACATTGTCAAGAAGTTTGGGATGGAAAATGCCAGCCATAAAAGAACACCTGCACCTACTCACTTGAAGCTGTCAAAAGATGAAGCTGGCACCAGTGTTGATCAAAGTCTGTACAGAAGCATGATTGGGAGCTTACTATATTTAACAGCAAGCAGACCTGACATCACCTTTGCAGTAGGTGTTTGTGCAAGATATCAAGCCAACCCTAAGATAAGTCACTTGAATCAAGTAAAGAGAATTCTGAAATATGTAAATGGCACCAGTGACTATGGGATTATGTACTGTCATTGTTCAGATTCAATGCTGGTTGGATATTGTGATGCTGATTGGGCTGGAAGTGCAGATGACAGAAAAAGCACTTCTGGTGGATGTTTCTATTTGGGAAACAATCTTATTTCATGGTTCAGTAAGAAGCAGAACTGTGTGTCCCTATCTACTGCAGAAGCAGAGTATATTGCAGCAGGAAGCAGCTGTTCACAACTAGTTTGGATGAAGCAGATGCTGAAGGAGTACAATGTCGAACAAGATGTCATGACATTGTACTGTGACAACATGAGTGCTATTAATATTTCTAAAAATCCTGTTCAACACAGCAGAACCAAGCACATTGACATTAGACATCACTATATTAGAGATCTTGTTGATGATAAAGTTATCACACTGAAGCATGTTGACACTGAGGAACAAATAGCAGATATTTTCACAAAGGCATTGGATGCAAATCAGTTTGAAAAACTGAGGGGCAAGCTGGGCATTTGTCTGCTAGAGGATTTATAGCAATTACTTTTATCTGAACGTGCTCAAACGTTAATAGCGCGTTCACTACTGGGCCAAAACAAATTCGACCGTTGCTTCACACGACCCTCTACATTCCTCATTCAAACTCATATTTTCGTGGTAATCTCGTTTTCATCAGCATTCCCCAACACCTCTCAGAGATTCACGAAACCACTCCAAAGGCTCTGCTTCTCCATGGCTACCTCACCAAAAGAAACTTCATCTCCTGGTTCACCCTCTGTACCATCATCTCCATCATCCACCAAAGCACCATCAAACCAAGAACAACCTGAATTCAATATCCAACCCATACAAATGATTCCTGGTCAAGCCCCTATTCCTGAGAAACTGGTCCCCAAAAGACAACAGGGAGTGAAGATTTCTGAAAACCCTAGCCTTGCAACAAGTCCTAGGGAAGTAGACACGGAGATGGATAAGAAGATCCGCAGTATTGTGAGTAGCATTCTGAAAAATGCTTCTGTCCCTGATGCTGATAAAGATGTTCCAACATCTTCCACCCCAAATGCTGAAGTCCTCTCTTCATCCAGTAAAGAGGAATCAACAGAGGAAGAGGATCAAGCCACAGAGGAGACCCCTGCACCAAGGGCACCAGAACCTGCTCCAGGTGACCTTGTCGCAACCTACCCTTCGGCGGGAGGGCGACGCGAGACTCGCGGGATGCGTGTTCCATGAAAGGAATACGCGCGGAGTCGCCACCAACGTTTATTTGAGGAAAACGTCGGAAAAAACCGGAAAAGACGCGATCTACGAACTTTTAAGTTGAAAGGTTCGGGAGTTGTATTTACGCACGGGGAAGGTATTAGCACCCCACACGCCCGTCCCAAGGGACGGCAGCCTTTAATCGAATGTGCAAACATGACTTTGATTTTTTGTTCCCTTTTATGTTCTTATATCCTTTATACCCTTTTTATATTTTTTCCTTTTTTGTGGTCGACAAGGGTGTTTCCCTTTGCTCCTACGTATTCCTCAATTTGGGATGAGAAAATCAGACCTACGTAGTTCTTTCGGAACAAAGTGTTTGGTTAAGTTGTTTTTGTCTTTTTTGCAAAATATGTTTTTATTGAACAAAAGGTCATTTAAGGTGTTGGACCATTAAACGGTCTTTTGATTTTGAAAGGGGAGAAATGTTAAGGCGTTGGACCATTAACGATCTCTCGTTTTTGAAAGGAGAGAAACGTTAAGGCATTGGACCATTAACGATCTCTTGGGGTGGTCGACAAAAGCGGGGCTTTTGCTCCTACGTATCCTCAATGAGGAACTCAGACCTACGTAGTTCTTTCAAAAGCGGTAAAGTCACATGTTGATTTTATGCTTTTGAACGGTCCATGTTAACCGATAAAAGCAAAGAGGACCGTTTAAGGCGTTGGACCTTAAAACGGTTTTTAGTGATTTTCGGACAAAACTTGATTTGTGAGTCTATTTTAGTCTTAGTTTCACTTTGGTTATTAATCAATTCATTCAAGGAAACTTCCAAAGAAAAACGTCCGATTGATTTTTTTAATTTATTTTATTCAAAGATATTTTGATTATTTTATTATTATTTTTCAAGATATTTTGATTATTTTATTATTATTTTACTTTTTTTGGTTTAACCGAGGTTATAGCGTGAACGATCGGTTAGATTTCGTTTTAACAGTGATTAAACGAGATTACAACACAAATGATCGGTTGAAATTCATTTTATCATTTATTAGATGAGAAAACGGCTTAAATAAATGGTTAAAGCACGTTAAAAACGGAAGAAAAGAAAACTGAAAGTAAACGAAATTAAAGTGAAAGTAGACAAAACAAGAAATGAATTGAAAGTCTCGAATTCGAAAACTTACCCGTTGAAGAACGAAGAACGAACGAAGAACGGATGAAGAACGGTGAAGAACGATGAAGAATTTCCACAGAATCGCTTACGGAAGCGTTTCGGAAGCGCCTCGGCTTAGATTTTCTTCACGGAAATGATTTTTCCAAGCAAATTCGAAAGAGAGAGAAGTGCCAAAGGGGCTGAACATTTTGAAACAGCTCCCCCCTCCCCTATTTATAGAAAAAAAGGGAGGTGCTTGCCGCCCAAAGACTTAATGAAGAAGATTTCTAAGCGCACCCGAATTACTAAGTTCACCCCCCCTTTTCGTATTTTACGGAAAAGTTACGGAAGCCTTACGGAACTGTTTTCGAATTTGATTTTCATCTTTTTTCTTTTCCCTTTTACCAATGTTAAGTGGAATATGCTTACCCAAGGTTTTCGGAAATTTTACGGAAGTATTACGGAAGCCGCGGAAGCCCCGAAAACCATTTTTCAAAAACGTGGAGGAGCTTGCCGCCCAGTTGCTTCCTCCTTAAGCAACCCAACTTCCAAAATGTTCTAGAAGGGCCTAGATTTGAATTGCTATTTACACCCCTATCTTGATAAGTTCACCCCCTTACCTTTTTTGGTGATTCTTTTTTCGTAAAGTTACGGAAACTTACGAATCTCGTAACGATACTTGTTTTCTTTCCGTAATGTTACGGAACCTTGCGGATTACATAATCATCCCCCTTTTGACTTACGGAATGTTACGGAATCTCACTTAATTATGCAACGATGCTTCCATTTGATTTCCGGTGTGTCACGGAAACTTACGGATTGTGCATCAATATTTTTTGGTTTTTTGGCATGTCCTGGAATTTCATAAATTGCCTAATGATGGGTGCCAAGCACCTCACAAGGACCAAAGAATGGTCGCATGTCATCAAGCAAAGGTCCCCGGACGAAATTAGGGTATGACAGTTGCCCCTCTTTACTTGTCTTTTATTGGAGATAAAAGGAAAGTAAAGATAAGACACTAATTTCGTTCCTCTCGATTTGACGAGAGTCGCGGGTGACCATAAAATCTCCACATGCAAATGACTTGTTGTTCCCGGATTTTCACAAATTACCTAATGATGGGTGCCAAGCACCTCACAAGGACCAAAGAAAGGTCGCATGTCATCAAGCAAAGGTACCCGGACGAAAATTAGTGTATGACACTAATTTCGCTCCTCTCGGTTGACGAGAGTCGCGGGTGACCATGACTTGTCGTTCCCGGATTTTCACAAATTGCCTAACGATGGGTGCCAAGCACCTTACAAGGACCAAAGAAAGGTCGCATGTCATCAAGCAAAGGTACCCGGACGAAAATTAGTGTATGACACTAATTTCGCTCCTCTCGGTTGACGAGAGTCGCGGGTGACCATGACTTGTCGTTCCCAAAATTTCACAAATTGCCTAATGATGGGTGCCAAGCACCTCACAAGGACCAAAGAATGGTCGCATGTCATCAAGCAAAGGTCCCCGAAAATCAGTGTATGACACTAATTTCGCTCCTCTCTGTTGACGAGAGTCGCGGGCGACCATGAAATTTCCGCATGTAAATGACTTTGTTGTTCCCGGAGGAACAAAAGGTGCAGAAGACTGTGTCAGCCCCTGCATGCTATCAAGCGTTCTGTCTTACAGATAGCAAAAGAATGGGTGCGAATAACCATAAGGTATCTCCGCGTATCATGTGTGCAGAATGACCAAACTTGGTCTCTGCGTGCCATCGGACACAACTGTGTCTAAATAGCAAAGGGGTGCGGATAACCGTAAGGTATCTCCGCGTATCATGTGTGCAGAATGACCAAACTTGGTCTCTGCTTGCCATCGGACACAACTGTGTCTGCCTAGCAAAGGGGTGCGGATAACCGTAAGGTATCTCCGCGTATCATGTGTGCAGAATGACCAAACTTGGTCTCTGCTTGCCATCGGACACAACTGTGTCTGCCTAGCAAAGGGGTGCGGATAACCGTAAGGTATCTCCGCGTATCATGTGTGCAGAATGACCAAACTTGGTCTCTGCTTGCCATCGGACACAACTGTGTCTGCCTAGCAAAGGGGTGCGGATAACCGTAAGGTATCTCCGCGTATCATGTGTGCAGAATGACCAAACTTGGTCTCTGCTTGCCATCGGACACAACTGTGTCTGCCTAGCAAAGGGGTGCGGATAACCGTAAGGTATCTCCGCGTATCATGTGTGCAGAATGACCAAACTTGGTCTCTGCTTGCCATCGGACACAACTGTGTCTGCCTAGCAAAGGGGTGCGGATAACCGTAAGGTATCTCCGCGTATCATGTGTGCAGAATGACCAAACTTGGTCTCTGCTTGCCATCGGACACAACTGTGTCTGCCTAGCAAAGGGGTGCGGATAACCGTAAGGTATCTCCGCGTATCATGTGTGCAGAATGACCAAACTTGGTCTCTGCGTGCCATCGGACAACAACTGTGTCTAAATAGCAAAGGGGTGCGGATAACCGTAAGGTATCTCCGCGTATCATGTGTGCAGAATGACCAAACTTGGTCTCTGCGTGCCATCGGACAACAACTGTGTCTGAATGGCAAAAGGGTGCGGATAACCGTAAGGTGTCTCCGCGGGCTACCAGCTCTTGAGTCATGGCAACAAAAGGCGGTGTGGTCGACAAAAGCGAGGCTCTTGCTCCTACGTATCCTCCAATGAGGAACTCAGACCTACGTAGTTCTGGATAACTTGTGAGACTTGAAAAGTCTCCATCGGAAAATGATGACATCTCCGGAAAGGGCGCAGATGACCATATTGGTCTCTGCTCGTCAATCACACTTGGGGTCACTGAATGACGAGGTGCGGATAACCGTAAGGTGTCTCCGCGAGCTACCAGCTCTTGAGTCATGGCAACAAAAGGCGGTATGGTCGACAAAAGCGAGGCTCTTGCTCCTACGTATCCTCCAATGAGGAACTCAGACCTACGTAGTTCTGGATAACTTGTGAGACTTGAAAAAGTCTCGGTGTTTTCTCCACTAAAATGCAAACATGCTTTAGCAAAGAGACAAATATTCCAACTGATTAGAGCAGCATATGCCTTTTTGAGTGAAAAACAATGCGTCTACCGGGGAAGGAGAGTATGCTGATGAAATTTTCTCATAACCATAAATGAGATTTTGGATGTTAGCATTTCGTTTCTAAATGACCATTTAGAGGAAACACTGGGTTCGACAAAAATAGAAGAAAATCACTCAAAGTGTATCAATCTCGCACAGGTAAGTGTTTCATCCTAATTCCGAACCATAGATATGTCATGACTTGACTTTGCAAATTATTTCCTATCAAATCAAAAATTACATGTGTGATCATGGATCAAATAGGACTTCCCTTGGGAATGGGTTCTTTTGGGGAGTTTTTCGGCTTTTGATTATTTTTTTGCCTTTTCCTTTTCTGTTTTGGTTTTGCACGAGGCGAACAAGTCACCGACGCACAGGATTTTGGTTGGTAATCAAAGGGAGAAGACCACTTTAGGTCATGGTTTCCTTTTCTTTCTTTTGTTCATTTGGTGACAATTCTGTATTGTTCAGATATTGTCTGGTCAAAAGACCTTTCTGCACATTTCTTCTAGTTTCTTTGATCAAGAACTTTCTTTCCTTCCTTTTTTTACTTTCTCCCATTCTTTGGTTGGGAATTTTCTTTCTTTTCTTTTTGCTTTCTCCCACTCTTTGATTGGGAATTTCCTTTCTTTTCTTTTTGCTTTCTCCCACTCTTTGATTGGGAATTTCCTTTCTTTTCTTTTTGCTTTCTCTTTGATTGGAAATTTTCCTTCTTTCCTTTTTTGCTTCCGAGGGTAAGGATTATAGTGAGTCATGATTTTGGCTCAAGGTTTGTAGAATGGCTAGACATGATACATGTCGGGGTTTGGTTTGGCTCAAGGATAAAAGGGGTGCCCCACATTATTTCCATGACACAAATGCAAAAATGATGATTTGGAAACTTTATGCAAAACTGGTCATGCATGCACCTATGCGGACACTCAAGTGTCAAATTTTTATGGTCATGTGATGCTAGGGCTCAGGATTCATTTCCTCTATTTTAGTCAATCCAATGTTTCCAAAATATGTTCTTTTATCCATTTGTGCATTCATCCAAGTCCATTTCGGGCGTCCGGGAAAATTTCACAGCATTCACCCTTCAGGTTTACACACATTTTTTTTCAAAAACTAGCTATGATCAGCGAATTTTTCTTCAAAGAAAAGTTGGAAGTCATCTCTTTTCAAAAGCATGTTGGTTTTTCAGCTTGACAACTTATTTTTTCTTTTTTTCTCCCTCCTTTTTTTTTTTATCATTATCATTTGTTTATTTCTTTTTCTTGTTTGTTTTTTTTCCCTTTTTTTTCATGAGGTATTTTGCTACCTAAACATGTGTATATTTTTGTGAGGTATTTTTGCTATATACATGCATATCCAAGGTATCTTGCTACCTAAACATACATATATATGTTTTGTAAGGTATTTTTGCTGTATACATGCATATCCAAGGTATCTTGCTACCTAAACATACATATATATATTTCGTGAGGTATCTTTTTGCTACATACACGCATATCTAAGGTATCTTGCTACCTAAACATACATATATATATTTTGTGAAGTGTGTTTTTGTTTACATACATGCATATCTAAGGTATCTTTCTACCTAAACATACATATATATATTTTGTGAATTATTTTTTTGTTTACATACATGCATATCTAAGGTACTTTCACTACCTAAACATACATATATATATTTTGTGAAGTATTTTTTTGTTTACATACATGCGTATCTAAGGTATTTTCACTACCTAAACATACATATATATATTTTGTGAGGTATGACTACCTTCCGAGCTTGTGCTTGTTTTATTTAAATCCCCAGGATCATGAGCAACTAGGTGCGTCCTACTATAAAAAGTGATCAAATAACAAGCATAGATTCAAAAGGTACTAGGTTGCCTCCTAGTAGCGCTTCTTTAACGTCTTTAGCTGGACGCCTTATGACTTGTCGGTCACTGACCTAGTACTTTGCTTACCTTTGGCTTTGGACTTGGTCGCTTATTGGTCGGCCATGGGTCGTAAGCAACGCTCTAACCTTTTTGTGGATGAGCTGAGGTGAACTCTAGAGGTGATGGCGGTGCGTCTGTTGCCCGCTGCCGGCCATCCCCAGGCTGCTGTGGTGTTTCGCCCTGCGCCTGCCTGGAGACGCAGTACTTCTTGATGAAAGCTCGATTAGTAGGGGGCCTGATGACCCTGCTGGGGGCAACAGGCACTCCCTTGAACTGACAGAGACCCGTATTTAGAGCTTGACAACTCCAAGACCCTGTTGGACTTCTTCGGGTCTACTGGGTGTCTTGCAGGCGCGATCCCTGCAAACAATAGATGGTGTCAGAAATCAGTTGAACTATATGCATACTTACCCATGTCGGGACGACACAGACCAACCGATACTTTTGCAGGGGGAGATTGGCATTGCGGTCGCTGGGCAGAATGTTGCTAAGTAGCAATGTCATCTATATCTGTGTAAGAGTGGTCATGTTGGTGCGCATGATCCGCACTCGTCTCTTTACAGCGGCACGAATGAAATCTTGCCCCGGTATGCATAGTAGCTGTGTAATAGCCTCCCTCTCTGGTTGTGCTCGCCCAGTTGGCCCTCCTCCAATATCAGGGGGTGGCCCAGGAACCGTTAAAAGGAAACTATTGGCCCCTTAACCGGAAGTGCAAGTCTCGGTTAAGCATTTAAGGACAGAGGACCTTAAATTATCTTAAGGTGTGGATATGGAGCCCACTGAAAGTGAGGACGCGTAGTCCTCTAAAGGCGAGGGCGTGTAGCCCTCTGAAGTTCAGGACGTGTCGCCTTTCAAAGGCGAGGGAGTGTAGTCCTATGATGGCAAGGACGTGCAATCCTCTAAAGATGAGGGCGTGCAACCCTCTGTTGGCGAGGACGTGTAGTCCTCTAAAGGTGAGGACGTGTAGTCCTCTGAAGGTGAGGGCATGTAGCCCTACAAAGGTGAAGGCACATGACCCTTTGATGGCGAGGACGTGTAGTCCTCTGAAGTTGAAGGTACATGACCCTTTGAAGGCGAGGACGTGTAGTCCTCTGAAGGTGAAGGTAACTAGTACCTAAGGTGAGGGCGTGTAGCCCTCTCAAGGCGAGGACTTATAGTCCTCTGGAGGTGAGGGCGTGCAGCCCTCTGGTGGTGAGGACGTGTAGTCCTCTCAAGGCGAGGACGTGTAGTCCTCTCAAGGCGAGGACGTGTAGTCCTCTGACGGTGAGGGTAACTAGTACCCAAGGTGAGGGCGTGTAGCCTTCTCAAGGCGAGGAGGTGTAGTCCTCTGGAGGTGAGGGCGTGCAGCCCTCTGCTGGCGAGGACGTGTAGTCCTCTGAAAGTGAGGACACACAGTCCTCTTAAGGTGAGGACGTGTAGTCCTCTCAACGGTGAGGGTAACTAGTACCCAAGGTGCCACCCTTATGAGAAAGCAAGAGATCGACTCATCGAGAGGGCTGGTCATCCCAAATCCACAAGATTTGGACATTAGATGTAGGGAATCTATGTAGTTAACATGATTTTGAGGGATGCAAATGCATGCAACCTTTGTCGTGAAACTTGGTAAATGCGGACTTTATATGAAACAATGCAATGTAAAGGAAAGTTGTACAATGTTCATGACATTCTTTCCCTATTTTGTGATTTTGATTTTGATTTAATTTTTTTTTGGAAAACACAGATTGACTGTCCTTTTGAAAGAGGTGATAATTCATGCAACCTCATCCTATCTTTTTGCAAATCTCTCTGGGAACTCCCTCAGAGTGTATGTTCTGTTTGATTTAGTCACTTGACCATTTTGGAGTGACGGCAATGGAGTCGTTTGATGTTTAATCAATCCATTGAAATCCTAGGGTTTGTCCCCCCCTTTTTTTTGTTAAAAACATCGACGGGTGTGAACTTTTGATCGGCCCCTACGTTCACTTGAGGCTTATGCACGGTGCCCCTCATTGCCCCAGTGTAAGGCTTTGAGGTACCAATCGTTGTCTTTCGTCATGACCTTGTAGGAGGGAACCTATTGGGTGAGAACTTCTAATCTGCCCCTAGGTTCACTTGAGGCTCATGCACGGTGCCCCTCATTGCCCCAGTGTAAGGCTTTGAGGTACCAATCGTTGTCTTTCGTCATGGCCTTGTAGGAGGGAACCTATTGGGTGAGAACTTCTAATCTGCCCCTAGGTTCGCTTGAGGTTTTTGCATGGTGCCTTTCGTTGCCCCAGTGTAGGGCTTAGAGGTACCAAGTGTTGTCTTGTTTTCACGACCTCATAGTGAGGAAGAATGAAAGAAGCAGTTGATTCTTGCAAAAAGAATTTTCCAAGGACGAGAAATAGTTGAAGGATCTTTCAGTTGATGGATTAAGTCAAATGACTCCTATGTAGAAGCAAGATGTTTTGATGTCTTGATGATGCTAAAGGATCAAGTGCTTCTAAGTTTTATTCAAGACTAGAATCCAAGAAAATCAAGATATATGATCAAGTTTGATCTCTTTAGAATCTTTAGGAAGAAGTTTCCAAATTGAAACAAACAAAGGTTTGACCAAAGAATTCTATCATTTCAATTTGAGATTTGCTCTCTGGTAATCGATTACCAGTAGTTAAAAACGTTTTTATTCAAAATTTTTTTTTTTAAAACCTGTAATCGATTACGTAAGTCTTGTAATTGATTACCAGAGGGGATTTTCATAAAATAATTTCCAAGAGACATATCTATTCAAATGTTTTATGAACGGCCATTCAAATGTTTTAAAGAGAGTTTTCATTGCCCAAACAGTTTTATCCTCTCGAAAGATCAAGAGTTTTTCTGAACTGAAATGTCTTATCCTCAAAAAAGATTCCTTGGTCAACCACTTGCATATTCAATAATGAATTTTGATTGGTCTTCATTGTACAATCTATCCCTTTTAAGAGAGATTTCTTCTTCTTATTTCTGGAAAGGGATTAAGAGACCATGGGTCTCTTGTAGTAGAGGATTCTTGAACACAAGGGAACGGTTGTCCCTATGTGCATTGTTAATCCAAAAAGAGAGATTGATAGTTCAATTGGGGAATAGTCTTTGCATCTTAATTCAACCCCCCTTTTTCTGAGGCCATTTGTCCAACATCCTATTCTTGATAACTCACTTCTCTCTAAAAAGACAAAATGAGGTCACATGAATGTCTATATTTTTACTTGAAAACACAGTCAAACAAATGCCTTTTTATTTTTTTATTTTGAAACTTATTTGCTTTGAACTTTGCTCGTTTTTTTTTACGGCACCCCCACCAACGTGCAAGATGAGTAATCTCTGATTGAACGGTCTTGGAAGTCAACACTCAGGAGCGCAGGTTGCTTGAGCAAACAGACCAATGGCTTACACCCACATTCCGGTGAAAGTTGAATAAGCAAACATGCGTTTGTGAGAGGATGAGGGACAAAGATATCAACTTTATCCATTTCATTTAACATTGTAGCTGTGGTTTACAATAATGGCATAAACTTGGAAACCCTGATGAGTCATTAGGGACACCTAACAACAGCTTTCAAAATTGCCCCATGTGTGGCATTTCTTGTCAATGTCAGGATTTACACGCAATTCTCCTCAAATTTCAGCCAGCCCGTATCAATTAGACTTCACACTTTATGCTTCGGGGTCATACAATGCTCAATGGAATGCCGTAGGGCTCCTCCACGATAAGCACACGTTGCGTTCGAGTCGTATCCTCAGAAAAGTGGAGGTTGATGAACCTTGGCTAGGGTTATGGCTACCATTGAATTATCAAGTAGATATGAGAGCAAGTCAGCATAGGACACTGGAATTGGGGTGAATTCTACAGGCTTTCTCGCTGCAAAATTCACTTCTTGGTTGGTGTTTTTGGTTTGTGCTAAAGGTGGTGTTCGTCATTGGAAGTGCGGTAGACAGACTTTGTGGTAGATTTAGGGATGGCCTTTGTGGATACCTGGGTGGTGGGTAAGGAGAAGGTTTGTTATTGGCTGAGTAAAGATATTGTTGGGTTGGTGGGAAACTTGGTCGTACAGGAATGGCAGTCACAACATGGGTTTCTCCCTTATCCTCACCCTCTTTATTTGCCCCAGTTTTCTCAGTCGTCCTAGTAGGATGATCAAATTTGCCTCTTTTCGGACCCACATTGATCCTTTCACTGGCGAAGACTAAATCTGCAAAGCTTTGAGGGTGCGCAGCCTACTATCTTTTCATAGTAGAGTACCGATAATGTGTCTACCATCACGATTATCGTCTCCCTTTCCATTATTGGGGGTACCACCTGGGCCGCCAGATCCCTCCACCTTTTGGGCGTGTTCTTTGAATGATCCGTCCCCCTTTTTGCACATGTTCTGTAGTTGCATCCTATCCGGAACCATATCAAAATTGTAGTGATACTGCCTAACAAAGGCAACCATTAGGTCCTTCCAAGAATGGACTCGGGAAGGTTCCAAGTTAGTGTACCAGGTAACAGCTACCCCAGTAAGACTTTCTTGGAAGGAATGTATCAGCAATTCCTCATCTTTTGTGTATTCCCCCATCTTCTGACAATACATCTTTAGATGGTTCTTGAGACAAGTAGTCCCCTTGTACTTGTCAAAGTCCAGCACTTTGAACTTGGGAATGACCATGTTTGGGTATTAGGAACAACTTTCCTAGGTTAGCAAAGGCATAATCTTCACCTCCTTCAATGGCCCTGAGCCTTTCCTTTAGATGATCCAACTTTCCCATTCCTGCCATAGTCATGAGGGTTTTTAACCGCTGTGGAATGCAAGAGGTGCAGTTGTGGGTGATACTGAGGGCCCTCCAAAGGGTTTTGTAGGGGTATACCACCAACTGCTTGCCCTTCAGTGGTATATCCGAGCCAAGGCTCGAAGTCGGCTAGATTGTGATGGGGAATTTCATGGGTCTCTTCCACAGTTTAAGAGACATGTGCATGATCAGTTTGGGGTTGCTGGCTTTCAATGGGTATAGGAGTGGAGTTATTGACATTCTTATTGGGAGTGTACGCCACCTTGGGTGGCGTACAGTTGAGAGGCAAGCCATATGACGGGAAGGCGTGCTCGTTTTGAATTTGCACATCATGGGGGCCGCCCGTACTTCCTAAATCTTTGCCTACCATATTTGAGGTTGGATGATTCATTTGCTTGAGGCCGGATGGGGATGTCGGGTTCACCTTAGCAACAACGCTGGTAGCGGCAATTGCAACCGCATTGGCTTCCATTATCTTCTTCATGCTCATCATGGCCCTCATCATTGTGGCCATTTGCTCTTTTATGGCCTCCATTTTCGGCCTTCATCTTCTCTTGCACCTTCTCTGCTTCACCCATTACTCTAGCTCTAGTACGAGTTCGGTAAGGGCGCCGTAAAGCGTGTCCTTTTCTTTTTGATAAGTTCATTTTATTTTATTTTATTTTATTTTTCGAGGAAAGAATGCAATGAGCAATGCAACCAATGAAAAGCATGGATGCATGCGAATGATGTACAGTCGAAGTATTGCAAATTTTCACGCAGGATATGGGGTTGAATCAATTTAGATTTTCAACATGGTCCATGACATCTTTGTCAAGGTGAAACTGGAAGTAACAAGGACATCAACAATCCTAAATATGTTTGGCAGTAGACGAAGCAGTGATGTGACTTGATTCATCTTTTGCCCCAATTTTGCAGGACGGTTACTTCCATATTTCAACTTGACTTGATGAACCTTTTTATAAAAGCATGAGCTTGGTTCAACCCTATAATCCAAGGAATGGCAATTCTGATCGCCAATACTTCAACAACATCTCATAGGGATGAATGACTCGGGCATACTTTAAGCTATGCATGGAAAATGTAATTATGAAATTGACATGTCCGAAGAAACACCATATCCTAGTTAACCATGCATTAGGCACCATGTTCAATTATTTTGTTTTTAAGTGAAACGGGTTTATGATCCCAACATGGTTGGCTCGTGGTGCCTAACACATGAAACTAAGAATGTAGTGTGAAATTTCGTACTTCCCTTTTTTTTGTTTTTGTTTTGTAGAGGAAAATACAAGGATCATGTATGAGCAAACAAAAAGTATGTTGAACGCATATGATGATGCAATGACTCATGCAAAATGGGAATGTGATAACGGACAAATGCAGGAACGATATGTTCATTATGATGCTGAAGAGATGCTTATGCGATGCATGATATGAATGCATTTTACGGACACGAGAGCCCGGAAAATTATCTCTTCTTACTTGCGCATTTGGGGGCGCAGTGCCCCATGTGTACAATTAAGAAGGTGATATGGACCTTCCGGCTTCCCGTGACAAAGGACGAGACCAACATACAATGCATGCTAGAGATAAAATGCGGGAGTGACTTGATTCGCACTGATTTTTGGAGTAAAAACGTGGGATAAACTCATTTTTTTTTCAAAAAGTTATAACTAGTCAAGATCTGAGCGACAATACAAACTTCCTAGCGGTTTCTAATCATATGGTCCATTAAGTCTATCATATGCTGACAATAGCTGAGAAGTCCGTGGATCTCCTCGGGGGCGGAGTAGGTGTCCGCCACTGCTTTGGCCTTGGCTAGCAATCGGGGAAGTTCTTGACTCCTGTTCAAAGTAAGAGCAAATCAGTCCGTCCACATTGTTGCCTCTTGGTGCAATGAATCAATTACCCTTTCCCTTTTCGACGCACGAGCGGTGACCTTGTAGCGGATAGACGGGCCTACCTTCTTGGAGAAAAAAGGTGTGAAACCAGCCACACATAGAGAGCCAGTGCACAACAAACAATTCTTGCGCTGCTCTTTTCACATCCCCGGTCGAACGTGTCATACATGGCCAAAATGGCGACGACCGGGCTTTCCTTGCGGTTATGATAGGCGAGAAAAACGTCGATCGCTGCCAGGTCCACCAACCCATCCACATTTGGAAAGAGGACTCCCTCGAAAAATCAACAGTGTGAGAATATATATGAATGGGGTCCACTCGCCTTTTTCTGCCAAGATTCTTGCTTTTACCTCCAAATATTTTCTCGGTATTCCGACCACCCCCTTTTCGACTTGCCTTTGGCGGTCTAATTCCTGCGCCGAGATTTGGACTTTCTTAGAAATTCTGGCCAATGAGGGGTAGAACCCTGAGAAGAGGTATGGTTTCCTTCCCCTTAGAGGACATCCTAGGAGCTCTTCAAATTCTTCCATCATTGGTGATAGCTGGAAGTCCCCAAAGATGAAGCACCTCAACGGCTGATCATAATACTGGGCGAGGGGGGCAATTGGTTCCATGGAGACTTCTACCCTAGCTAGGTCCCAAATGCTTACCATAGGCTTTGCGGAAGGCTTGCCGTTGAAGTTGACCCATTAATTGCCCCAACTTTCGAAAACTGGTGACCTCTAAGCTCTTGATTTTGACTTGATAAAACCTCTTTTTAAGCGAAGGCTTTTGACTTGATCCCATGTTTTACTAAAGTGAAATAAAATCTAGTGCGAATCAAAACTCCGACATCTATCATGGGTGGAATGGATGAATGCATGAAGGAATGCATATGACACGGATGCAATTTATGAATACGGGAGCTCGGGAATTGTTTCCTTCTTGGATACAACGTTTGGGCAGCATGGCACCCAATGTATGTTTTTTAAGAAGGCGACACGGACCCTCCGTCGGTTTGCTAAAGTGAGGGGATCAAAGACGAAACCCACGCATGATGCATATGCGAAAGGCACAACACGGGGATGTACATAGTACGACAATATTCACAAACAAATAAGTAAAAGGGTATATGACACTTATGCATGGCAGTGTGAAAAATGGCACGCAGCGTGTTTGCTCCGTGCCCCTATTTAAGGGACCTGTAAGGGAGAGAGCTAACTAGGCTTTTAGTAATAACCCCCAAGGTAGTCATATCTCTTTTGATAGTTTCTAGAGGTATCATTCTCTTCGAAAAACATATTGCAGCAGTAGGGACTACTAGCAACAATAAGTTTTCAAAGAAAAAAGCTCTAGATGAGGGTTCACTGTAATCAAGCAAGTCGGAGACCTAGCATGACCACAGATTCACCTCCGCTCCTTATGTTCCCATGAACCCGGGTATAGGGCCCTTTTTCACTCACAGTGTGTGCAAATAGTGTTGGTGTTTGTGTGCATCAAATGAATAAATATTTACCTCATGCATACATTCTAAAACACACTAAAAGCAACAAATAGTTTATATACACAAGAACATAAGACAAATAAAGGGAAACCAACAAAGGAGAAAGTCATGATAAAACATTGCACAAGATTAAATGGCCTAACTCTCTAAAAAACAGTCCCCAGTGGAGTCGCCAACTGTCGCAACCTACCCTTCGGCGGGAGGGCGACGCGAGACTCGCGGGATGCGTGTTCCATGAAAGGAATACGCGCGGAGTCGCCACCAACGTTTATTTGAGGAAAACGTCGGAAAAAACCGGAAAAGACGCGATCTACGAACTTTTAAGTTGAAAGGTTCGGGAGTTGTATTTACGCACGGGGAAGGTATTAGCACCCCACACGCCCGTCCCAAGGGACGGCAGCCTTTAATCGAATGTGCAAACATGACTTTGATTTTTTGTTCCCTTTTATGTTCTTATATCCTTTATACCCTTTTTATATTTTTTCCTTTTTTGTGGTCGACAAGGGTGTTTCCCTTTGCTCCTACGTATTCCTCAATTTGGGATGAGAAAATCAGACCTACGTAGTTCTTTCGGAACAAAGTGTTTGGTTAAGTTGTTTTTGTCTTTTTTGCAAAATATGTTTTTATTGAACAAAAGGTCATTTAAGGTGTTGGACCATTAAACGGTCTTTTGATTTTGAAAGGGGAGAAATGTTAAGGCGTTGGACCATTAACGATCTCTCGTTTTTGAAAGGAGAGAAACGTTAAGGCATTGGACCATTAACGATCTCTTGGGGTGGTCGACAAAAGCGGGGCTTTTGCTCCTACGTATCCTCAATGAGGAACTCAGACCTACGTAGTTCTTTCAAAAGCGGTAAAGTCACATGTTGATTTTATGCTTTTGAACGGTCCATGTTAACCGATAAAAGCAAAGAGGACCGTTTAAGGCGTTGGACCTTAAAACGGTTTTTAGTGATTTTCGGACAAAACTTGATTTGTGAGTCTATTTTAGTCTTAGTTTCACTTTGGTTATTAATCAATTCATTCAAGGAAACTTCCAAAGAAAAACGTCCGATTGATTTTTTTAATTTATTTTATTCAAAGATATTTTGATTATTTTATTATTATTTTTCAAGATATTTTGATTATTTTATTATTATTTTACTTTTTTTGGTTTAACCGAGGTTATAGCGTGAACGATCGGTTAGATTTCGTTTTAACAGTGATTAAACGAGATTACAACACAAATGATCGGTTGAAATTCATTTTATCATTTATTAGATGAGAAAACGGCTTAAATAAATGGTTAAAGCACGTTAAAAACGGAAGAAAAGAAAACTGAAAGTAAACGAAATTAAAGTGAAAGTAGACAAAACAAGAAATGAATTGAAAGTCTCGAATTCGAAAACTTACCCGTTGAAGAACGAAGAACGAACGAAGAACGGATGAAGAACGGTGAAGAACGATGAAGAATTTCCACAGAATCGCTTACGGAAGCGTTTCGGAAGCGCCTCGGCTTAGATTTTCTTCACGGAAATGATTTTTCCAAGCAAATTCGAAAGAGAGAGAAGTGCCAAAGGGGCTGAACATTTTGAAACAGCTCCCCCCTCCCCTATTTATAGAAAAAAAGGGAGGTGCTTGCCGCCCAAAGACTTAATGAAGAAGATTTCTAAGCGCACCCGAATTACTAAGTTCACCCCCCCTTTTCGTATTTTACGGAAAAGTTACGGAAGCCTTACGGAACTGTTTTCGAATTTGATTTTCATCTTTTTTCTTTTCCCTTTTACCAATGTTAAGTGGAATATGCTTACCCAAGGTTTTCGGAAATTTTACGGAAGTATTACGGAAGCCGCGGAAGCCCCGAAAACCATTTTTCAAAAACGTGGAGGAGCTTGCCGCCCAGTTGCTTCCTCCTTAAGCAACCCAACTTCCAAAATGTTCTAGAAGGGCCTAGATTTGAATTGCTATTTACACCCCTATCTTGATAAGTTCACCCCCTTACCTTTTTTGGTGATTCTTTTTTCGTAAAGTTACGGAAACTTACGAATCTCGTAACGATACTTGTTTTCTTTCCGTAATGTTACGGAACCTTGCGGATTACATAATCATCCCCCTTTTGACTTACGGAATGTTACGGAATCTCACTTAATTATGCAACGATGCTTCCATTTGATTTCCGGTGTGTCACGGAAACTTACGGATTGTGCATCAATATTTTTTGGTTTTTTGGCATGTCCTGGAATTTCATAAATTGCCTAATGATGGGTGCCAAGCACCTCACAAGGACCAAAGAATGGTCGCATGTCATCAAGCAAAGGTCCCCGGACGAAATTAGGGTATGACAGACCTCATTGACCTAGAAGAAGTAGAATCTGATGAGGAACCCATTGCCAACAAGTTGGCACCTGGCATTGCAGAAAGATTACAAAGCAGAAAGGGAAAAACCCCCATTACTAGGTCTGGACGAATCAAAACTATGGCACAGAAGAAGAGCACTCCAATCACTCCTACCACATCCAGATGGAGCAAAGTTGCAATCCCTTCCAAGAAGAGGAAAGAAATTTCCTCATCTGATTCTGATGATGATGTCGAACTAGATGTTCCCGACATCAAGAGGGCCAAGAAATCAGGGAAAAAGGTGCCTGGAAATGTCCCTGATGCACCATTGGACAACATTTCATTCCACTCCATTGGCAATGTTGAAAGGTGGAAATTTGTATATCAACGCAGACTTGCCTTAGAAAGAGAACTGGGAAGAGATGCCTTGGATTGCAAGGAGATCATGGACCTCATCAAGGCTGCTGGACTGCTGAAAACTGTCACCAAGTTGGGAAATTGCTATGAAAGTCTAGTCAGGGAATTCATTGTCAACATTCCCTCTGACATAACAAACAGAAAGAGTGATGAGTATCAGAAAGTGTTTGTCAGAGGAAAATGTGTTAGATTCTCCCCTGCTGTAATCAACAAATACCTGGGCAGACCAACTGAAGGAGTAGTGGATATTGCTGTTTCTGAGCATCAAATTGCCAAGGAAATCACTGCCAAACAAGTCCAGCATTGGCCAAAGAAAGGGAAGCTTTCTGCAGGGAAGCTAAGTGTGAAGTATGCAATCCTGCTTAGGATTGGCACTGCCAACTGGGTACCCACCAATCATACTTCCACTGTTGCCACAGGTTTGGGTAAATTTCTGTATGCTGTTGGAACCGAGTCCAAATTTAATTTTGGAAACTATATTTTTGATCAAACTATTAAGCATTCAGAATCTTTTGCTGTCAAATTACCCATTGCCTTCCCAACTGTATTGTGTGGCATTATGTTGAGTCAACATCCCAATATCTTAAACAACATTGACTCTGTGAAGAAGAGAGAATCTCCTCTATCCCTGCATTACAAACTGTTTGAGGGGACACATGTCCCAGACATTGTCTCGACATCAGGGAAAGCTGCTGCTTCAGGTGCTGTGTCCAAGGATGCTTTGATTGCTGAACTCAAGGACACATGCAAGGTGCTGGAAGCAACCATCAAAGCCACCACAGAGAAGAAAATGGAGCTGGAACGCCTGATCAAAAGACTCTCAGACAGTGGCATTGATGATGGAGAAGCAGCTGAGGAAGAAGAAGAAGCAGCTGAGGAAGAAGAAGAAGCAGCTGAGGAAGAAGAAGATGCAGCAGAGGATACAGAGTCAGATGATGATGATTCTGATGCCACCCCATGACCATCAGACCTTTATTTTTGCTTTTACTTTTACTAGTTATTGGTCTGTAATATGTGCACATTAATTTCATGCATTCTACTTTTGCCAAATTCTGTCTAAAAAGGGGGAGTAGTAGGATATTATATTATGCATGATTTATGATTTTGAGGGGGAGTAGTAGTTATATGATTTGAGGGGGAGTAGTATTTATACTACTGCTGCTGATGATGATTGATGTAAGCTACTAAAACTAGTAGCTGATAGAAGATGCCGCAGTGAACTGCTTCACAGCAGTAGGAGCATGGAGACAGGGGGAGCAGAAAGCTGATGTCACGTGAGATGTCTTGACATCCTGGAAACGACTTGCAACTTGCAGAATTTTGCTGTCGCCACTACAGATACCGCTGTGCTTGATTACTCTGATAATGAAAGTTGCTGATCCCACTTGCATAACTGCTCGTACCTGCTCAGGAAGTGTCTAAGTATGTTTTAGACAAAATTTGCCAAAGGGGGAGATTGTTAGTGCTTAGCTTTACTGAGTTTTAAAAGATTGGCTAAAATTTTGTTAAAACATAAGCACTTAGACAATGAAGGAAAGCTGGAGTTGCTGCACATGATGTCCAACGTTATGTCAAGGAATCAGATTGGGCTGCACAATGCACAAGGCAAGATAAAATGTCAAATGAAGAATTGAAGCTGCAGGATCCACGATGTCGGATACGATGTCCAGGACATCCTGCCCGAAAATACTGGACACATAAATCTGTTATATCTTTAACAGATTAATGTGCAGTTAGCAACAGATTTGGCGATCTATCTTTAGGAACGAATTAAAAGATAATTAAAGTTCGAATTACAAACTTGAATAGTTCATTCAGGGATTAAAGATTAAAGATAAAAACTAAAAGATCAAACTTTATCTTTTAGATATTTAAGTGCAGATTTTCAGGAGAATGATAGATCTTATCCAGCGCAAGTTGTTGCAGCCCAGATACGCACACTGCTATATAAACATGAAGGCTGCACGAGTTTTGTACCAAGTCCGAGATTGAAGAGTTATTTTGTGAGTTTTGGGACTTGAGTGTTTTGTGAGCCACCTTGATGTTACCCTAACATCAAGTGTTGGACCTGAGTGTGTAGAGTTGATCTCTATTGTTCAGAGAGCAATCTCTGGTGTGTCTTTGATTTATTTGTAAACACGGGAGAGTGATTGAGAGGGAGTGAGAGGGGTTCTCATATCTAAGAGTGGCTCTTAGGTAGAGGTTGCATGGGTAGTGGTTAGGTGAGAAGGTTGTAAACAGTGGCTGTTAGATCTTCGAACTAACACTATTTTAGTGGATTTCCTCCCTGGCTTGGTAGCCCCCAGATGTAGGTGACGTTGCACCGAACTGGGTTAACAATTCTCTTGTGTTATTTACTTGTTTAATCTGTTCATACTGTCAAATATAATCTGCATGTTCTGAAGCGTGATGTCGTGACATCCGGTACGACATCTGTCATCGGTATCAGAATTTCACGTACCAACAACAACCAAATCTCAGGAAATAGCCTAAGCGTGTCCACACGACACTCTCACTTAGGGAACTGTGCTGAGTTTGTCGAGACCACCCGGTTGTGCACGTAACAGCCCCCCTCCCATAGGTGATCAGCCTGGGAGCCCAAAGGTGTTCCCTACCAGGTGACAAGCCCCCTAGTACAAAGTACACTTGGCCACAGTTACTCTATTTCCTGTGTCGTATGAGCTATGATCATGGCCAAAAGTAAGTGCCAAAGACCATGGACCAATTAAAGCGCCTAAGCATCCCCTCAGAAATGCTTAGATTCTCTAACCACGCTAGTTACTCACGTCTGGGCCATCCGACAAGGTCAGTGCACTCTACCCCCATGGCATACACTCCATACGACGTATGTTCATGGCCAAAATCTAGTGCCAAAGACCCTTGAAGGTCAGTGCACAGTGCCCCCCACGAACATACACATCATCCAACGTATGAACGTGGCCAAAAGCTAGTGCCAAAGACCCTGGAAGGTCAGTGCACAGTGCCCCACACGAACATACACAACATGCACATGCCAATGCATTTCCAACATCAATCAACATTCCATTTCCATGTCATTCACAACATAAATATCATCTCATCTCAATGACGTTATCAACAACAACAACAACCTTATTTCATATTCACATATTCATCAATAATAACAATTAATGTTGACATGGTTTTTATTAACAACGTCATCTCAAATCAATATCATCATAATTATCATTATCATCACATATCAATTAGAATCCTTAATAGCGACATCAACAACAAATCACATACTGCACACACACACACACACACACACACACACATATATATATATATATATATATATATATATAAGTTGCATCCCATTCGTCAAAACATAATTATCTCCTGAAAAACCAGCATGCATATCAATAACAATTTTATCGCATCCCATTAGTTAAAAACATAAATTTCTTGAAAGAAAAATCAGCATGCAACAGGGACAGATAGTTATCCTCATAGCTAGGTTCCCTGACCCTAACTATGGTGTTAAAATGGTAAATTTTATAATAAACTCCCCTCACCTATCGTGAGCTACCTCGCAGATTCCTCGCCGCGTCACTTGAAGATTCCTTTTTGTCCTTGCTCGTCAATTCCACACAAGCCTCTACCATGCCAAAACGAAGGAGACTTAGTATGGATTTCAGAAAACAAAGCTAGTAACAGTGCTCTGGGTCAAACACCCACATCACTACATGAAAGAGCTGAGAGCATTTCGGGTTTTACAAAGGAACATCATTTGGAAATTTCGACCATGCCAATGTGACCAGGGTTCAGTGTAGGTTACGAAAATAACATGCATTTCATGAAAGGATAACGTTTACAAAGTCTTTTTCTCTAAGGTTTTTCAAAGGAAGCATCAGACATGCAATGGCGGTTCCAAAGTCAGAAAAGATGCAAAGACAAGATGAAACTAACAAGAAACAAGCATAGAACCATGGTTACCTCAAAAGAAAACGAAAGTTTAGATTAGGGTTTTCGTTCTCTACCGAAACCGCAAGCCAAGTTGGAAGATTCCGCTTCGGTTGAAGGGTTCCTCTCGGTGTGGGTTTTCAATGGAGAACAATGATGGTTTGTGGTGGCTAATGGTGGCTGTGGGTGATGGAGAAAGTGCTTGGAACTTTAGAAATGGCTTTGGAAGAAAGAAAGAAGAAGAAATGACGTTTTTCCTAAGCTACACGAAAGCAAAGGCTAAAGTGCTTAAATAAGAAATGCTCTCGGGAACGGAATCTTGGAGCACACTCCAGATATCTTCTCAAAGATCCCAATGGTCAGATCATGGACAAGTGTCTTGTGAAGTTGCAGACCAAATTTCGAGAAGATCCAACGGTTAACGAAGGCTGGGCTGCGTTTTTACTGAGGCAGCTTCATGTAGCTTTCTCTAAAAGCTTCATTAAGAGGCTTCCTCCAGAAGCTTCCTCGTGGCTTCTTTGAGAAGCTTTCTCAAGAGACTTCTTTGAGAAGCTAGATCCTTATCTATCCACACCCCTCTATTAACTAAATTAACCTTCTTAAAAATAATTACGGATGAAAATAACGCAACAAATAATCAAACATCAAACATAATTACTAATAATATATAGATATATATATCAGGGTGTTACAGGTATGGAGTATCAAAAGATTCATGCTTGCCCGAATGATTGCATATTGTACAAACATGAATTTCAAAAAATGCCAAAATGCCCTAGGTGTGGGGTATCACAGTACAAAGTGAAGGATGATGAGGAGTGTAGTAGTGATGAAAACTCAAAAGGCCCGCCAGCGAAGGTGTTATGGTATCTTCCCATCATTCCAAGGTTTAAGCATCTGTTTACTAATGGAGACGATGCAAAAGACCTGGCATGGCATGCAAATGGGAGAAATTGCGATGGAATGCTCCATCATCCAGCTGATTCCTCGCAGTGGAAGAAGATTGATCGTTTGTATCTAGATTTTGACAAAGAGGCAAGAAATCTTAGGCTAGGACTAGCCACTGATGGAATGAATCCATATGGCAGTTTAAGCATTTAACACAGTTCGTGGCCAGCTTTGCTAGTAATTTACAATTTGCCTCCTTAGTTGTGCATGAAGCAAAAATACATGATGTTGTCTATGATGATATCGGACCCAAGACAACCTAGAAATGACATCGATGTTTATCTCAGTCCCTTAATTGAAGATTTGTCAAAGTTATAGGACGAGGGAGTTTTAGTGTTTGATGGGTTTCGAAATGAGACTTTTCATTTGCATGCAATGCTTTTTTTGTACCATTAATGACTTTCCAGCATATGGGAATTTGAGCGGGTATAGTGTTAAGGGCCATCATGCATGTCCCATTTGTGAAGAAGACACAAGCTACATACAACTGAAACATGGTAGAAAAATAGTCTACACTAGGCATCGACATTTTCTAAAACCTCATTACCCTTACCGCTGATTGAAAAAAGCATTTAATGGAAGTTAAGAGCATGAAAATGCACCGATACCATTGACTGGTGACCAGGTCTTCCAGTGGGTTCAACACCTAAATACTATATTTGAAAAGACCCAAAAGAAGGAAAAAAAATAAGACTTGCGTATGAAAGAAAAGGTCGATTTTGTTTGATCTTCCACACTGGCCTCATCTAGATGTTTGACATTGTATTGATGTTATGTATGTGATAGTGTCATTGGGATGCTCTTTAACATTCAAGGCAAGATGAATGATGGTTTGAATACTCATCAAGATCTAATTGAGATAGGTATACGAGCATCATTACATCCAAGGTCTGATGGTAAAAAAATATACTTGCCTCTAGCTTGTCATACTTTGTCCAGAAAGGAGAATATCAGTTTTTGTTAATGTCTGCATCGGGTCAAAGTCCCATAAGGATACACTTCAAATATTAAGAGCCTTGTGCAGTTGAAGGATCTTAAGTTGGTAGGCTTAAAGTCTCACAATTTTCACGTCTTGATGAAACGATTGTTAACCATGGTCATACAAGACATTTTGCCTAACAAAGTCAGGCTTGCCATAACTCGGTTATGCTTTTTCTTCAATGCCATATGTAGCAAAGTCCTTGATCCTGTGAAGTTAGATGAGCTGGAAAATGAGGCTGCTATTATATTGTGTCAGTTGGAGATGTATTTTCCTCCTGAGTTCTTTGAAATCATGGTTCACTTAATTGTTCATCTGGTCAGAGAAATCAAATGTTGTGGTCCTATTTATTTGCGGTGGATGTACCCGGTTGAGCGATACATGAAGATCTTAAAAGGGTATACCAAGAATCTACACTGTCCGGAAGCATCTATTGTTGAAAGGTACATTGCAGAAGAAGCCATTGAATTTTGTTCAAAGTATAATGAAAAGCTAAACCTATTGGGCTTCCCAAATCTCGGCATGAGGAAAGAGTGGGAGGTAAGGGTTCAAAAGTACTACATGTTATCACTCTAGTTGTAGATGATTTTCAACAAGCTCATTTGTATGTGTTGAATAACAGTGATGAAGTTTTTTCATACATACTTCGCCATGAAGGTTTATGTTGGATCAAGTGGCCTCGGAATAATTAAGAAGGGGGGGTTGAATTAATTATTAATGTATCTTGACTAATTAAAAACTTATCCTTCTTAATGTTGCTAGATTCAATTAGGCTTTTACTACAAAGTTAAGAAAGTAAAGAACAGAAATAGAAACTTAACCAAAAGTAAAAGCGATAATTAAAGTGCACAGCGGAAACTAAAGAGTGTGGGGAAGAAGAAGATAAACACAAGAGTTTTATACTGGTTCGGCAACAACCCGTACGTACATCCAATCCCCAAGCGACCTACGGTCCTTGAGATTTCTTTTCAACCTTGTAAAATCCTTTACAAGCAAAGATCCACAAGGGATGTACCCTCCCTTGTTCTCTTTGAACAACCAAGTGGATGTACCCTCCACTTGAACTGATCCACAAGAGATGTACCCTCTCTTGTTCTCAGTTACAACAACCCAAGTATATGTACCCTCTATTTGTACCATAAAGGATGTACCCTCCAATGTGTTAAGACAAAGTTCTCAGGCGGTTAGTCCTTTGAAACTTTGTGAAGGGGAAACAAAAGATATCTCAGGTGGTTAGTCCTATGAAATCTTTTTTTTATGGGAAAGGGAAGAATCAAAAGAATTCTCAAACTGTGTCGTTTTGAATTCTTTGACAAGGGAGAAGGGAGACACAAAAGAATTCAGGCGGTTAGTCTTTCGTTCTTTTGGAAAAGGGAGAAGAGAGACACAAAAAGAATTCAGGCGGTTAGTCCTTGGCGAATTCTTTTTGGCAAAGGGAGAATAGAATAAAAAGATGAATAGCACAAGTTTTTGAACAAAGAACTTTTCTTGGAAGAGAAAGTTTTGAACAAAAACTTTTAGAAAGATGAAGGGAAGATGAAACAGAAAAAATTTGTTGAAAGAGATGAAAGAAAATATTGAAAGATTGATTGAAAGATATGAGTAAGATCAATAATTCATGTTTCATGCCAAGGTCACATATTTATAATTTCTTGATGACTCAAGTCAAAACTTGTAACTCTTGGCAATTCCTTTAAAACTAATTACTTAAAAAGTTATGACTTTTGAAAGAATCCTCAGAAACAAGTCACTTGAAGAATTGTGACTTTTGGAAATGAATTTTTTGAAAACAGTCACTGGTAATCGATTATCATTAAGGTGTGTCGCAACGTGCCCTTCGTGGGCGAGCGAGGGCGAGGCTCACGGGTGCGCTTTCCGAAGGAGGAAAGATGCGCGGAGTCGCCACCAACATTTATTTGTGGAAAACGTCGGGAAAACCGAAGGAAACCGGTCAAAATGAAAATTCTAAATTCGGGAGTTGTATTTACGCTTGAGGAAGGTATTAGCACCTCTCACGTTTGTCTCAAAGGACAACAACCTATTTTTTAGAATTGTGGAAATTGTGTTACCTTAACTTTATTTCTTTTTATTTTTTGAGGTTGACAAAAGCGGGGCTTTGGCTCCTACGTACCCTCCTTTGGAGAGGAAATCAGACCTACGTAGTTCTTTCTTATGCGTGAATCAAGTGGTTCTTTTTACTTGAAAAGTGATCATTTTAAGGCGTTGGACCTTAAAAATGATCCATTTTACTTGGTAAGAAAACTGAGATGATAAACTTTCAAAACCCTATTTTTTGTGGACGAGCTTGAATAGGCGAGTTGATTTTAGCCTTAGTTTCACTTTAGTTATTAGTCAATTCAATTAAGAATGAGAAATCCCAAAGAGAAAACGTCCGATTGATCTTTCGCTTTTATTTTACTAAAATGTATTTTTTGATTATTATATTATTATTTTACCTCTTTTTTGATTTCCAACGTGGTTACGGCACGACCGAACGGTCGGAATTCATTTTAACCAAAATTAACGGATGATATAATTCAAACGATCGGTGGAAATTTATTTTATTTTTAGATTAAGCGAGAAATTTATTTTACTAAATACACCCCCCTGCCTTTTTTGTGAATCTTTTTCCGTAATGTTACGAAACTTTACGAATTTCGTAACGATACTTATTTTTCTTCCGCAAGGTTACGAATCCTTACGGATTATGTATTTACTCTTTTTTTTGCTTTCGAAGAAGTTACGGAAACTTACGGATTGCGCAAAAACACCTCTTTTCAACTTCCGCCACATTACGGAATTTCACGGATCGCGCAAGTCTGCTTCCTTTAGATTTCTGAGACGTCTCGGGACTTCATTTATTGTGCAACAAAGGACGCCAAGTATCTCAAAGCGGCTAACCAAAGGTTGCATGTCATCAAGTAATAATCCCCGGACGAAATTAGGGTATGACAAGGTGTAATCGATTACACATCAACAGATGTGACTCTTCATTTTGAATTTTGAAAATCTTAATGTTTTAAAACACTGGTAATCGATTACTATATTCTGGTAATCGATTACCAGAGAGTAAAACTCTTAGGTAATGATTTTATGAAAACTTCTTGTGCTACTCAATGTTTTGAAAAAAAATTTAATACTTATCTTGATTAAGTCTTCTCTTGATTCTTGAATCTTTGAGTCTTGAATCTTGATCTTGATTATTCTTGAATCTTGAATCTTCTTGATGAATCTTGAAATTAATCTTGATCTTGAACTTAATCTTGAAATCATTCTTTGGGCTTTTTGTCATCATCTTAGTCATCATCAAAACTTCTTGAATCAATCTTGATTCATTATCATGAAGCTTGCTTCTACAGTTTAGTGAAGGAATGTAATCCAAAAATATTGAAGAACAGGGTCTTGAAAAATCATAACAAGACTTTTCTAGATTGGTTTAAACATACAATCTTTGTTGATGATATTGCTTCTGAAACATTAAGAAAGCTAGTAGATAGGCCTAAAAGAAATGTTATAAATTGGCAAGGATACGATATAAACAAGTATTCCTTCTATACAAAAGCACAAGACCAGAAAAGTACAATACAAAATAGTGGGGTTACCCTAAGGGCTGAATCTCAACACTTCGCAAGTGTACATGATGACAATCCCCGTGTAGCTTTCATCCCTTACTTTGGTTTCATTGAAGAAATTTGGGAGCTTAACTGTGTCAAATTCACTGTCTGTGTTTCAAATGTAAGTGGGTTGACAATAATACCGGTGTGCGGACCGATGATGTAGGATTTACGTTGGTGGATCTTAAGAAACTCGCTTACCAAAATGATGCTTTCATCATGGCAGAACAAGCTAAACAAGTATTTTATGTTCAAGACCATTGTGATGCAATATGGTCAGTGGTTCTACATGGGAAAACAATAGGTGTTAATGTTGAAGATGATGATTCATACATTGATACTTATGTTAGTCCTTTGTCGACACAATTGTCGCCTAATGTCATCAGAGAAGAAAAAGCTGATGACATTCCTGCTAATCATAATGAACATGATGAAGGAGAATTAATTAACATCATCTAATGTATTTTTTTACTTTGTACTTAATTTCAGTCCACAAAATTACATTGATACTTATTTTTGTTGATTACTAAATTTCAGTCCATTGAATTAGATTGATACTTAATTTTTTTGTTTACAAGCAAATGGCTACACCGCCTAGCTCTCTTCCTCCTCCTCCTACTAGTGCAAAGTCGCATTCGCCGTCTACCTTGAAGCAAACAAGAAAGGCCACACGCCTAAGATAATTGGCGACTAGACCAGTTAGGGCAAAGAGACCCTTGGTCCATATGAATCCTGCTATCAGGAAAGCAGACGGTCCCCACAGAAAAAAGTTAAGAACATATTTGGGGATCGTCGCTCGTGATAAGGTGGATGTGACATACGAGAATTGGAAGCAAGTCCCTGCTGCTCAGAAGGATTTGATATGGGAGGATATTCAGGTATTTTAGTTTTAATGCTGCATATTGTTTATTAACTAAAAATTCGAATTTAGTAACAATAAAACCTAATTTTTCGTTTGTTTGGCTGAATTTGATATCCCTGAAGCATCTGATGTTAGGAGAAAAAAGAAAATACTTCAGATTGTAGGGGAGCGGTGGAGATAGTTTAAGTCCGATTTCACGTCTAAATGGGCACTTGCAACCGACAAGGACAGTGTCGATGACACTGTATGCGAAAAGTACGACATTAGCAAGGAGAAATGGACCCAATTTTGTCAGAGCTGCAGAGACCCTTCATGGGAGGTAACTTTGTGATTTTCATTGTTTTCAACTTTAAATTCACTTATTATTATACATTGTAATCATAAGTTTCAATAATGTTGAATTTTTGCAAGATGTGTGAAAAAAGGCACGGGCCATAAAAAAAAACATTATCCCTCACGTATTGTCTCATGGGGGTTATAAACATCTAGAAAACAAGATGATGGAGGAGAAGAAAAAGAAAAAACTGAAGGAAGCTACTCAATCCAGAAGCACTGACACCATCATTGATCAACCATCTCCCATCAGACGACACGTGAAATGGAAGATGGTCCGCACAAAGAAAACTGGCCAAATGACGTCTCAGCCTGCAAAGGAAATTGCTAACAAGATTGTAAGTTACTTTTAATTGTTGATTGTAATGATTTATTTTTATTGTGTGATTGAGTAAACCAATAAATGTGTTCCTTACAGGATTCATTGGAGGAGCAGGCCTCATAGGGTTCCTTTGTCGCCCATGGACGTCAGGATGTACTGACTGCAGCCAATGGATGACCAGAACACCCTAGTCGTGTGTGTGCTGCTAGAGTCAAGGTAACGATCAAGCAACACTTTGGACTGGGCCAAGGACCTCCCGCACGTCTTCCTCCGTGGCTCCCGAAGACCTGGTGCAGCTGACACAACAAATCAGGGACCAGCTGGAGGAGTCGATCATAGAAAAAATGACTCAACAACTAATGTTGTCCTTCAGCCAGATGCAGTCCCAGTTTCAGCCACAGATGCAATCATAGGGATTCCCACTGCCTCCTGAGCTTGAGATTGGTCCTTCAGTTGCTCGTGTCAGCACAAAGGAGAGTTGTATTGATCCCTCATGGAACGATCTAGACATGGGTGACTCAGACAAATGCGGGTTGTACATCGAAGAAAATCCTCCCCGCCTAGTTGCCATAAGAAGACTTTATGAGGGATCCACAACCATTCACAACATTCCTTTGCTGCATGATCAAGTCAAGGTTGGTGTTGAGGAGGTTAGAATGCAGATGCTCCCATTCATGTACCCACTGAAGAGGTTAAGTTAGTGGGGCAGGCACTTAACACCTTCCTTGCTTGGCCGACACATCTTGTCAAGCGTTTATCAGAATAGGTATTTCAGTGTCATTAAATGCTTCTTTTTTCAATTAAAGTGTTCATTGTAATTAAATTATGTTAATTAACTATGTTGGATAAACAAGGAGTTGTGGGACCCGCGAAACCTGTAGATAGGTCGGATCATGATGTCGATGATCCCTTATATTTGATGACATTGACCATCCCACAGCTTTTCTGAAGCCGTTACAGGTTATGTGGGATGCTACCGTGTTTGGGGTGTATAATGACAACTTCCCCTTGTACATAAAGCATGAAGATCTATCCGAAATTGTACACGGTGGTCAATGTCTCAGCATCTTTGTTATAGAATTATGGATTCTGTAAGTCAGTTTACATTATTGCTTACTACTTAACTTAATGTTTTAAATTCATACATAATTTACTTTATTTTAACAACAATAGGCATATGACTGAGACAAGTATGCGAGCGGGGAATGCTGATGTGTATGGATTCCTCGAGCCACAGTCTATACAAAGATCTGGGCAATCACAATTTGAATCAGAAAGTTATATTAAGAACTGGATGCAGAATTCAAGGAGGGATGTGTACCTAGGAGCCTACCTGAATGGGTAAGTTAAACTGAACAAATGAATTTAATTAATGTATAATAGTATAATAACTTATATTGTTTTCCACTGTAGTGCACATTGGCAAATGATCGTCATTTTGCCTAAGGAAAATGTTGTTATCTGGTTTTGTTCGTTAAACAATAGACCAGACAACTATCTCAAAGGAATAATTAACAAGTCAGTGTTGTTTTTCAATATATTTGCATTAGCATTAGTCGGGAACATCAATATTTTAATTGTACAATATACATCCATGTTTGTATTCAACAGTGCTTTGAAATGAAGTTTCAAGAATAATTGGAAAACGGTAATTGTTTAATTCATACTAATTTCATTGTTATAATTGGTATTATATATTATTGACTTATCATTTATCATGCAGTATTTCAATGATGCTAGACCATTGGAACCAGAGAGATTGAAGGCGCTTCGCATCCAGTGGGCAAAGTTTTATTTGAAAGTTAAAAATGAAACAGTTAGTTAGTGTTTAGGCAATTTTTGAATTGTACTTTAGTTATTTTATATTTTTATAATTCATATATCATTAACATTAAATATTCTTTTAAGTCATGGTAATTAATAAATTAACCATGGAATTTCTAGTAAAAACCGTTCCAAAACATGTTGTGGTCTGGTTTTTAAAATTTGTAGGTTAATTTTGGGATTATTAAAAAAACAGACACCATATTAAATAAAAACCTAAAAAACAACATCGGTTGTTTACCAAAACCGATGTTGTATGTTATTCTAACATCGGTTTTTGGAAAAACCGATGTTAAGATTCATAAACAACATTGGTTTTGGTAAAAAAAACCGATGATGATATTAATAAAACAACCTCGGTTTTTTAAAGAAACCGATATTGTTTTATTAACATCAACATCGGTTTTTTTACCAAAACTGATGTTGTCTGCATATATCAACATCGGTTTTAGACTAAGAAAATAATTTGTCAAAATTTATGGATAAGAAAATAACTTTAAATTTTAGAGATTAAAAAAATGGACACCCTAAATTCAAGGATTAGACCAGTAATTAAGCCTATTTATTAATTGTCTTTCTAAAATAATTCAAAATAATTATGAATAACCACTACTAAAAAATCGGGTTTCATCATCAGTTATTTAGGACTTTCAACATTAGTTATTAATCGATGTTGAAAGTACCAACATTAAAAGTATTATCGTTAACATTGATTTTCCAAAACCAATGTTAATGTAAATTTACAACATTGGTTATTTAAATAACCGATGTTATATAATAAGTATTATAAAAAAAAGTTATATATCTTCATATCTCTTACATAAAAATATTGATACTTTATGACCATTTTAAAATGTTATAAATTAATTTTTATATTTTAGTTATTTGAATTTGTATTTTAAAATTATCACAAAAGTGAAAAAAAAAATAATTAATCATTACAAAGTATTAAAATCACATGTGAATTTATTATGTCAAGAACTAAAAAAAATAATTTATTAAAATTTAATGGACTAAAAAATATTTTTAAATTTGGGAAACTAAAAAAAGTACCCTAAATTCAGAGTTATTAAGCCTAATAAATATAACAGTATTCCTTCGCGTTCCATAGGTGATACATTTGCAAAATCAGAACCAGAGGCTAAACTAAAATTGCTTCTCCTAAAAAAACTAAAATTACTTCATTACATCACTATTAGAAAATACACATTCAACATCAATTATTTACGACATTCTACATCGGTTTTAAAACTGATGTTGAAAGTACCGATGTTGAATGAGTTATTGTTAACATCGATTATCCAAAACCGATATTAACATAAAAACGATAGCATCAGTTTTCTAAATAACCAATTTTATACCCAAAGAACACAGCAAAATAAGTGTATGCATGATGATCCTTGACATCGGTTTTCTAGTAAAACCGATGTTATTCACATCGGTTTTACTAGAAAACCGATGTCAACATTCATATGCATACACTTATTTTGCTGTAGTTCTTTGTATACAACATCGGTTATTTAACGTTCGTATATTAACATCGGTTATTTACATAACTGATGTTAAGGTTCATGTTGACATCGGTTTTTTAAATAACCGATGTTGTTTTGAAGTTTTTTTATATAAACTTTCTGTTTTTACAATAAACCCAAAATTGTACCTGTAAAATGTAATTTTAAACCCAATTCACAGCAAATAAACAATTTATTCTGCTTTGAAGTAATTTTAATCAGAATAAACATTGAATAATTGATTTATCATAAACAACGATCAACAAATGAATTCAATGTTCAAATTACATAGTAAATGTCAAAAATGTTAAACCAAAGTAAACTAAGCTAAACTTAATGTCCCTAAATCCTAGGTCTGATCTCTGACTCAGAGATAATACTGTGCCCACTATCCACAACGCCTTTAATCTCTCTGGCTCCAATGGTTTAGGATCGCTAAAATACTGCATGATGAAATAAATGATAATAAGTTAATAATGTAATACAAATTATAAAAAAATCGAATTTGTTCGAATTAAACGTACTGCTTCCCAGTTATTCCTAAAAGTTTCTAAAATGATGGTGGACATCCAGTGCATCACATAGTAGCCGCACTCAGTACTTCTTTTTTGTCTATTACACTAAATACATAATGGAATTTGGCTATTAATTAAACAATTAGTGTATAGACACATAAGAAATATATATAAGTGGAAGTTTTATGTAAATGACATACCTTGACAACAATCCACCTAGCAGGAGCCTTTGATTTAGGCTATCGAGCATCATCAAGACCTTTTAAAGCACTGTTCCAGATGAGTAACAATTAAAAATTGGTGTTGTTGAGGTAGTTCAATGCAAATGTATTGAAAAGAACACTAACTTGTTAATAATCCCCTTAAGGTAGTTGTCTGGCCTGTTATGCAATGAACAAAACCAGACAACTAGGTGTTCCTTGGGCAAGATGACCACCATCTGCCAGTGTCCGCTGCAGTGGAGATGAATATGGGTTAGTATATTAGTAAACATTAATTAAATTCAGTTATTTTGTGTGACTTACCCATTTAGGTAGGCTCCAAGATAGACATCACATTTTGAACTCTGCATCCAAGTCTTTATGTAACTTTCAGACTCAAACTGCAATTGCTTAGACCTCTGAATGGACTGTGGCTCGAGGAATCCATAGATATCATAATTCCCCGCTCGCATACTTGTTTCAGTGAGATGCTTGTTTATGTTAAGTCAAAGTTAAATATTTATGAATTGAAAGCAATAACTTAGGTAATTAAAAGTAATATAAAATGACTTACAGAATCCACAACTGTAACACTGATATGCTGAGACATTGACCACAAAGTTAAATGGCCTAATTTGAGGCACACTGAATGAATTAATTTAAAAAGAAGAAACATATAGTAAGAGTAAAGTACCTACTGTGATAAAGACTTAACCAGATGTATCGGCCAAGCAAGGAAGGTGTGAAGTGCCTGTCCCACTAAGGAAACCTCATCAGTGGGTACAGGAACTGGAGCATCTACATCTGTAACCTCCTCCACACCCACCTTTACTTGGCCAGGCAACAAAGGAGTGTTATGAACAACAGTGGATCCCTCATAAACTCCCCCCAGGGTAACCAGGCGGGCAGGATCTGCTTCAATGTACAAGCCGCACCTATCTGAGTCACCCATCTCGGGATCGTTTCCTGAGGGATCAACACAACTCCCCTTTGTGCTTACTCGAGGACCGGAGGGACCAACCAGAGGCTCGGGAGGCAGTGTAAGTCCCTGAGATTGCAACAAGGACTGAATCTGGTGCATCTGGCTGAAGGATGCCATGAGCTGCCACGTCACTTTTTCTGTGATGGACTCCTCTAGTTGGTCCCTGATTTGCTGGGTCAGCTGCTACAATTCTTTAGAAGGCAGGGAGGAAGAGCTGCAGGACGTTCGTGGAGCCGATCCAAAGTATTGCTTGATGGTGACACCGGCTCCAGCAGCACGGACACGTCCAGGGTGCTCTGGACGTCCAATAGCAGTGGTGAGAACATCCTGACGTCCATGGGGGACCAAGGATCCCTGTGTCACCTGCTCCTCAAAGGAATCCTGCATAGAAATCACACAGTTGTACATGGCATTCACAAAATATTGAAATATAATTCTAATGGTTAGTTGAAAATGAATTACGATCTTCTCAGTGATTTCCTTTGTGGCCTCAGTCGTCATCTCCCCTGTTTTCTTCGTGCGGGCCATCTTCCACTTCACGTGCCGTCTGATCGGGGATGGAGGGTCGATGACGCCATCAACGCTTCCTGACTATGTAGCTTCCTCCAACTTCTTTTTCGTCTTCTCAGCCACGAGCTTCTGCTCCTATCATACCCTAATTTCGTCCGGGGATTATTACTTGACGACATGCAACCTTTGGTTAGCCGCTTTGAGATACTTGGCGTCCTTTGTTGCACAATAAATGAAGTCCCGAGACGTCTCAGAAATCAAAAGGAAGCAGGCTTGCGCGATCCGTGAAATTCCCTAATGTGGCGGAAGTCGAAAAGAGGTGTTTTTGCGCAATCCGTAAGTTTCCATAACTTCTTCGAAAGCTAAAAAAGAGTAAATACATAATCCGTAAGGATTCGTAACCTTGCGGAAGGAAAATAAGTATCGTTACAAAATTCGTAAAGTTTCGTAACGTTACGGAAAAAGAATTACCAAAAAAATAGAAGGGGTGCATTTAGTAAAAAAAAAGGGGTGCAAATAGCAACCAGGCCCACTTGGGCCCTCCAAAAGATTCCTCCAAAAGGCTGTTGCTTCTGGAGGAAGCAACCTTGCTCGCCTGGGCGAGCTAGGCGGCAAGCTTCTCCCCTATTTTGCTATAAATAGGGGAAGAAGTGAAGAAGAAAAGGGTTCAGCCCCTTAGGCACTTCTCTCTCTCTCGAAATTGCTGATGAAAATTATTTCCGTGAAGAAAATCCAAGCCGAGGCGCTTCCGTAACGTTTCCGTGAGGAATTACGCAAAGATTCTCAACCGTTCTTCAAGATTCATCGTTCGTTCTTCGTTTTCTTCAGTCTTCAACGGGTAAGTACCTCAAACCAAGCTTTTCAATTCATTCTATGTACCCGTGGTGGTCCACATTTTGTTTCATGTATTTTTATTCTCGTTTTCATTTACTTTTTATACCCCCTTTTGACGTGCTTAAGCCATTTATTTAAGTCATTTCTCGCCTAATCTAAAAATAAAATAAATTTCCACCGATCGTTTGAATTGTATCATCCGTTAATTTTGGTTAAAATGAATTCCGATCGTTCGGTCGTGCCGTAACCACGTTGGAAATCAAAAAAGAGGTAAAATAGTAATATAATAATCAAAAAATACCTTTTAGTAAAATAAAAGCGAAAGATAAATCGGACGTTTTCTCTTTTGGATTTCTCATTCTTAATTGAATTGACTAATAACTAAAGTGAAACTAAGGCTAAAATCAACTCGCCTAGTCAAGCTCGTCCACAAAAATAGGATTTTGAAAGTTTATCATTTCTGTTTCTTACCAAGTAAAATGGATCATTTTTAAGGTCCAACGCCTTAAAATGATCACCTTTCAAGTAAAAAAGAATCACTTGATTCACGCATAAGAAAGAACTACGTAGGTCTGATTTCCTCTCCAAAGGAGGGTACGTAGGAGCAAAAGCCCCGCTTTTGTCGACCTCAAAAAATAAAAAAAAATAATAAGTTAAGATAACACAATTCCACAATTCTAAAAAATAGACTGTTGTCCTTCGAGACAAACGTGAGAGGTGCTAATACCTTCCTCAAGCGTAAATATAACTCCCGAACTTATAATTTTCATTTTGATCGGTTTCCTTTGTTTTTTCCGACGTTTTCCACAAATAAACGTTGGTGGCGACTCCGCGCATCTTTCCTCCTTTGGAAAGCGCACCCGTGAGCCTCGCCCTCACTCGCCCGCGAAGGGCACGTTGCGACAGTTGGCGACTCCACTGGGGAGTTTTTGTGAGTTAGGCCTATTCTAAGGAATTGTGGATTTGTGAAACTTCGTGTGTGCATTTGTTGAACTGTGTAAAATGTAAATAATTGTTGTATATTTCGCATTCTTTACACTGCATTCTAAGCACCCATGGGTTTGAGTAAAAAAAGGGCCCTACACCCGGGTTCATGGGAATTTAAGGAGTGGAGGTGAATCTATCATCATGCTAGGTCTCCGACTTGCTTGATAATAGTGAAACCTCGTCTAGAGCTTTCTCTCTTTATAATGTGTTGTCGCTGGTATTCCATACCACCACAATATTATTATCTTGAGTAATGATACCTCTAGAAAACAGTCGTGTGAGTTATGAATTGTTGGGGAGTAGTTATTAGAGACCCCTAGATATTGTCCTATAGGTTCCCAAATAGGGGCAAAGAGCAAACACGCTCTGTGCCATTCGTTCTCATGCATTTTTTGGTAAATAGCACTAGTTTATAGTTTTGCTAGTGATGTTTGGTTTCTTTAGAGTAATATGTAACCTTTTTAATACTACGTTGAGGCGCCATCATGCCCAAAACGTAGCATTGAAGTTGGATCTTTTTGGTCTCGTATATGTAAATTACCCCTTTGTTGTGTTTCCTCCCCGTGTTATGCTTTTGCGCGTCTACATCATGTCGTCACGCACGCGTTGTATGTTGGTATCGTCTTTTGTCATGGGAAGTCGGAAGATCCATATCGTCTTCTTAACTGCACACATGGGGCACTGCACCCCCCAAATGCGCAGTAAGGAGGGATGATTTTCCGGGCTCTCGTGTCCGTAAATGCATTCATATCATCCATCACATAAACATCTCTTCAGCATCATAATGAACATATCGTTCCTACATTTGTTCGTTATCATATTCCAGCATCGCATTTTGCATGAGTCATTGCATCATCATGCATATGTGTTCAACAAACTTTTTTGATCTACAAATTGCATACTAATTGTTTTCATGTTTGCTCATGCGTGACCCTTGCGTTTTCCCCTGCAAGACAAAAAAAAAAAGGGAAGCATGAAAATTCATGATGCATTCTTAGTTGCATGTGTTAGGTACCATGAGCCAACCATGTTGGGATCATAAACCCATTTCTAAAATTAAAAAAAAAAACACAAACAACAAAACAAAATGATTGAGCATGGTACCTAATGCGTGGTTAATTAAGAAAGGATGTCTTTTCGGGCATCTCAATCGCATAATTACATTTTCCATGCATAGCATGCGTATTCTCGAGTCTTTCATCCCTATGAAATGTTGTTGAAGTATTGGCGATCAAAATGGCCATTCTCTGGGTTATGGGGTTGAACCAAGCTCGTGCTTTTACGAAAAGGTTCATCGAGTCAAGTTGAAGTATGGAAGTAACCATCTTAAAAAAAAATTGGGGCAAAAGATGGATCGTGTTACATCGCTCCTTCGTCTACTGCCAAACACATTTAGGGCTGTCGAGGTCCCTGTTACTTCCAGTTTCACCTTGACGGAGATGTCATGGACCATGTTGAAAATCTAAATTGATTCAACCCCATGTCCTGTGTAAAAATTTGCAATACTTCAATTGTGCATCATTCGCATACATCCATGTTGTTCATTGGTTGCATTGCTCAATGCATTCTTTCCTTGAAAAGAAAAAGAGAACCTAATCATTGTTATAAAATGAAAAAAAAAACATGCTTTACGGTGCCCTCACCGAACCTGTGCTAGAGCTAGAGTAATGGGTGAAGTAGAGGAGATACAAGAGAAGATGAAGGCCGACATGGAGGCCATTAAAGAGAAAATGGCCACAATGATGGAGGCCATGATGAGCGTGAAGAAGATAATGGAAGCCAATGCGGTTGCAATTGCCGCTACCAGCGTTGTTGCTAAGGTGAACCCGACGTCCCCATCCGGCATCAAACAAATGAATCATCCAACCTCAGATATGGTAGGCAAAGATTTGGGAAGTGCGGGCGGCCCCCATGATGTGCAAATTCAAAACGAGCACGCCTTCCCGCCATATGGCTTGCCTCTCAACTATACGCCACCCAATGAGGCGTACACTCCCAATAAGAATGTCAATAACTCCACTCCTATACCCATTGAGAGCCAACAACTCCAAACTGATCATGCACACGTCTCTTAAACCATGGGGGAGACACATGAAATTCCCCATCACAATCTAGCCGACTTCGAGCCTTCGGATATGCCACTGAAGGGCAAGCAGTTGGTGGTATACCCCTTGAAAACACTTCGGAAGGCCCTCAGTATCACCCCCAGCTACACCGCTTGCATTACACGACAAGTAAAAACCCTCATGTTATGGCAGAAATGGGAAAGCTGGATCATCTAGAGGAAAGGCTCAGGGCCATTGAAGGAGGTGAAGATTATTTCTTTGCTAACCTAGAAGAGTTGTTCCCAATACCCAATATCATCATCCCTCTCAAGTTCAAGGTGCTGGACTTTGACAAGTACAAGGGGATTACTTGCCCCAAGAACCATCTAAAGATGTATTGTCGGAAGATGGGGGCATACGCAAAAGATGAGGAATTGTTGATACATTCTTTCCAAGAAAGTCTTATTGGGGTAGTTGTTACCTGGTACACTAACTTGGAACCTTCTCGAGTCCATTCCTGGGAGGACCTAATGGTTGCCTTCGGTAGGCAGTGTCAGTATAATGGCTTCGGATAGGATGCAAGTACAAAATATGTGCAGAAAAGGGGGCACGGATCTTTCAAAGAATACGCCCAAAGGTGGAGAACCTGGCAGCTCAAGTGGCACCTCAATGACGAAAAAACGATGACAATGATAGTAGACACATTACCAGTATTCTACTATGGAAAATGGTGGGCTACGCACCTTCAAAGCTTTGCGGATTTGGTCTTTGCCAGTGAAAGGATCGATGTGGGTCTGGAAAAAGGCAAATTTAGTCATCATGCTTGGACGAATGAGAAAACTGGGGCAAATGAAGAGGGTGAGGATGAAGGAGAAGCCCGTGTTGTGACTGCCATTCCAATATAGCCAAGTTTCCCACCAACCCAACAATGTCATTACTCAGCCAATAACAAACCTTCTCCTTACCCACCGCCCAGTTATCCACAAAGGCCATCCCTAAAATCAACCACAAAGCCTACCTACCACACTTCCAATGACAAACACCACCTTTAGCATAAACCAAAACACCAACCAAGAAATGAATTTTGCAGCGAGAATGCCTGTAGAATTCACCCCAATTCCAGTGTCCTATGCTGACTTGCTCCATATCTACTTGATAATTCAATGGTAGCCATAACCCTAGCCGAGGTTCATCAACCTTCATTTCTCCAAGAATACGACTCGAACGCAACGTGTGCTTGTCACGGAGAAGCCCCGGGGCGTTCCATTGAGCATTGTAGGGCTCTGAAGCGTAAGGTGCAAAGTCTAATTGATGCGGGCTGGCTGGAATTTGAGGAGAATCGCGTGTAAATCCTGACATTGACAAGAGATGCCACACATGGGGCAATTTTGAAAGCTGCTGTTAGATGTCTCTAATGATGCATATTTGCTTATTCAACTTTCACCGGAATGTGGGTGCAAGCCATTGGTCTGTTTGCTCAAGCGACCTGTGCTCCTGGGTGCAAGCCATCGCGTGTAAATCCTGACATTGACAAGAGATGCCACACATGGGGCAATTTTGAAAGCTGCTGTTAGATGTCTCTAATGATGCATCTTTGCTTATTCAACTTTCACCGGAATGTGGGTGCAAGCCATTGGTCTGTTTGCTCAAGCGACCTGTGCTCCTGGGTTTGGACTTCCAAGACCGTTCAATCAAATATTACTCGTCTTGCACGTTGGTGGAGGTGCCATAAAACAACGAGTAAAGTTCAAAACAAATAAGTTTCAAAATAAAAATAAAAAAGGGAGTTCAAAAAGAAAAAAAAGCATTTGATTGACTGTGTTTTCAAGACATTCATGTGACCTCATTTTATCATTCCGGAAAGTTTGTCTTTTTAGAGAGAAGTGAGTTATCAAGAATAGGATGTTGGACAAATGGCCTCAGTTAACTTAAGAAAAATGGGGGTTGAATTAAGATACGAAGACTATTCCCCAATTAAACTTTCACTCTCTCTCTTCGGATTAACAATGCACCCTTAAACATGAATTACTCAAAAGACAATTCAAAATAAACTTCTTTAAAGCAAAAGATAAATAGCAATAAATAAAAGAAGTTTAAGGGAAGAGAGGAATGCAAACTTGATTTATACTGGTTCGGCCACTTCCCGTGCCTACATCCAGTCCTCAAGCAACCCACTTGAGATTTTCCACTCTCTTTGTAAAACTCCTTTTACAAAGTCTGAACCACACAGGGACAACCCTTCCCTTGTGTTCAGGAATCCTCTACAACAAGAGACCCACGATCTCTTAATCCCTTTTCAGAAATAAGAAGAAGAGAAGAAGAGATCTCTTTTAAAAGAGATAGCTTGTACAATGAAGATCAATCAAAATTCCTTATTGAATATGCAAGTGGTTGACCAAGGAATCTTTTTGAGAGGATAAAACATTTCAGTCCAGAAAAACTCTTAATCTTTTAAGAGGATAAAACTTTTTTGGGCAATGAAAACTCCCTTTAAGTTCGTGTTTCCAAGTCACCTTTGATGGTCATTCATAAAAAATTTGAATAGGTGTGACTCTTGGCAATTATTTTCTGAAAATCCCCTCTGGTAATCAATTACACATTATAAATTTTGAATTCAAATTTCTAGTGACTGTGATAAACATTTTCAACTGCCGGTAATCGATTACCATAGAGAAAATCTCAATTTGAAATGATAGAATTCTTTGGTCAAACCTTTAGTATTTTCAATTTTGAAACTTCTTCCTAAAGATTCTAGAGATCAACTTGATCATATATCTTGATTTTCTTGGATTCTTGTCTTGAGTAAAACTTAGAAGCACTTGATCCTTTAGCATCATCAAGACATCAAAACATCTTGCTTCTACATAGGAGTCATTTGACTTAATCCATAAACTGAAAGATCCTTCAACTATTTCTCGTCCTTGGAAAATTCTTTTTGCAAGAATCAACTGCATCTTTCGTTCTTCCTCACTACGAGGTCATGACGAAAGACAATGATTGTACCTCAAAGCCCTACACTGGGGCAATGAAAGGCCCCATGCATAAACCTCAAACGAACCTAGGGGCAGATTAGAAGTTCTCACCCAATAGGTTCCTTGCTACGAGGTCATGATGAAAGACAATGATTGTACCTCAAAGCCCTACACTGGGGCAATGAAAGGCCCCATGCATAAACCTCAAGCGAACCTAGGGGTAGATTGGAAGTTCTCACCCAATAGGTTCCTTGCTACAAGGTCATGACGAAAGACAACGATTGTACCTCAAAGCCTTACACTGGGGCAATGAGGGGCATCGTGCATGAGCCTCAAGTGAACATAAGGGCAGATCAAAAGTTCTCACCCGTCGATGTTTTTAAACAAGAAAAAAAAGGGAGACAAGCCTTGGAATTTCAATAGATTGATTAAACGTCAAACGGCTCCATTGCCGTCACTCCAAAATGGTCAAGTGACTAAATCAAACAGAACATACACTCTGAGGGAGTTCCCGGAGAGATTTGCAAAAGATAGGATAAGGTTGCATGAATTATCACCTTTTTCAAAAGGGCAGTCAATCTGTGTTTTCCAAAAAAAATTAAATCAAAATCAAAATCACAAAATAGGGAAAGAATGTCATGAACATTGTACAACTTTCCATTGCATTGCATTGTTTCATATGAGGTCAGCATTACCAAATTTCACGACAAAGGTTGCATGAGTCTGCATCCCTAAAAATCATGTTAACTGCATAGATTTCCTACATCTCGTGTCCAATCTTGGTGGATGACCGGCCCTCTCGATGAGTTGATCTCTTACTTTCTCATAAAGGTGGACCCTTGGATACTAGTACCTATCACCTTTAGAGGACTATATGTCCTCGCCATCAGAGGACTGCACATCCTCGCCTGCAGAGGGCTGCACGCCCTCGCCTTTAGAGGGCTACGCGTCCTCATTTTCAGTGTGCTCCATATCCACACCTTAGGAGAATATAAGGTCCTTTGCCCTTAGATGCTTAACCGAGACTTGCGCTCCCGGTTAAGGGGCCAGTAGTTTCCTTTTATCAGTTCCTGGGCCACCCCCTGATATTAGAGGGCGACCAACTGTGCGAGCACATCCAGAGAGGGAGGCTATCATGCATCTACTATGCATATCGGGGCAAGATTTCACCTGTGCCGCTGCAAAAAGACGTGTGTGGATCATGCGCACCAACATGACCACTTTTACATGGATATGGATGACATTGCTATTTAGTAACATTCTGCCTAGCGACGACAATGCCAATCTCCCCCTGCAGATGTATCGGTTGGTCTGTGCCGTCATGGCATAGGTAAGTATGCACATGGTTCAATAGATTTCTGATGTCATCTATTGTTTGCAGGCATCGCGCCCACGAGACGCCCAATGGACCCGAAGAAGTCCAACAGGGCCCTGGGGTTTCCAACTCTGGTTACGGGCCTCTGTCAGTCCTACAGGGTGCCCATTCCCCCAGCGAGGTCATGCCATCGTGACATAGGTAAGTATGCACATGGCTCAATTGATTTCTGATGTCATCTATTGTTTGCAGGGATCGTGCCCACAAGACGCCCAGTGGACCCGAAGAAGTCCAACGGGGCCCTGGGGTTTCCAGCTCTGGTTACGAGCCTCTGTAGTCCTACAGGGTGCTCGTTTCCCCCCTGCAGATGGATCGGTTGGTCTGTGCCGTCATCATGACATAGGTAAGTATGCACATTGCTCAACTAATTTCTGATTTCATCTATTGTTTGTAGGGATCGTGCCCACAAGACACCCAGTGGACCCGAAGAAGTCCAACAGGGTCTTGGAGTTGTCAAGCTCTAATTACGGGTCTATGTCAGTTCTACGGAGTACCTGTCACCTGCAGCAAGGGCATCAGACCCCCTACTAATAGGCGACCAAGTCCAAAGTCAAAGGTAAGCAAAGTACTAGGTCTGTGACCGACAAGCCATCAAGCATCCAGCTCAAGACGTTAAAGAAGCGCTACTAGGAGGCAACCTAGTACCTTTTAAATCTCTGCTTGTTATTTGATCACTTTTTGTTTCTCAAGTCATAGCAGGACACACCTAGTTGCTCATGATCCTAGGAATTTAAATAAAACAAGCACAAGCTCGGAAGGTAGTCATACCTCACAAAAAATATATATATGTATGTTTAGGTAGAAAGATACCTTGGATATGCATGTATGTAGCAAAAATATCTCACAAAACATATATATGTATGTTTAGGTAGCAAGATACTATACATATGTTTAGGTAGCAAAATACCTCATGGAAAAAAAAGAGAGCAAAAAGAGAGCGAGCAAGAAAAGAATAAAAAGAAAAAAATATAAAATATATATATATATATATATATATATATATAATAAAGGTTGTCTAGCTAAAAAACAACATGCTTTTGAAAAGAGATAATTTCCGACTTTTCTTTGAAAGATTTCACTGATCTTAACCAGTTTTTGAAAAAATGTGTGTACACATTTGAAGGGTAAATGCTGTGAAAAGTTTTTCGAACACCCAAGATAGACTCAGATGAATGCACAAATTGATAGAAGAACGTATTTTGGAAACACCGGGTTGACTTAAAATAGGGAAAATGAATCCTGAGCCCTAGTGTCACATGACCATAAAAACTTGATGCTTGAGTGTCCACATGGATGCATGCGTGACCAGTTTTGCATAAAATTTCCTAATCATCATTGTTGCATGTGTATCATGGAAATAATGTAGGACATCCCCTTTATCCCCGAACCGCTGGCCAAACCCTGACATATATCATGACCCGCCGTTCTACAAGCCTTGAGCCAAAATCCCAACTCACCATAATCCTTACCCTCGGAAGAAAACACAAAGAGAAGGAAAATTCCCAATCCAAGAAAGGGAGAAGACACAAAAAAAAAAAGAAGAGAGAATTCCCAATCCAAGAAAGGGAGGAGACACGAAACAGAAAGAAAATTCCCAATGAAAGAGTGGGAGAAAGCAAAACAAAGAAAAAAAAAAGAAAGAAAAATTCTCGATCAAGGATCGGAAGAAAACAGAAGAAATATGCAAAAAGGTCTTCGGACCAGACAATATCTGAACAATACAGAATTGTCACCAAGTAAACAAAAAAGGAAACCACGACCTAAAGTGATCCTCTCCCTTTGATTGCCGACAAAATCCTGTGCGCTAGCGACTTTCTCGCCACGCACTAAAAAAAAACAAAAAAACAAAAAAGGAAAAGACCAAAAACACTCAAAGCCAAAGTTCCTACCAAGAAAAACAAACCATTCCCAAGAAAAAGTCCTATTGATCCATGATCACACATGTAATATTTGATTTGATAGGAAATGATTTGCAAAATCAAGTCATGACATATCTATGTTTCGGAATTAGGATAAAACACTTACCTGTGTGAGATTGATACACTTTGAGTGATTTTCTCCTATCTTTGTTGGACCCAGTGTTTCCTCTAAATGGTCGTTTAGAAATGAAATGCTAACATCCAAAATCTCATTTACGGTTATGAGAAAATTTCATCAGCGTACCCTCCTTCCCCAATAGACACATTGTTTTTCATCCAAAAAGCATATGTTGCTTTGATCAGTTGGAAGTTTTGTCTCTTTACTAAAGCATGTTCGCATTTTGGTGAAGAAAACACCGAGACTATTTTTTAGTCTCACAGTTGTCAAGAACTACGTAGGTCTGAGTTCCTCATCACAAATTGAGGATACGTAGGAGCAAAAGCTCTGCTTTTGTCGACCACCCCACTTTTTGTTACCGTGACCCAAGGGTCCGGTGGCATGCGGAGCTACATGACCGTGGGATCCCCAAATCCATATGTTCCATCATTTATCATTCGTATGTTATCTTGTTTCTATGACTTGAGGGACTAATGTTTGTTTTGTTGTTGCGATTGTCATTTGTTTTGTCATATATTTTGTTTGGACTATTGCGTTAGTGCTTACTTCGTTGTTGTCAATAGTGTTTGTTGAAATTTCGGAACCGTGTAGAGTTTTTCATTTAGGAACGTTGTCCTAAAAATAAAATGAACCAAAAATCATGATAAAAAGAAAGAAGCGTTGTGAATAAATGTCTACACTTATATAAAGAAAAAGGAAAATGTTTCTCATATATAGATGTAGAAGGAAAATGTGTATAGAAGGATTTTTGCGTGTGTAAATAATGTGTGAAAAGAAATCTTTGTGTGTGTGAGCAACGAGTGTATATGAAGAAACTTTTGTGTGAACCATAAGTGTGTGATGGGAAAAATAAAAAAATCGTTGAACGTAAATAGGGTTTGTATATAGACCGTGTGACGTAAAGAGAAAGAGTTCCAATGCGGGTACAGAAAAAGTTTGTCATGTATAAAAATATAGATGTACAAAGAAAGGTTTTCCTCATAGAGGACCACAGGTGTATAGTTTTAGTGAACATATATAAAAATAAAACAAAAAGTAAAGAGAAAGAAAGACCGCGAAGGTCGACATGTTATAGTTAAGAAGTATAAATCATTCGTAAAGAGCAAACGCATCTTCTGGAAACAAGGGACTGATGCTAAGAGTTTATTTTCCGGAATAAACCGAGATAAGAATGGATGAATGCATTGAACTGATGATAGAACATAACTCGGAAATATTGGGTCTGTCTGTGTAAATTCCCAACCGTAGTATCACAATGCCATAAATAGGATGCTTGAGTGCCCACCTGGCTGTAGCCATGACTAATTTTGCACGTTGTTTTCAAATCATCATTGTCACGCGTGCCTTATGGAACAATATGGGAGTTCGGCCCGAGACCGATACCTTGACACCCAAATTTGTTGCGCCCCAGATATCAAGATTGGGTTCCCACAATAAAAGACCCCATTGAAACACAACCTTAGACCTTTTTGAACCTTGGCCTGTAAAAAGGGAATCCTCATTCTTTCCCCCGAAGCAAAGGACAGCGGAATCTCCTCAAGGGAGAGCAAATAGAACGCTAAATCCGATTTCCCAAAGAAAGGGATGGGGAAGGAAAAGTGAAAAGAAAGAAAAGGAAGAAATGGAAAGAAAGAAAAAAGAAAAATGAAAATAAAGAAAAGAACAGAAGAAAGGAAAGAAAGATTCCCAATCAAAGATCGAAATGAAGTGAAAAGGGAAAAGAAGCAATTCTCATTCAATGAAAAAAGAGGACAGAAATTCTTCAAAGCCAGATTGCCACTCAGAATCATTCTTGACTGGAAATATCCCACCCCACATGAACAAAGAGGAAAAAGCCGAAACACCCAGCTTCCTCTCCAAAAACGCTGACCTCGAGAAAATCCTATTGGTCCGTGATCGTACGGTTGATCTTTGATTCGATAGGAGGTCACGTGCGAAATAGAGTCATGGTGCAATTATGGTTTGGGAATAGGATAAAACACTTGCCTTGTGAGTTTTATACACTATGAGTGATTTATTTTCAGCTTAGCCCGATGTTTCCCCAGTGTGTTCGTTTGAAAGCTAGAAGTTGACATCCTACCCTTCATTCTCAGTTAGAAGGAAAATTACCCGTAGCACAAGTATATTGTTTCTCTAAGATATGGTGCTCTCGCGAATGATTTATTTTTCCCTGCAAAAAGCATGTTTGCCTTTTAGGTGGAAAAACCCGGTGGATCGTTCGGTCCCGCCACCCTTTTTCGGAGCCACATGAATGTTATTGCTTAGGGCTGTTCATGTGTCCTCCATTTTCGAGTTTGGAGTTGTGTTCCATGATTGCCTAAGTGAGGACCCTCAAGGCAATCCTCCATTCTCACCCTTTTTCGGAGCCACATGAATGTTATTGCTTAGGGCTGTTCATGTGTCCTCCATTTTCGAGTTTGGAGTTGTGTTCCATGATTGCCTAAGTGAGGACCCTCAAGGAAATCCTCCATTCTCACCCTTTTTCGGAGCCACATGAATGTTATTGCTTAGGGCTGTTCATGTGTCCTCCATTTTCAAGTTTGGAGTTGTGTTCCATGATTGCCTAAGTGAGGACCCTCAAGGCAATCCTCCATTCTCACCCTTTTTCGGAGCCACATGAATGTTATTGCTTAGGGCTGTTCATGTGTCCTCCATTTTCAAGTTTGGAGCTGTGTTCCATGATTGCCTAAGTGAGGACCCTCAAGGCAATCCTCCATTGTCACCCTTTTTCGGAGCCCCATGAATGTTATTGCCTAGCGCTGTTCATGTGTCCTCCATTATCAAGCGTGAAGCCTCTGGTGACTGGGAAACACGTTATTCTGTTGTTTTTCCGGATCGGTTCCTTCGCCAAATATGTGTATATGTGTATATGTATGTTATATTCGTTTTCCTTGTTGTTGTTTGTATTTTGTTTTATGCAGAAGAAAAAGAAGGAGTAGAGACGAGAGTCGTCATCACGGAAAGGGCAGGACGGACAAAATCAGTGTCCTATCTTTGCTTTCCTCTTATCTCCGATGAGAGGTATGTAAAGACGGGCAACTGTCATACCCTAATTTCGTCCGGGGATTATTACTTGACGACATGCAACCTTTGGTTAGACGCTTTGAGATACTTGGCGTCCTTTGTTGCACGATAAATGAAGTCCCGAGACGTCTCAGAAATCAAAAGGAAGCAGGCTTGCGCGATCCGTGAAATTCCCTAATGTGGCAGAAGTCGAAAAGAGGTGTTTTTGCGCAATCCGTAAGTTTCCGTAACTTCTTCGAAAGCTAAAAAAGAGTAAATACATAATCCGTAAGGATTCGTAACCTTGCAGAAGGAAAATAAGTATCGTTACGAAATTCGTAAAGTTTCGTAACGTTACGGAAAGAGAATTACCAAAAAAATAGAAGGGGGTGCATTTAGTAAAAAAGGGGGTGCAAATAGCAATCAGACCCACTTGGGCCCTCCAGAAGGCTGTTGCTTCTAGAGGAAGCAACCTTGCTCGCCTGGGCGAGCTGGGCGGCAAGCTTCTCCCCTATTTTGCTATAAATAGGGGAAGAAGTGAAGAAGAAAAGGGTTCAGCCCCTTAGGCACTTCTCTCTCTCTCGAAATTGCTGAGGAAAATTATTTCCGTGAAGAAAATCCAAGCCGAGGCGCTTCCGTAACGTTTCCGTGAGGAATTACGCGAACATTCTCGACCGTTCTTCAAGATTCATCGTTCGTTCTTCGTTTTCTTCAGTCTTCAACGGGTAAGTACCTCAAACCAAGCTTTTCAATTCATTCTATGTACCCGTGGTGGTCCACATTTTGTTTCATGTATTTTTATTCTCGTTTTCATTTATTTTTTATACCCCCTTTTGACGTGCTTAAGCCATTTATTTAAGTCATTTCTCGCCTAATCTAAAAATAAAATATATTTCCATCAATCGTTTGAATTGTATCATCCGTTAATTTTGGTTAAAATGAATTCCGACCGTTCGGTCGTGCCGTAACCACGTTGGAAATCAAAAAAGAGGTAAAATAGTAATATAATAATCAAAAAATACCTTTTAGTAAAATAAAAGCGAAAGATCAATCGGACGTTTTCTCTTTGGGATTTCTCATTCTTAATTGAATTGACTAATAACTAAAGTGAAACTAAGGCTAAAATCAACTCGCCTAGTCAAGCTCGTCCACAAAAATAGGATTTTGAAAGTTTATCATTTATGTTTCTTACCAAGAAAAATGGATCATTTTTAAGGTCCAACGCCTTAAAATGATCACCTTTCAAGTAAAAAAGAACCACTTGATTCACTCATAAGAAAGAACTACGTAGGTCTGATTTCCTCTCCAAAGGAGGGTACGTAGGAGCAAAAGCCCCGCTTTTGTCGACCTCAAAAAATAAAAAAAATAATAAGTTAAGATAACACAATTCCACAATTCTAAAAAATAGACTGTTGTCCTTCGAGACAAACGTGAGAGGTGCTAATACCTTCCTCAAGCGTAAATATAACTCCCGAACTTATAATTTTCATTTTGACCGGTTTCCTTCGGTTTTTCCGACGTTTTCCACAAATAAACATTGGTGGCGACTCCGCGCATCTTTCCTCCTTTGGAAAGCGCACCCGTGAGCCTCGCCCTCGCTCGCCCGCGAAGGGCACGTTGCGACAGCTCCAAATATTCATAACCCCCACGAGACAAAACATGGGGGGCAGTGTTCATTTTCTGGATGGCCTGTGCCTTTTTGCGCACATCCTGCAAAAATAAAACAATAATCTTTCAAATTGCTAGAATGAAGTATAACAAGTTAATTTTTTTTGAAAAACAACTTAAATGGCAAGGAACATACCTCCCAAGAAGGGTCTCTGCGAGTCTGGCAAAACTGGGCCCATTTTTCCTTGCTGATGTCGTATTTCTCACAGACAGTGCCGTCCACACCGTCTTGATCGGTTGTAAGGGCCCATTTCCTCGTGGGGTCTGATTTAAACTGCCTCTATCTCTCACCCATGGTCTGAAGTAACTTCCTTTTCATCCTACTGTCAGAAGCCTTTGGGATTTCAAATTCCGCCTGACAACATCAAATAAGGTTTATTTGTTACAATAATGTATTTTTTGGCTATTAATTAAACAACATCAAATAAGAAAAGAAAAATACTTGAATATCCTCCCAAATCAAGTCCTTTTGAGCAGTAGGGACCTCCTTCCAGTTCTCGTAGGTGACGTCCACCTTATCACGTGTCACAATCCCCAAATATGTTCTTAATTTCTTCCTGTGGGGATCGTCGGCCTTGCCGGTAGCAAGATCAACATGGACCACTGGTCTCTCAGCACCAGGTGGTCTAGTAGACAACGATCGTAGACGTGAGGTTTTGTGTGTCTGCTTCACGGCAGATGGCGAAGCCGATGCGTCGGAAGGAGCAACAGGAGGAGGAGGAGGAGGAGGCGAGGTAGGTGGAAAATCCATGATCCTGTATACATCATGAAAATGTAAATTTTGATTACAGACAAATAAAATCATAGGTTAAATTTCGACTCATTTTCTTAGAATGAGATAAACATAAGCTTTTTTAAACCTAAAAACACTCTCCCTTAAATTAGAGTAACATTTTCTCACCCCTCAAATTTTACAAGGCAAAAAGGAGACAAAGAATATCCTAATCTCATTTGAAATTCAAAACCAATCCCACTTAGCCATACTTAATCTACTTTAACACGTAATGAAGCACAAAAACATGTTCCTTGCTATAATGAAATGACAAAGAAAGAACATATCAATTCTTTAAATAACAAGATGCATGATGTTAGGGGTCAAGTAGTCTAAAGGGAAGTGTAGATTAATGTACAGGGAAGTGCGGGGACCTATTTTGATTTTAATTATGAGAATGCCACCTTGTTTATACTTTGTTTCCTGTTTGCAAATGTTGTATAGAAAATAGTAATCATTAAATTTTTTTATTGTTTTCTATTTTCACTGTTTCCTATACAATTTTTGAAAATAGGAAACAAAATGCAAGCATGGTGGTATTTGTAATAAGTGAAATAGATCTACCAAATAACTTAACCTTTGTGAGGGTGGGGGAAGTACAAGTTCTTATCTTGTAGTTGTGAGCTGGTGTCAATTGAGCTACAAGCACTTTGGCTCTTTATTGCATGTTTTGCGTCTCAGCTTCAATAATATATGATTATTTTTCTAATAAATTCTGTGTGTAATCACTTGTAATGTGTCTTGGCTTTCCTGTTTAGATCAACTATCAAGACTCAACTTAATTTTTTTCCAGTTACAGAGTTTAAATTAGTGTTGTGACTTGTAATTATATCCACATAGAGCATGAAGAATAAACCTCAAGTTTAAGGTTGATGGAATTTAGCAGAAGTTTTAGGTTGTGAAGGTGACACCACATACTGCTTTCATCTGAATCTGTGAGTTCGGAATGTGCCAAAATCACTGGCTATATGAGAGACTCTCACAATCGTTGAGGCTAAGTGGGGAATATCATTTCAGTGATAAGCAGAAGAAGCATAAAAGAAGTACTGTGGGGCTTCTTGGTAAGGTTTTCTCCTTAAGAAGAGTTTCCACTCCTCACGGAGAGCCTAATAAGGTGGCCGAGACAGTGGTAAAGAAGGAGAAGAAACACTCCTCTTGGCAGATAATTTGCAAACAAAAGTACAAGTTATGGAAACTTTCTCAACAACAAAAAATATATTGTTAGAAAAGCATCGATATTCCACATAAAAGCTGCAGGGGCACGCACATATAAGAAAGGAGGAACTGAATTTATTTTAGAAAAAGAAATACATGAAAGACCGATACATGGGATTCGAAGTAAGGTTGTTGCTAGAAAAGCTCCGCACAAGGTATAAAAAAGCTACTCCATGGAGCTCCTTATTTTCATCTTTTAGTCTTAAAAATAAGCTACTTATAATTTTAAGGACTTTTATATAAAGTGTGTTTGGCCCAGCTTTTACTTTTAAGGAGAAAAAAAGGCAAAAATAAGCTGGGGCAAACACTACCTTAGTGTTGAATCCATATCATTTTTGTGCTAGTTGGAATCAGGTCCTTCCTTCTTACCATTTGAAATTTGAAAAATTATTTCAGAATTATTGAAAAAGAGCCAATTACATAAATTTTATGAAGGGCTAAAATTGGATCTTTGGGACTGTAAAATCAAGTTACTGGTTGAAAAAAATCCATATCATTATTTTTTATGAAGATTAATCTTTATGTAGTTCCAATTTATTTCCCATTAACCTTCTGTCTTTTGAATGCATTTTTTGTTATTGGTTTGAGGTGCCTTTTTGCTAAAATTTGCCATTAAATGGTCTAGGATCTTCCTAATTATGCTCAGCATACCGTGCCAATTTTCTGTTTTCCACAAGAGTGGCTATGGTGTGAATCATGGTGTGGTAATGCTACAAAATACAAGGCAAAAACCATTGATCTGTGCAACAATCCCATGACAAAAGAACCCAAACTGCAGGTAAATGTTTTGTTGTTTTATGTTGCGTTCATGGAAACTTGTTTTACATCGCAGCTTATGTTTTTGCACTCCTCTTTGTCTTCTATGTCCATTTTTTTACTACTTTTAGTCTCAGCTATGCAATGAAGATTTGTAGTCTCAGCTGGCCAATTCCAAGGTCTCAAAGGAGATCTTGATTAGAGGAAAATTTTAGTGAATTTGAATCCTACCTTAAATTTTTTTACTGTGGACATAGTAACCTATCAGGTCATCTAAATTCATTAATGTTATATACCAGCAATCAATCCCTCACCTTTTTTTTTCAGGACAATTGTTTAATACAATGGGGAAGAATTCTGGATTTTGTGAATGTCAAATATTAGGTGGTGTCTTAAAAAGCAAACAATTGGTTATTTGTCTTCACCGAGAATTTGAGCACAATTGCCAGCTGGTGTCTTAAAAATCCAACAAGAGGACTCATGCTGGCTTCATTGCAGCAGTCTTTGTCATGCGGTGTTTTGAAATTTTGGTAGATGGTATGTGTGCAATTATAATTGGAGAAAACATATATATCGTTTATTAGGTGTTTTTGGCATTTTTCTGCTGTTAGAATTAGAGTTTCACTTTATTAATGTATTATTTATTACTAGTAGCAGATGAGGTGCCAGAAAATGCTTATAGAGTCTAGACAAACTCATCCTAGAGAATTGCTTATAAAGTACAACTCAATCAAGACAAAGTTTTCTAGTTCTGGATTGAAGTCAAATAAGAACTGGATGGACAAGGCTTGAGAACCTAAATCTAGCAAGAACTCTAACAAGAGAGGCAAGTTTGAGTGTACCACTTGCAACAAAATTTTCCACTCATACCAAGCTTGGAGGCCATAGATCTAGCCACAAGAAGATCAAAGGATGCTTTGCCTCAAGGAATGAGAGCAGTGAGAGCAATGAGTGTGTGGTGGAACATCAACATGGTGCTAGTTTTCATAATGAGGTGGAAACAGTTAATGAGTCCAAGAAGAGCAAGGGGCATGAGTGCCCAATTTGCCTCAAGGTTTTTCCATGTGGCCAAGCCTTGGGTGGCCATAAGAGATCCCATATGGTTGGTGGGTTTGAGAGTAGAAGCTTTCAAACAATTGTGCTTCAGGAACCAGTGGCAGAAATTAGGGACTTCCTTGATCTTAATCTTCCTGCTGCTACTAAGGAAGAAAGCAATAGCCATGCTGACTCTAACAGTAACATACCCTGGTGGATAGTAGAAGACAACCACAAATAGGAGGCACTGGTAGGCCTTATCTCATAGCCAAAGGTGACATAGTTTATTGTTCCATCAGTGTTGCTGCAACTTCAGAGTGAAGATTCAAACTGTATAGAAATGTTTCTGCATTCATTCCATTCATTCTTTACTGGAGATGTATCTTCTTCTTCCTCTTCAGGGTATTTCTGTTTTTGTTCAGATTTTTCAAGTAGTTCATAATATATTGTTCTCTTCCTTTTTTTGTTTTTTTAATTTTATTTTTTCGGATTCTATATGTTACTACTTTTTTGTTTATAGAATAATTTTCATTTTTTCAAAGTTTAAGCTCACTAAAGGTGACATGTTTATGGGGTAATTATTTTTCTTTGCATCAAAGAAAAATGAATGAGGTGTTGAAAAATTCGGATAGGTACCCCAAGCCATTACACATGAAGGGATAGAAAGGTAGATTTTATAATACACATAAAGAAAATCCATAAGGACATAAAAGCAACTGTATAATAAAATTATATATGTCAAATAACTATAGGAGATAAAAGTTTTAACTGTAAAGCAAATCCATTAGGACATAAAAGCTTAAACTGTAAAGCAAATCTCAAAAAATGGATGATAGGCGCAAGATAAATATTCTATCATCACTCTTATCATTCTACCTAAACTAAGAGAAAAGATAAAATCAATTTAGATATTTTTCATTGATGATAATAACCAAATGAGGGATACATTTATGTTGAGTAAGATTTGTGTTGAGTAACCAGAGTGCAAAAGCAGTGTGGACAGCAAGGTCAATGTCTGGGGCTAACAAGAAGATGATTGAGGCACTAGCTGCTAGGAAGAAGGAACAGTATCTAAAGAAGGAAGAGTACCTGCAACAATTTAAGATGAACTGCCATAAGTTCCATTTTCAAAGCTTTCATCCAATATATGCATGTTTTCAATAATGCAATTAGTAAACCAATGACACAAACCAATGTAGTATTGATTGAGTCTAAATAGAAATGTAGTATTGATTTGCTCCATTTTATGGACTCATATTAAATGTCCATTAAATATTAATGAATTTGAATTATGTGTATGAGTTATGTAAATGAATCTAGCAAAATCAAAAATATAAATAGAAAATTACATTAGACGATGTTAATTAATTCTCCTTCATCATGATCATTACGATTAGCATGAACGTCGTTAGCTTCTTCTTCTTCGACAACGTTAGGAGTGATTTGTGCGGTCAAAGGACTAACATAGGTGTCCATGTATGAATCATCATCTTCTACATTGACACCAATTGTTTTGCCCTGGAGAACCACGCACCACCTTTCATCACAGGGATTTTGCACGTAAAATACTTGTCTAGCTTGTTCTGCCATGATGAAAGGGTCATTTTGGTAACCAAGTTTCTTTAGGTCTACCAATGTAAATCCTATATCATCGGTGCGCACACCGGTGTTGCTGTCAACCCATTTACATTTGAAAACACATACAGTAAATTTCACATAGTTAAGCTCCCAAATTTCATCAATGAACCCAAAGTAAGGGATGGATGCTACACAGAGATTGGCGTCATTCACACTTGCAAAGTGTTGAGATTCAGCCCTTAGGGTGACCCCGCTGTTCTGCATTGTACTTTTGTCATCTTGTGCTTTTGTGTAAAATGAATACTTGTTTATGTCGTATCCTTGCCAAGTTATAACATTTCTTTTAGGCCCATCTACTAGCTTTCTTAATGTTTTTGAAGCATTCTCATCTACAAAGATTGTATCTTTAAACCAATCACAGAAAGTCTTGTTATGCTTTTTCAACACCCAATTCTTTGACATTTTTGGATTATTCTGTTCGACTAAAGCTTCATGGTTAAGTATGTATGGCAAAACTTCATTACTGTTGTTCAAAACATACAAGTGAGCTTGTAACAAATCTTCTACACTTGGAGTGATCACATGTAGTCCTCTTGAACCCTTACCACCCACTCTGTCATCATGCCGAGACTCAGGAAGGCCAACAGGTTTAGCCTTCTCAATGTATTCTGAACAAAATTCAATGGCTTCTTCTGCAATGTACCTCTCAACAATAGATGCTTCTGGAAGATATAGATTCTTTGTATACCCTTTTAAGATCTTCATGTATTGCTCAACCAGGTACATCCACCGTAGATAAACAGGACCACAACATTTGATTTCTCTGACCAGATGCACAATCAAGTGAATCATGATGTCAAAGAAAGCAGGGGGAAAATACATCTCCAACTTTCACAGTATAATTGCGGCCTCATTTTCCAGCTCATCAAACTTGACAGGATCAATGACTTTGCTACATATAGCATGGAAGAAAAAGCACAGGCGAGTTATGGCTAACCTGACTTTGTTTGGCAAGATGTCTCGTATAGCCACAGCTAACAATTGTTGCATGAGCACGTGACAATCGCGAGACTTTAACCCTACAAGCTTAAGCTCCTTCAACTGCACAAGGCTCTTAATATTTGAAGAGTATCCTTGTGGAACCTTCACCCGATGAAGACACTGACAAAAACTTATCTTCTCCTTTTTGGACAAAGTATGGCAAGCTGGGGGCAAGTAAATTTTCTTCCCATCAGACCTTGGATGCAACTGTGATCGTATCCCCATATCAGCTAGATCTTGACGGGTATTCAAGCCATCCTTCGTCTTGCCTTCAATGTTAAGGAGCGTCCCAATCACACTGTCACAAACATTTTTCTTCACATGCATAACATCAATACAATGTCTAACATCTAGATCAGACCAGTACGGAAGATCAAAGAAAATAGACCTCTTCTTCCATATGCAACTCTTACTTTTATCCTTCTTTTGGGTCTTTCCAAATACAGTATTCAGGTGTTGAACCCACTGATATACCTGTTCACCAGTCAACGGTATCGGCGTAATATGATGCTCTTGACTTCCATTAAAAGCTTTTTTCAGTCGTCTGTAAGGATGATTGGCTGTTAGAAAGCGACAATGCATACTGTAGACTATTTTTCTTCCATGTTTTAGTTGTATGTAGCTTGTGTTTTCTTCATAGATGGGGCATGCATGATGACCCTTAACACTGTAACCGTTGAGATTCCCATATGCTGAAAAGTCGTTAATGGTACAAAAAAGCATTGCACGCATTTCAAACATCTCCTTGTGAAATGCATCAAACACTACAACCCCCTCATCCCACAACTTTCTCAGATCTTCAACCAACGGACTTAGATACATATCAATGTCATTTCTGGCTGTCTTGGGCCCGATATCATCATAGACAACATCATGTATTTTCGCTTCATGCAAAACCAAGGAGGCAAATTGTAAATTACTAGCAGAACTGGCCATGAACTGTGTTGAGTGCTTAAGGTGCCATATGGATTCATTCCATCACTGGCTAGTCCAAGTCGAAGATTTCTTGGCTCTTTCCCAAAATCCGGATGCAAACCATCAATCTTCTTCCACTGCAAGCAATTACCCGGATGACAGACCATTCCATCAGAAATCCTTCCATTTGAATGCCATGTAAGGTCTTTTGCGTCATCTTCATTAGAAAAAAGATGCTTAAACCTTGGAATGGTTGGAAGATACCACAAAACCTTCGTTGGGGGGCCCTTGTTGGATTTTTCATCAGAACTGCTTTCCTCTTCATCCTTCACTTTGTACCGTGAAGTCCCACAGATAGGGCATTTTGACATTTCTTCAAATTCATGCCTGTACAGTATGCAATCATTGGGGCAAGCATGAATCTTCTGATGCTCCATACCCATCAGACACAATATCTTTTTTGCCTTATAGTAACTTTTAGGAACCGTGTTGTCCTCTGGAAGCAGATTGTGCACTACCTCAAGCAATGAGGTGAAACTTTTGTCACTCCACCCATACCTGGCCTTCACATTAACCAAACTTAACACCGCAGACAACAGGGTTAAGGAATTCTTGCACCCCGTATACAAAGGCTTCTTTGAATCACTCTGTAATCCTTCATACACAGGGGCGTGTGCTTGCAGGAAAGACTCTTGTCCAAGGTCACGAATCATGTCCTCTAAGCGATCTCCCATTTCTACATCAAATGGTTCAGATTGGGACCTATTCTGCATGTCTGTCACTTCACCATGCCATATCCACGTCGTGTAATTATTCTTAATCCCATCACACAATAGATGGTCCCGTATGTCGTCCAGTAGTTGTCGTCTTCCATTCAAACAGTTGATGCAAGGACAATAATATTTTCCTTCTTCATTCGGTCGACCTCTTTCTGAAGCAAATTGCAAGAACTGCTCGATGCCATCCTCATATTCTGGGCTCATGCGACTTTCATTCATCCAACTTCGATCCATCTAAGCAATTCCATGCATGAAAATCTTACTTTTTATTTATAGGTGTGGCCCTATCCCATTTAGGAAGACTGTCTTTTATGTTAGCTTCAAACGTTAGGGTTAGCATTATTTTGAAAATTTTGACTAAATTTCGGCAGCATTTCGCATTGGTCTCCAAGTACACGACATGACATCGGTGAAATGAATTTCCCGATAATCAAGTATGCTCTCAGAGAACAACTTGAAATGCATTGAACTGAAATTTCATCAAATTAATCAAAATAATAATAACCTTGACGAATGAATCTAACATAAAAATACTAGTCTCCCCAAATTGTCCAAACGGGCAATTCAAGACTAAATACAATGACTAATGCAAACTGTCCACAAGAATCATTGCATTCAGTCTCAAACAGGAATCTATGGTTCACTCAGCATGAACAATAGTTGTTTATATAGCAAATTACATTCATGACGTACAAGAACATACAAATTCTAAATTTCAATTACAGACAAATATCGACATCAACAGTTGTTTGCATAGCATATAACATTCATGACATACAAGAACATATAAGGACATCAACAGTTGTCTGTGTGTGTGTCTGTGTGTGTGTGTTTGTGTGTTTGTCTCTTTATGTGTGTGTGTGTGTGTGTGTCTGTGTGTTTGTCTATGTGTGTGTGTCTGTGACTCTGTGTGTGTGTGTGTGTTTTTGTATTTGTGTGTGTGTGTGACTCTGTGTGTGCGTGTGTGTGTCTGTCTCTTTATGTGTGTGTGTGTGTTTGTCTGTGTGTGTGTGTGTGTTTGTGTATCTATGTGTGTGTGACTCTGTGTGTGTGTCAGTCTCTTTATGTGTGTGTGTGTGTGTGTGTGTGTGTTTATGTGTGTGTCTGCGTGTGTTTGTATTTGTGTGTGTGTGTTTGTGTATCTGTGTGTGTGTGACTGTGTGTGTGTGTGTGTGTGTGTGTGTGTGCCTGTGTGTGTGTGTGGTTGTGTGTGGGGGGGTCATTCGAGAGTACCAAAGGATCATTATATTCTAAAAATCATCAGCCACACGATGCACTCCTATATTGAAGAGTTACTAAACCACTAAGACCAGAACAAGCATTATAATCAATTTGCAGTAGCATGTGATGTAAGCTCCATTGGAGCTTGTAGGCCTAGGATATTCTTTATCAATGGATTCCTTTGCTTCTTGGAAGATGAATGGCAGCGGAATGACGAAAGGAAGAGAGAGAGGAGACACCACTTCAAGGAGAAGATGAGTCTAGAAGAAGCTCACCACCATAGGAGGCCATGGATAAGAGCTTGGAGGAAGAAGGAGATGAATGAAGGGAGAGGAAGAGAAGAGCACGAAATTTTGTGCTCTATATGAGCTTTGAAATCTGAAGTTTAATATTTAAATTATCAAAGTTGAAAAAAACGCACACACATGACCTCTATTTATAGCCTAAGTGTCACACAAAATATGAGGGAAATTTGAATTTCAATTCAAATTTCACTTGAATTTGAAATTGAATTTGTGGAGCCAAAATTTCACTAATTATGATTAGTGAATTTTAGTTATGGCTCAGCCCACTAATCCAAGATCAATTCCAAGATTCTCCACTAAGTGTGTTTAGGTGTCATGAGGCATGTAAAGCATGAAGGACATGCACAAAGTGTGACTATATGATGTGGCAATGGGGTGTAGTAAGCAAATGCTCACCTCCCCCTCTTAAATTTAATTGGATTGGGCTTCTACCAATTAAATTAAATTTATTTCCAACCACACACATCAAATATTCACTTAATGCATGTGAAATTACAAAACTACCCCTAATACAAAAAACTAGTCTAGGTGCCCTAAAATACAAGGGCTGAAAATTTCTACATTTCTAGGGTACCTTACCTATATTATGGAGCCCTAAATACAAGGCCCAAAAATAATGAAACCTTAATCTAATATGTACAAAGATAAGCGGGCTCATACTTAGCCCATGGGCCCGAAATCTACCCTAAGGCTCATGAGAACCCTAGGGCCTTCTCTTGCATCTCTGGCCCAATCTTCTTAGAGTCTTCTATCCAATGCCCTTGCAGGGTAGGATTGCATCATTCCCTCCCCCTTGAAAAGGATTTGACCTCAAATCCCGAGGTTTTTGAAACTCTGGGCTTTTTTCCTCAACACCTGTAAAAAGAACAAAAACATATGTATTAATGGTGTTTGGTATGTTGAAGTAAGGTAAGGTCTGAAAACCCATTTCGTTGGCATCTTCCCATGAAGGAGCAATGTTCCTCACCAACTCAATGAGTGGTGCTACATGTATAGAAAAATATGGGACAAACCTTTTGTAAAATTTTGTAAAGTCATGGAAGCCCCAAATTTTTCTTATACTTGGTGGAGTTGGTCACTCAGGAATGTCCATTATTTTCTTAGGGTTCATGGGAACCCCTTGATCACTATTTAAAAAATTAAGAAAAGTAATGCAATAAAACATACCTTTTTCTGTATTTTCATGTTGATTATTCCTACCAAAATGTATGACAAAACTAAGGTGTCCCATATAAGTACCTAAGTTTGTATTGAAACTAAAAATAAGGACAAACCTACCTAATGAGTCCCTATGTACACAAATCATGAAGATGTTGGGTGCACGAGTGATTTTACAAAAGAGGGTTGCACCACTCAAAACATTCATCATACCACCTATTTTAGGGATTTGATGCCTAATAATACCTATTTTGGGCACCGACAAAGCACAAGGATTTAAGCTCCTGTGAACCAAACCCTCATCCAACAACTCCTTTACTTGAGGAATAAACTAAAGCCGAAGAGGTGTGGCAATGCTAACAAGTGTTTTTTTACAAAGGAGAAAATGTGGAGGATGTCTAAGAGGAGAAGTTTCTTTAATATTTGTCTTTATTTCAAAATGGCTTTCCTTCTTAGCTAACCTCTTGGAGGAGACACTTACCTCCTTACACTCCTCCTTAACCATTAAAGGTTGTCTCACTTCTTGGGGGTAGATTTCTTCACTAGATTCTTCCCTTTTTGCTTCTTCACGTTCACTAGAGGAAGGTGAAGTAGTAGCCTCATCTTGGCTATTATAAATGTCTTGGCCCCTCAAAATCATGGTTTTCTTGGTGGGGCATTGAGAAGTAATGTGTCCTCTTCTAAGACATTTAAAGCACTTTATAGAGCTAGTCTTCTCTTGCATACTAGCCTTAGGGGGTTGCTTTTCTATTGTCTTCCCCTTATCATCTTTGCATACTTGCAAGAGTGAGGTCTAAGATGTGACCTATGTCTTTCTTCATAATAGTCACGAAGTTCTTCACTTAGGCTCTTGCAAGAGTTATGACTACTATAAGAGGCATGTTTTTCTTTTCTTAATTCTTTTAGTATTTTCCTTCTTTCTTCCTCTCTTATTTTCTCTCTTTCATCTTGACTTATTTCTTCCACTCTTTTTTACCTTTTTCTTTTCTCTCTTGTTTTTCTTTCCACAACTTAAGGGATCTCAACTCATCTAATATCTTATACAAGGGGTCCTTAGGAGTAGAAACCTCACCATTAACACTAGATGAAGAATGAAGACTCATGTTGGTTCCTAAGTTATGGTTCTTTCTTGTTGGGGGTTTGAAAAAAAAGGTAAAAGAAACTATGGTTGAAACTAGCCAAAATAAACACTAAAAGAGGTGTGAAAGATAAGGTAAAAACGAATTGGTAAAAAGCAAGCTATCTTGGCGGTTTGACAATGGAGGGTAAAGGAAATAAGCTGTGAAAGTAAGTAAAAAATTAAAGTGCAAGAAATGCAAACTAGGCGGATCCTAAGAGTGTTTGGATGACCTCATTTAAGGTTCCCAACAAAACACTCACTATCCTAAGGGAAAATTGCCTAAAATTATTACACACAAATGGAAGTAGGGTGACCTAGCGGAGGCTCCCAACTTACTTCCAATGAAAGGCCTTTTTGTTACAAAATTTGAAAGCAAAGCAAATTGCCAATTACAAAGAAAAAGTCCTCAATTGTGGTGGCTATTCTCTCTTTATTGTTTCACTCAATTTGGAGTGCTTCTTAGTCCAATAGCTCTTAAGGTGGTTGGCCCCTTCCTTCTGGACTCAAATCCTTCAAGATATGGCACCAATCCTCCTTTCCAATTCCCTATATGGCAACTCACAAGCAAGGAAACAAAGAGACAAGCAATAACCAAAGACCAAAAAAAAATGAAATGAAAGCTAAACCAATATAGTTTTAACAAGACAAATTTCCAAGGATTATTCAACAATTAAAGCAATGAAAAGCACAAAAAAACAAGCTAGGACTCAAAGAGAAACCTAGAATGGCTCTAGAGTAGAGTAGAAAAACTAAAAAAAAAAGGACTCAAGAAACCTCTAGTTTTGGCACTTGTTTTCACAATAATTTTCAATTGAAATTTTAGAACTAGGATTGGTATAAAATAGGCACCAATTATAGAGCAAATTTTGAGCCAAAACAACAAGCACACTTTCCTTTCACTTTTTTTTTCCTGGACACTGATTTTTTTGCCAACTTGTGCGATTTTTATTATTTTTTCCTTTAATCCAAATTGCTTGGTTATTTTTTTATAATTTTGGTCCAGATTTCTAGAAAATTAAGTAAAACTTTCAGCTCCAAAAACGTAGTGACCAATTCCCATTAATTTATACAAGTTCGTATGTTCAAGCTACCAGCACTAGCGATTTCAACCTAGAAATCAAGAGTAGTGTTTATGTTGCTTAAGGCTTGGATAGTTACAATTTGTGTTTGCTTATGCTCAATTATCTTGAATAACACTATTCAGGAGAGCTTAAGACTTATTTTGATTCACAAATCCAGCCACAACTCAGCACCACAACTCAACTTCATCATAGGCATCATGTAGGAAACTTAGAAAACAAAAAAAAGTTCAAGAACAAGACTACTTCTAGGAATTGATTTAGAACATGTTATGAACTAAATAACATGCATGAATTAGACTCAAAATTCAAAAGATAGGCTAAGAATGACAAGAATACATGAAAAAATATATATAGAATTCAATCAACAAAATAAAATTCAACACAAATTTAGAACATAATGTGACAATTACTATGACTAAACATGACTCTAAGACAGCATGGATTAAGTGATTTACACTTAGATTTTTGTGTTTTTTTTTAATCAATATTTTGGAAGAACATTTAGATCTAAGGTTCAGCACAAGAATATTATGAATGAAAAATGATAGAACCTAAAATCAACACAAAAAACATGATTCAAGAATAGATCTACAAAATTTGAACCATAGAAATGCAAGAACAAGTGTAGATCTAAGATTTAATCGGTTTATTTTTTTGAATCTACTCAAAACAGAACCAAACCACAAGACAATGGAGGATATACAAGGAGAATAAGATGAAGAACAAGGAATTAAAGAGAATTCACCGAACAAAAAGATAGAGGAAGCAAAAGAACATCACCTAGATGAAGATGCTCTTGATACCACATGATGTAAGCTCCATTGGAGCTTGTAGGCCTAGGATCTTCTTCATCAATGGATTCCTTTGCTTCTAGGAAGATGAATGGCAGCGGAATGAAGAAAGGAAGAGAGAGAGGAGACGCCACTTCAAGGAGAAGATGAGTCTAGAAGAAGCTCACCACCAAAGGAGGCCATGGATAAGAGCTTGGAGGAAGAAGGAGATGAATGAAGGGAGAGGAAGAGAAGAGCACGAAATTTTGTGCTCTAAATGAGCTTTCAAATCTGAAGTTTAATATTCAAATGATCAAAGTTGAAAAAAATGCACACACATGACCTCTATTTATAGCCTAAGTGTCACACAAAATTGGAGGGAAATTTGAATTTCAATTCAAATTTCACTTGAATTTGAAATTGAATTTGTGGAGCCAAAATTTCACTAATTATGATTATTGAATTTTAGTTATGGTTCAGCCCACTAATCCAAGATCAATTCCAAGATTCTCCACTAAGTGTGCTTAGGTGTCATGAGGCATGTAAAGCATGAAGGACATGCACAAAGTGTGACTATATGATGTGGCAATGGGGTGTAGTAAGCAAATGTTCACCTCCACCTCTAAAATTTAATTGGATTGGGCTTCTACCAATTCAATTAAATTTATTTCCAACCACACACATCAAATATTCACTTAATGCATGTGAAATTACAAAACTACCCCTAATACAAAAAACTAGTCTAGGTGCCCTAAAATACAAGGGCTGAAAATTTCTACATTTCTAGGGTACCTTACCTATATTATGGAGCCCTAAATACAAGGCCCAAAAATAATGAAACCTTAATCTAATATGTACAAAGATAAGCGGGCTCATACTTAGCCCATGGGCCCGAAATCTACCCTAAGACTCATGAGAACCCTAGGGCCTTCTCTTGCATCTCTTGCCCAATCTTCTTCGAGTCTTCTATCCAATGCCCTTGCGGGATAGGATTGCATCAGCATGAATTGACCTTCTTTGGAGGACACAACAATTCTGCCATGTATTATGCAACTACCAACGGATAACAATGACATTCTCAAAAGCTATGTTAACAAGGATTCAACCACACTCCAAGTATAAACACTTCCATCCATGGTCATGAGCAATTTCAATTGCTGCCATAGAGAGATTCACAGAGAGAGAAACAGCCGCTACAATCTCTGAATTGATATGGTTTACAAAAAATTCATATCCTATCAAATCAATTCTAATAGGTAACCCTAATGGGCTGATTCTGCTCGTTGTAAGAGTTATAGTTATTTAGTCATTGTTAGTTAACTTTCTAACAGAATGTGGCAGAGATAGGCTACTAAAATTGTGTGTGTATGTAAAGGCACCTCCACGAAAGTCTAGAGAAAAGCTTCAAAGGAGAAGGAAATGGGTGCAAAGGGCACAAAAGAAGAAGGAAATCAGTGTAGAGGGAAGAGGGTTCAAAGGAGAAGGAAATGGAGGTTCTGAATGCATTCTAGTTTACGTACACACACAATTTTAGTGGATGAAGCACTTGGTTCCTTTGTGCTATGGTCATTGGACAGCATTGTTGCAGACCTTGCCAGTCATCAAGGAGTTGTTAAGGGATATAAGAAGGTAGTCCAACAATCATCATCGAATCATTTGACAGCAACAAATTGATCGATGAGGCAGCTTTTTTTGTTGTGGACATGGCTAAGGCATTTCGAGAAGGATTTCTCTTTGCATTTTAACCAATGGTCTAGTAACCATAGAGAAGGGATACTGTACTAGTTAAGAATAGAACTTTTGATTAGCAGATTCTTTCACTAATATGGTGTGGCTTGGCTGTGGTTCCTAATAGATTCCATTTGGTCTAATCTGGAACCATTAGCTTGGGCAACAAAACATTTGTACTTCAGTACCTCTGGTACTCAATTATCTATATATATATATATATATATATATATATATATATATATATATTAATGTTGCTGATAAAAAAAAAATCATCGAAATCTTAGGTACCCTTTCAAATCATAACATTATATTTGGTGTAGTCCTTTTAAAGGTGTTGCATATAATATTTTAAATCAAACATCAGTATGCAACATTTTAAATCAAACACCAGTATATAACATTTTAAATCAAACACCAGTATATACATACTAGTTCCTATGTACGTACCTGGAGTTGCTATAAACCTAAAGAGCTTCAACAACAATGTGAATTAAAAGTAGTATATGATAACCTGGAAAAAAAACCATAGTCCATGTCATATGTTTGAAATTGAAATCTAGTTATATAGATGATAAGGACAACCTTGCAATATACTATGTGGTCAATTATCCAATGCCTAATCAACTCTTATATAAGAAACTTTTTTTTTAACTACAAAACTGCAATTGGAGGAAAATGTAATTTATTCTGCAAACTTTTAGGGTACGATTGTGTTAAAAATAGTTTTGGAACTTCTTAAATTTATAAAATTATTAAGTTTATTATCTGTATGGTTATTGTTAACTGTATTTATCTTTTTCCCTTGTCAACAATTAATATCCAATGATACATAGGCCTACGATATACTTTGGCCTAGTTTTGATTACCTTTTACCTTATGTTAGCCGTTCAGTAGTAAAACTCTAAAGGCCAAGAATGTCTACCTCTATTATGTTGGTAGGTGTTTTCTTTTGATGTTGTGGATTCTGATGGTGGACAAATTGGGGCAACTTGCTTCAATGCTGTGGCTGATCAATTCTACAATGTTATTGAAGCTGGTAAGGTATCATTGAAGCTGGTAAGATTCTATAGGTGAGTGTGATAGGCAAGGCAAGTAACTAGGGGATTAATAGAGAAAATCGCTATTCAAATTCGGGCTAAAACTTTTAAGGTGTAAGGTAAGTGCTTTCAAGTCATGGATTGTAAAGATGGAGGCATATCTGCCATATGCCACCTCCATCTGCCATATGCCACCTCCATCGAGCAGTTCTTTTAGCTCTTGTAAGTAAAAAATATACATATATGTCATATTTACCTAAATTGATGATATTGAAATTTCTTTAATTAATATATAATTAATGAAGCATTCTATATTAATGATTTATTATGTAGGTGGGAGAGGTGGGAGAGCTTTCTGAGATCTTGCAGTGGAAAGGAGAGGTTGCAAAGGGATTGCCCAATTGGAGTTCTGATGATAAGGAGCACTTAGAGGAAGAGCTTTCAGATGTTTTGCTTTATTTAGTGCGTCTTGCTGATGTTTGTGGGCTAGATCTTGGACAGGCTGCTCTGACTAAAATAGTGAAGAATGCTCAGAAATACCCAGTTACTAGTACTAATCACACCAGCAATTCCACTTACAACTAGCAATTAAGCTGTTAATTTCTCAGTCTTTTTCTTCATGTACTAGTATGCTTTAATTTAGTGCTACCTACCCGAAAAAATAATTGCATCTATGTATCTTCTCTTGGTTTTAGTTTTCAAACTGAGTCACTGCCACTTAATTCAATCATGACCGTGTAAGAAGAGGAAACCTTAATTTAAAGAAAAAAAATTTAAGTATTTGATAATTTGTGTTATGTTATCTTAATTTGATGTAGTAGTTTAGGTGCCATGAAATATTACCAAAAGGACTACACTCATATTTCATCATTCTGTCATGCATGGATCGAACTACCCATGTGATCTCATTCTAGTGTCCTAAGCGTTAGTGAAAATGAGTAAACTGTCCATGTCGGCACGTGCCTATAGACAACAAATTTTCATCTCATGGGTTGTTTTGTGATATCATTGGCATCATCATTTATGAATATGCTGTAAAGCTGATGTAACACTAATGTTGCCAGGAACATTAGAAACTACTATGACTAGAGTAAAAGCTATAAAATAACTACAAAATTATGTTGATAAGTGTTGCATCGAGTGGCCTCAGAATAATTAAGAAGGAGGGGTTGAATTAATTATTCCTAAACCTTTACTAATTAAAATTTATTCTTTTTAAGACTTTTACTAAATTTTTAAGAGAATGAGGAGTAGAAGAGAATCTTAACAGAAAGTAAAAGAAGAAATTAAATGCACAACGGAAAGTAAAAGAGTAGGAAAGAAGGAAACAAATACATAAGAGTTTGTATACCGGTCCGGCAACAACCCGTGCCTACATCGAGTCCCCAAGCGACCTGCGGTCCTTGAGATTTCTTTCAACCTTGTAAAAATCCTTTTACAAGCAAAGATCCACAAGGGATGTACCCTCCCTTGTTCTCTTTGAACCTAGTGGATGTACCCTCCACTAGAACTGATCCACAAGAGATGTACCCTCTCTTGTTCTCAGTCAAACCCAAGTAGATGTACCATCTACTTGTACCACAAAGGATGTACCCTCCAATGTGTTGAGACAAAGATCTCAGGCTGTTAAACCTTTGATACTTTGTGAATAGGGATACAAAAGAATTCTCAGGCGGTTAGTCCTTTAAACACTTTTGTATTAGGGAAAGGGAAGAATCAAAAGAATTCTCAGACTGTGTCGTTTTGAATTCTTTGACAAGGGAGAAGGGAGACACAAAATAATTCAGGCGGTTAGTCCTTCGTTCTTTTGGAAAAGGGAGAAGAGAGACACAAAAAGAATTCAGGCGGTTAGTCCTTAGCGAATTCTTTTTGGCAAAGGGAGAAGAGAATGAAAAGATGAATAGCACAAGTTTTCAAGGTTTAGAAAACCAGAAAACTTTAGAAAGCTTTTGGTACAAAGAAGAAGAAGAAGTTCAAAGAGATTCAAGGCTTGTAAAGGATTTTATGAATAAGTGTTCAAGATGCTTGAAATGCAAAACAAAGCCTTGCTTTTATAGACTCTTCATGTCTGGTCAAGACAACCATTTAGAAGAGTTATAACTTTTAGAAAAACTTAAAACCAATTTGAAAAAGTCAAAATCTATTTGAAGAGTTACATCTTTTGATTTTATTCAAAAACAATCACTAGTAATCGATTACCAAATCAGTGTAATCAATTACACAAAGCATTTATGTGAAAGGATGTGATTCTTCACATTTGAATTTGAATTTCAACGTTCAAAGGCACTAGTAATCGATTACAGCTTTTTGAAATTAATTGGAACGTTGTAAATTCAATTTGAAAACTTTTTCAAAACAATTTTGCTACTGGTAATCGATTACAACAATCTGGTAATCGATTACCAGAGAGTAAAAACTCTTTGGTAAACATGTTTTGAGAAAAATCATGTGCTACTCAATTTTTGAGAAAACTTTTTATACTTATCTTGATTAAGCCTTCTCTTGATTCTTGAATCTTGAGTCTTGAATCTTGATCGTGATTTTTGAGATCTTGAACCTTGAATCTTGATTCTTGACTCTTAACTTTCTTCTTAAGTCTTGAATTCTTCTTGATTCTTATCTTGAACTCTTGAATTGTTCTTGATTCACTTGAGTTGTTCTTTGATTGATCTTTGAGCTTTTTGTCATCACCTTTGTCATCATCTTTTGTTATCATCATTGTTATCATCAAAACACATTTGAATCACCTTTGATTCACCATGAAGCTTTGCTTCTACAATGAGTGATTTGACTGGTGGCAGTGAGTTTGATGGGAAGGGTGGATGCAGTGGTTATTTCCAGAAGTGAGGAAGCCATGAATAGTTTCTGAGAGAGGACTATGAAATTATAGGCTTATTTGATCCTATATAGAAGATGGATAAACTAAAGATTTTATTCGGTACGTTTAGTTGTATGTGTACAAGAAATATATATAGAGAGAGAGTATAGAAGAATAATTACAAGCTTATCTCATGTTAGACACCCTAATATCAGCAGTTGCAAACAATCACAATTTACTTGGTGCCAACTTAAAGTGGAATTAAACAAGGAATATACTTAAAGTGCATAAAAAGTTAAATAATGCTCAAAAATAGGAAATCCTAGCTTAAATCTTACCCTTTCCTTAATGTCACCCAAAGTCGACAAGTACAGCTTATAGAATTCCTCTCTGAATGCAACCACAAACCTAAATAAAGTTTAGAAACCAACAAGAATAAGACAATTAGAATCTGTGTGATTTGTATAAATTTAAGGGACAACAACATACATGTACTATATTATAGTATTTTCACTTTTAAAGGACTAAAGATGAATTATTGACCATAATTGATATATTAGCATTTGTATATCACTAACTCGCTCTTACTTAGTATGTCTCTCAACTTGCAATTACAAATTCATTGCAACTCAGCATTTGTGTAGGTTTTAAATACCTGATATAGTTAACAATTGTATAATGGATCAAGCTTAAGCTTCTAAGTTCTAACAACACGATGCAATGATGCAAAACCATAAATTTGTGGTAACCCACAACCACAAACTTCTTTACAAAACCTTTGTCATACTCACTCAAATTTATTTATATCTATACATTTGCACCAAAACTTTTCTTAATCTTGTTCATTTTAATTATGTTAACTGTGTTGGTTTCCTCTAGGTTTCGAAAACCATAATACTTCACTAGTTTTTAAGTTAAACAGAGAATTATATGGGCTTAACAAAGCACCAAGATAATGGTTTGACAGACTTAAAACCATTCTTTTGCATCTTGGCTTCTTTGCAAGCAAATGTGATCCATCTCTCTTTATCACCTGATGGGAACTGAGAGTTATGGGTAGCTATGACAGTTATTGGCAGAAACTAGTAGTAGTTAGTAGTTATATATTAAAATAGATGTAATAATAACTATCACGACTGTTATGTATTATTAGAATCTAGAATATGTTGAATATTGAATAGTAACTGTCATGTTGACAGTTTTGGACACAAAGTAAGGAGCAGATACTATTATTAAATGTATGTAATAGGGGAATAAGGGGATACGTGTGTATTGCTTTCTAGTAATCTGAACAAAGAACTCATCTCAAGAGGAGTGTATGACTTTGGGACAGTAAATTATGCTGCACTTTGTCATTTTTTATATTGATTTGTGGGTTCAGTACTAGGGGACTGAACTGGACTAGATGCTGAACTAGAAGTTGGAATAGGTATGTCAGTGTCAGACTGAACTGGCTGATGATTAGAAGAGGACTGTGCAGAAACAGATGTAGACTGTCCAACATCAGGAGAATTGAGATGACCGGAAACATAGGAGGTATGAGTTTGAGTGGGTTGATGGGAATTAGAAGTAGGATGTAAAACATTGGAGACTGAATGATAGGAATGGAAGGAAACTGAAAAGGAATGGAGGAGGAAGTGGACTGACTGAGAGAAGTAGAAGTCTCAAACAAGTCAGCATAGGGAAACTTGGACTCATTGAAAATGACATCCTTGGAGATATAAATTCTGCCTGAAGAAGACATACATTTATACCCTTTATCAGAGGTAGAATAACCCAAGAAAAGGCATTCAACAGATCTAAAGTCTACCTTGTGGTTGTTGTAGGGTCTACGTAAAGGGAAACAAGCACATCTAAAGGTTTTGAGAAAAGTATAATCTGGAAACTGTTGGAACAGTATATGATAGGTTACTAAAAAATTTAGTGATGTTGTGGGTAGTCTGTTTATAAGATAGACAGTTGTGCAAAAGGCAACACCTCAAAATTTAAGTGGTAAGGAAGCATGATGCAGTGATGACCAAGTTCTACAATATGCCTGTGTTTTCATTCAACGACCTCATTTTGATGATGAGTGTGAGGACAAATTAGCCTATGTTGAATGCCACAGGTAGCTAAAAAGGATGTAAATGGCCTAAACTCTCCTCCCCAATCAGTTTGGAGACTTTTAATTTTGAAATTAAACTGTAATTCTACCATACCCTTGAACTTTTGAAAAATGTTGAGGATTTTAGATTTACTTTTAAGAAGATAAATCCAAGTGAAATGAGAATAAGCACCAACAAAAGTTATATAATAGAGAAATCCATTAGTTGAAGAGACATGAGAGGGTCCCCATAGATTACTATAAACCAAATCAAGAGAAGTATAGACAGATTTAGAAGAAGAAGGAAGTCTGTGAGACTTTCTATTCTTTTTCTCATCTCTTACAGCCTTTCCATCCTCGTCTGCACCATACAAAACTAGTTGCTTATAGTAAGAGTAATCTCTATTCTCTTTGAATATAAAATATAGAAAATAAAAGATAAATCTTGAGTGCTGCAGATGTGCAGAACATCTACTCTAAACCCATGTCCTTGTCCTCTCACCTACATAGGTCCTTGCTTTCCTTGCCATCTGCCACATTTATAGGTACTAGGTAATTACAAAGCAAATTACACCTTTTGCCTACATGAGAGATTGATTCTCTGCTACCCCATCCATTTCTCCTAGTAAACAACCTACATACGGTTCAGTGTCTATCATATAAACTACAGAGTAAATATTTATGAAGTTTATGAAGATTCATATTCATAGTTATTGTATGAGTGGTTGCAAAGATCGAGTCATTAATCATTATGCACACAAAGTTAAATATAAGTTATGTCCCTTGATGTGTTTGCTTTAGAGGCATTGCCTGGAGATGGAACTTTCATGAGGAGGTTAGAGTTGCATGACCATGTTAACTGTTGTTGGGGAGTATTCATTAGTTTCGATAGTGTTTAACTTGTTTTTGCAGAATGGAATAAAAGATTACTACTAGTTTATGTATTTGCACTAAAATACATGTTCTTTGAAATATCTTATGAATGGATTCTAGTATTGATATAATTTTGTGTATCTTATGAATGGATTCTAGTATTGAAATACAAAATTATTCCAATAAATGGATAACTTATACTCCTATTTCTGACTGTCCCTTTTGTAAATAGGTAGACAAAGTTTGATGTGCTTCTTAGTTCTTAAGTTACTTTCTTGTCCTACATATTATTTTCAAACCAAAATGCTATTTATTGTAAAAGCATAACCTAGTACTACTTGGCACTATATGTGAATTTAAGTATACAAGGAGTTGCCTTTGTCATAAGACTATATCAAATCAAAATGGTTAAGGTTCCCTTTTGGCCCAAATTCTTGCTTTCAAAATCATGTTATTGTGAACCTTGTTTTGGAAATAAAAATAAATGCACCACCACCAAGTAGGATAAGAGAATCAAATGGCAAGTGGCAACTTCTCAAAAATGGATATCAACATCATTCAATACCCAAAACACCAATGAATCGATTATATCGTACGATTCATGAACAAAATCAATGAAAAACTTAAAAATAAATTATTCAGTACCCAAAACATCAAAACATTTTTTAACTAATACTTAAATTTCACATGTCATTAAGGAAATAGTAAACTCCAACATAAGGTATTATATTGTATTATGAGGGTTTGTCATTATAGTCCTGTTTGCATAGTCAACTAATGCAGGTACTGAACTAAACTATGGCCTTTAAGTGTTCTTTTTTTTTTTTGTTACAAAATTTCACATACAAAAAACCAACAACTATCATATTTGGGCATGTAGAAGCTCTTGTTCATGGTCATAAGTATGATATTTGGGAATCCAGACTCTATAATAGAGACATACCATCAGCCAATTGGTTCAACACTTGCTGTACAAGAGAAGTATGTTGCAAGTCCTTTGGTAGATAATCCAACAGTGGCTCAGATTACAAAGTGGAACGAAACATAACCTACAAATTTAAACGCAAGACCTTGTGAATGCAAATAACTGATTAGAAAAGTTGAAATTGATGAAAGCATGCAAATAAGTTTCAGAGTCTCAAAAGGCTTATTGTACTTACAGAATTGACTCTTTGTGCCTCAGATTTCCAATCTTCACCACTCCTCCCCAACGACAGCACACTTTAAACCACAACCAAATTTGGTTAGGCTTGGCACCTCCTTCTACTGGTCAAGCATGTACTTTGACACTAAAGCTTTTGTTCGCAACTGCACTATTTGTCAGCAAAACCAATACCTGCCACACCAGAAGCCGGGTTACTTCACCAAAGCTTTTGTTTTCTGACCCAAAGTACACAAAGCCCTTTGTGTTCTCCTAACTCATCGAAATCCCCAAAACCATCCATTGTGCCTAACACCTCTGAAACCCTTCTGCCCACATCTCCACCATTACATTCCCTTTCCCACTATCAAATAAATCTTATGGTTAGGAAAACAACTCACATATATAACCACCAGCCCTTGCTCCATTGTCAAAACATTGAATGAAAAAGGAACTGAATCTACGACACCCCAGGATAGTAGACCAACTGCAAATAATTTTCTAATACATTCAAAAGAACAGAAAATGTGAAACGAGCAAAGCAAAAGAACAAACAGGTCAAACTACTTTCGATCAACAAGGTAACAGAGACCCGTACCCCAACCAAAAAAACAAAGTCCAATGACAACAATGTCCTTATAAAAAGCAAAGAAAACAGAGTCTAAATGCAACGAAAAAGAATGAAGACATGAAGCTGACCTCGAGTGGCAGCCACAGGCAACTCAAACTGGGACTAAGAAAGAAGAGTCACGACCAGTCGTAGCTGACAACAATGTGGTTGCAGTGACGATAGGGTTTCAGTGGAAATCGTAGTTGACAACAATGTGGTTGCAGTCGTAGCTCAGGCGGAAGGAGAAAGGAGAAAGTACGATAGGATTTTAGCACGGGGGAGGATGAAGTAATTCAGGTTTTTAATTTATCAACAGAACAACATTGGTTTTTTAAAAATAACCGATGTTGACCTAAGGTAGTTAACATCAGTTTTCAAAAAACCGATGTTAACCGCAGGTAGTTAACATCGGATTTAAAAAAACCGATGTTAACTAACTCGACTTATTTACAAAAATGTTATCGCGCCTTTATTAATATCGGTTTATAAAAAAAACCGATGTTAATCTTCCGATGTTAATTCTATATTTTCTACTAGTGTGACAAGTTCTAGAAACATTCACATATGGTTTTTGGCAACTTCTTGCGTCCTCGCAAGGCAATTGGAGGGTGATGGTTGCTTTTCTGCGTGACGGAGAGTTGCTATTTTGGCTTATTTAATGTTGGATTGTGATTTAACTTTGGTAATCCGAATCAGTACTAAGAAAAAAAAAAACTTTATTATTGTATGCTAAGACTTTTTTATTTTTTTTAATACAATTAATCATAAAGAACTCGTAAAATCCTATTATACTAAGCGATAGAGAATTAAGGTTTCGTATTCAGTGCAATTATTTTACGCTGATTTATTTTTCCTGCATTTCTGCTTCATTTTTCTTACACGTTATTGTCCTTTTGTTTCTTGTTAATGCAATTTAATTTTCTTCCTTATTGTACTTGTTGGCACTTCTTGGTGCTTTTGATCTTTTCATTTTATTGCTCCTTCTTTACCATTTCATGCATTCATTTTTCTTTCAATTTTAAATTCTTTCATTTCTTTGTATCTTCTTGCAATTCTTATCTATTATCCTCAATTCTTTGCCTCTAAAGTCTTAGTTCACTTTTCATTATCTTAGTTTTCCTTTTTTTCTTATGTATTGCTGGTCTCTTAAATCTTTGTCGTCTACTTAATTTCATTATCTTTCCTTTTCATATTAAATAGTTCTCTTGTGAGTTTATATTTGGTCTCTTTTAGCACATTGTTTCCTTTTATAGGGAACGGATCCAAAAATGTATTAAAGGGGTTTAGATTTTTTTTTACAATAATTTAAATTCTAATTTTTAATAAATAATTATTTAATAAATAGCAAGTTTTATAAAAATATTTATTATTAATTTTATATGTAAAAATAAAAGTAAGACCCACTACCAGAAGAAAATTAAACAAATATTAACTCAAATATCCTATTTTTCTTATTTATTTTACTCTATAAATATTTTTTTAATTTTTAATTTTATTTTTTCTCATACATATTAATAAAGAGTCTCAAGAGATTCTATTATTTCTATAAGATAAAATCTACAAATATAAATTTGATTTTATAGAAATAGTAAAAATTGAAATTGATTTTTTCTTGTATTAATAAAAAAGATGTTTCAAATTAATAAAAACTTGTTTGGTGGAGGCCAAGGCCCTTGCTGCTTGCCCCCTAAATCCGTCACTGTTTTCCTATAAACTTATTTTTCCAATTTAGCATGCAATATCTTGGGGCCTAAGGAGAAAATGTTAAAGGTGTCTTTTTTTTACAAGAATTTTAAAGAGATTTAATATATTATATAAAATATTAATTTTTATATTAATCTTTTAGCTTTTTTAGCTGCAAAATCATTTATCAGAGTTTTATAATCAAGCAATTTTAATACTTCACTTTCAATAAATAAAATAGCTAATACATTCAATCTATCTTGTAATATTGTTGATTTTAGATATGATTTAAGTAATTTTAATTTTGAAAAACTTTTTTCAGCAATAGCAACTGTTACAGGAATTGTCAATAAAATTCTATATGCAATGTAAACATTTGAAAAAGAATCTAAAGTTTTAATATAACTCATTGGTGTGCTAATTTCTTCTCTTAACACTTCTTTTAGTACTTTCAATTCTGAAAATAAATCAAGATCATCAATATCAGAGTATTCATTAAACCTTAAAAATTTTTCAAGATTAATATAATATTTTTTCAATTCATCCTCATCTAAAGCTTTAATTTTTTTGGAATCAAATAAAAAACCAAAAATAGTCTCATATTGTAAAAATTATTCAAATCGTATCTCAATAGAATTAATTGATTGATCTAATATGTATAAAAAATACTCAATACGAAAATATTCTTCATGTTTGTAATATCAGAGATTGATTAATTCAATAAAATTAATTGATTGATCTTTTGTAATACTCAATTAATTGATTAACTCAATGGAGATTGATTAATTCAATAGAATTAATTGATTGATCTAATATGTATAAAAAATACTAAAAGATTCTTCAATAGAATTAATTTCATGTTTGTTTTAATTTAAAGTATTAAACTAACAATATCATAATATGATTTTTTTTAATTTAAAGTAAATGGAAACTAATTTTTCTATAATTGTCAAATGAATTATAAACTTCTTAAGTGATTTATAATATATCTATTTTTTGTGTACATATATTAAAATTTTATAATTTTACTAACAGAATAATAATAAATAAATAAAATATATATTACCTAATAATTTAAATTTAAATTAATTTTTTATAAATACATATAAAATTAAGGTCTTAGTGGGAGGCCTAAGGGCAATGGCCTAATTGACCTTAGCATTGCTACGGCACTATCTCGGCTAAATGCAATTTTGCAAGATTATCATGAAATATGAAGACCCCACTACTTTTAGAGAAGACAATTTTTTTTCTCTCATAATGTATCTTCCTTCCAAAATAATTTTCTTGGAGGTATGACCTTCAATAAATGTAAACACCTTCTAATAATCAAAAATCTAATTCACTTGGTTGAATAGAATATATAAATTGTTATAAACCTTCTATAGTTGTCTACAATTTATATAAATTAAAAAAAAATACCTTCTAAAGTAAACTTCAAGAAAAAAAAATATTTTACATACAAGTTATATATTAGATTTTTTTGTGAACATATGTGACTTGTTTGCCAACATATGAGGGTTTTTTTTCTTTACAAAAATTAAGAACAAATAATTTTTTGATTAGTTGGCCTAAAACTCTCGCATGAGCTGCTTTAACCTTGGGTCAACACACTACTAAACAATCAAATTTTTTATTTCCTTTCAATCTAAATAGATCATGTGTTTGATTTCACTTTGAGTTCTCTCAAATGACGTTGAAATATTAATTAATATAATATTAGACAAACTTTCACATATTTGATTCATGAGATTTTAATTTTAAGTTGAGAATTAATTTTGAATTAAAACAATTTTAAATAACTTTTGGGTTGAATAAATTTTTATTTACTACTACCTTACTTTTATAATAAAAATATTTAAACATTGATTACATTATTAAAAATAAATTTTAACCAAATAAAATCATTTTTAATATAAAACCAATTTGCCAACATTGGTCCAAACACCCACTAAACAATCGGCCATCTCAGCCTTATCACACCCTTCAACAACCCAATCAGCCATAACATCAAAAGACAACCAAATTTCTGAAACCTCAGACATCATAGCGATGCCTTCACTTCACAATCATGCTCGAACCTATCTTTACCTTGTAACATTATTGCTATTTTCACTCCACCGCAGCTAGCTTCATCCATGCTATATGCTACCACAAGTTTGCCGCATTGACCAGCCACCGCATTACATCATCGATCCAAGCCATGCAGGACCTTCCAAAACCACAAAAGTCACCGAAACAACTTGCACACCATCATCCATTTGTCTTTATATTTTTCACTTCTTGTGCAAATTCAATTGTCACCCTTTTGTTTTTTTCTTGCTCCACTTTGGTGCTGGTTTGACTTGGTTAGAATTTGTGTTATGCTTGCATTTAGGTTTTACAGTTTTGGGCTTGTTTCTTTTTATTGATGAGTGGGTTTATTATGTGGCAGTTGTTAAAAAGTCCCTTAATTATTGAATTTTTTATGTGGAAATCGAAGATTAGGTCAAAATATACACTATGTTTAATCAACTAAGTTAGACCTTCTTGACCTTAATTATTGAATAGGCCTCCTTTTCTACTACTTGTTATTACATTTAGAGCAAATTACAATTACTTTCCCTAAGATTTGCACTAATTACACGTGTCTTTTCTCCTTTTTTTAACCATTTCTTTGGCATCCACTACTTTGACTGTGTTAATTTGCCGTTTAAAAATTAAATTTAATTTACATTAATTTTTTATTCACTTATGAAAATCCAAATTGTCCCTGGCTCTAAGTGACCCAAACAGTGTGAGCCTCAATACTGTTTTGTTCTCAGCATCACCTTCTCCTCCGTTATGGTGCTAGGTCTTCTCCTTTCGTGCTCATGTTCTCCTCCCAATGATAGGTAATCTCCATTCATTCATCTCAGAATGCCAAAAAATGCAAGAATCTCTTCCATCTCAGTTGAACATCATAAAAAAAACAAAAAATAAAATCAACATCATGAACATAACCATGAACTAGAAAGCTTCATCCACAAAAACAAATGAGCACTAGCTTCATCAGACTCAGCAATAATAGTGACTCGTAAACATTTAACAATGGTGTGCCAAAAGATAAGGGTTTTATACGAATGAGATGTGGATAACTTAAGGATTACAATTTTCATAAAAGCCAGGTATCAAGCATGTGATCTAAAAAATAAATGAAATTAATACTGTTTACGATGGAGGAAGTGTAGTGTAACGAAATCATAAAAGTTAAAAGATTTTGTCTAAAATAAAAAAAGAGAAAATATATTTGTAATTAGTGCAAATCTCAAGGGAGATTGCAATAATTTGTTCTTAAATTTACTTAAATAATCTGGGCAATTATTTAATCATATATAATTCTACCCATTATCTTTCTATGGTTACTTACTAAATATTTTAATATTTATATTTGGTATATTTTTATAGTATATCTACATAGATAAAATTATAATTCTATATTTTTATAGTATATCTATTTCAAGTATAAATTAAAAAAGAATGTAAATATATGATAAGTATGAATATAATATATAATTATTTTAGTTTGAGTGCTAGACTTTTGTAATTGTTGATATTATGCTAACAGATACTTATTTTTTGTGTGTTTATAATGAATATTTTTAGATGTATTTTATTTTAAATTTGTTGAAGTTGTGAAATATTATAAAATACATTTACTGTTAAATATTTTAAGATTATATTTTTATTCATTTTGAAGATATTACTTTTAATTACTATGTTATATCGTTGAAGTTTTGAATCATTAATCTCATCATCACATAAATTAAATGGTTCTCGTTAGTATAATGAGATTTGTCCATCATCATCACCATCATCATCATTTCATTCTTTTACTTTAGTTTCATTAATTTTTCTTTTTAAATGTATTTATTTATAAAAACTATTATATGCTTCAGACTTTATAAGATATAATTTAATTATAATAAGGATTATTTATCTATAAAAAATATTATATATACTTGTTACTAATTTCTTAAATAGTATTGCATGATACTTTTTATATGTTATTTTTTCTCATTCTTTTTTTAGTGATTATCTTCTCATTAAAATAGATCCTTGTTTATCTTAAGAGAACAAAGTCTCAAATTGTTCTTTGTAAAATAACAATATACTCATATTCAACTTATGTAATTGTAGGAGTAGAGTAAAATAGTCAAATTGTAGCATATGAGAAAGTCATTGTTGTTGAAAAATAAGTAAAAGTAGATTTTTTTTGTAGAAGAGAAAACAAATCTAAAATAGGACCTTTTTGAACCTTAAGGAAACAAAAATTCAAATTATTTGTTCTAAAAACTTAAATCATAGAGGCAAAGAAGTCATTTTCTTTTTTCTTTTAAAAAAATGAATACGCTTATATTGTAGAAGTAAAATAAAATACTGAAAATTTAGAATATGTGGAGGTTGTTGATATTGAAAGAAAAAAAATCAGTAAAATTTAAACAATATTTAGAGAAATAAATAAAATTCAAGATAAGGCATTTGCTCACATTTATGGAGTGGAGTCTCAGACTTCTTGCTTTGGAGACTCGAATCATGGTTGAAAAAAAAATCATTACATCCTATATTAATGCGGAAGAAAACAGTCATAATTTTTAGGATGAATATGCAGAAAAGTAGTATATTCAAAAACATATTGAAAACAATGTTTATAGAAGAAACATTTTAAATGATCTTGCATGTTTATGGATCCCGTGCAAGTATCTTGAATTGGAAAAACATTTTAAAATCAAGTTGAAATATTATTTTTCATTCCAATGTAGGAGAAAAATATTGATCAAAATAAATCAGTTAACAAGGTAAAAGAAATGTTCATCTTATATAAAATAAAATTTTGTAACACGTGTGAAAAGAAAATAGATAAAAAAATTATTGATGATTACTAGAAGTAGTCATTGTTAACACGTGTGAAAAGAAAATAGTAGAAATAATATGCAAAAGGTAAGAAAGTAACAAAAGCTAGAAAGTAGTTAAATTTTGTTAATAATTTTTTGTTGATATTTATAATGTTAATGAACTGGCTAGAAAAAATCCTGACATAAAACTGATTGGAAAATGTTATTTATTAACAATCGGTTTTGGTTTTGCACCCCTTCTTCTCACTTTAGCTATAAAGTGCTTCCCACAAATTTGCTTGATCACAAGTAAGTTACTTTTTATAATTTCAAGAGTTATATGATCAAAATTAATTTTCATGCCATGACAAATGTGAGATTCCTTGGATGAGCAAAGAGAAAAACGATGAAGAATTTATATTGCAAAAATGATTTGTAGACATCCAATTAATATTTTTAAAATTGGACCTATCACTAAACCGATTCAAGATATTGATTCAAGGTTTAAAGGTTAAACTCTGATCAAACCGGTATTAATATATAATAATAATCATTATATAACATAAAAATTCATATTAAATAAATATAGTAATATAACTTTATAACACTAAAAACTAAAGTAAGAACATCATTTAATAGGTTTATAATTTAATAAGATATGTTATTAAAATTTAACATGTAGAATAAATTATAAAATGGGAAATTAATATAATACTATAAAATTATAAAAGATTAAGATATAAAGAAATAAATAAATATAAATTACTAAATTATACTTTTTATAAAAAAAATTTATAATAATTAATAAAATAATTTATACGTATTTGTAAATCTTATTAAATGTATGTTTGTTTATTTTAAAAATATTCTAGATTAAATTAAAAATGATTTTTTTAAAACAAAAATACCGATTCAATATTGCTTTTCAGTACCAATTCAATGATTTTTATCAATTTTATGTCAATCCAACCAGTTCTAAAATAGTCGATTTATTAGAGTAAATGGATTGGTCACTAGGCCAATTCTTGGTTCAACCAAACCGCCCAATACGATCCGATTTTTAAAACAATGCACCCAAAAATGTGCATGAATTTAATTGTTATGAAGGTACATTGTCAATATAGGTGGCTAGAGACAAGGGAGAGATGCAAACAAAAAGAACCAAAAGAGAAGTTGTATACACCATAAGTAGAGGTGTTTGTGCTGAGGTTTGGTACAGTTTTAATTTAAAATTAGTTCGAATCAAATAATAAAATTAATTGTGGTGTAGTTTGGTTCTATTTAAAATATTTATAAAATCTAAACCAAACCAAACCAATTTTTTTGGTTTGGTTTGGTTTGATTTTTGGGATTTGAAAATTCTAGTAGTAAGTATATAAAAAATACTTAAAAAATTTAGTATTAATTGGACAAAACGTGGATAATAATACTAACTAGTTCAACAATCAACAATATAAATGAACAACAATTACACTTAAAGTTAAACAATAATTGTTTTCAATTTAAATAATAATAATTCAACTTAAAAGTAACCATTCAACTTAAATAATAAATCATTTAATGTAAAAGTAAAAGTAGAACATAATACTTGCTTCCAAGTTCCAACGAGTGAACTTCTAAAGATAAATATCATAAGAAGGGATGTTGAATTGTAATTTAAAAAATTTTAAAACCTTTTGCAAGTAAAACAAAGTTTTTTGTCTAATAAAACTTTGTAACAGATATTTTGAAAACCCTATCAGGCGATATAAATACATTTTTGAAAACACAAGATATATATTAAAGTCTAAAAACAAATTCATACCCTTAGTTAGATAAAGCTAAAAGAAAGCAAGAAAGATCAGAGTAGGAATTTTTAAACCAGTTTGTCTCTATAACTGAGACTACATCCAGTTCTTGTCAAACCACCAAGTTTCAGTAACTTCTCATAAGTTATAAGTATTATTTACTGTCATTTTTTGCTCTTAAAAAAAATAAGCTATATCTCAAGCTTGACAAACAACCCAATACTCTTTGTCTTACCAAGCCACAGTTGGCTCTAAACAAATAAAAAAGGATTTGTTGTTTGGGATTGTTCATTGACTAAAACTATGAATATACAATCAGCTCTTTAGTCTTTTCTCTCGATATGTTCAAAGTGTTTTAAAGCTTGCTTCACCCATAAGCAACACACTCGCCTGGGCGAGTATGTTTCTTCAGCATTAAGCCACAAATTCGCCTAGGCGAGCTACAGCTTGCCTGGGTGAATTTTCCTGCACCCCTTGGCTGTTTTCTATAAATAGCCATGCATATGTTGAAAAAATAATCATCCAGTTGTAGAGAAAAATGTGAGAAGCCGAGGAAGAAGAAGAAAATGGAAAGTGGAGTCCAGGCGTGGCAGAGTTGTGACCATGGATCGCATCCTTCATCATTTCTCTTGTTAGTTTTGTGCTCTACGCAATGATCAGTTAGTTTTTCTTAAGGATTGGATATAATCTTTGTACCCTTATATATCCTTTTTGATATTTTATATATATATATATATATATATATATATATAAATCTTTTCTACTCATTATTGGTGATTTCATTCTACTCATAATGCTTGATTCTATTTGATCACTAGTTTCATGAAATTGGATTTTAAGTTTGACTGGGAAGCACTTTTAGAATTTGAAATGAATGAAGTTACTCTTTACGTTATGTTGCTAGGAATAGAGCATAACACTTTGATTGCAAAAAACACGAGATTATGATTGTAATGTTATGGTATTTACTTCATATGTGAGGGATCGATATTTAATAAATATTCTTAGGTCCCAAGTGCGAGGGATCGACTTGGGGTAACTTAATGTATGCATCACTAATGTTAGAAAATGATTCATATATGTTAATCTTATTAGGATATTAAGGGTATGAATGATGAAATCCAATCCTACATTTTCTTGAATTAATCAACTTCATTTTTATTGTTTTCGTAACTGTACGTATTTTTGACGCACTAAATTCCGTTATTTCCGATAGTTCCATAAATTCTATTATTTCATTACTTTAAATTTAATTAGTTAAACAAACCCATGATATTTTGACTAAAACTTGTACATAACTATTGAACTGATAACTTTTATCCAAATAAATTAAGTAAACTCAAGTCCCTATGGAGACGATCTCTTTTTACAAATATATAACCTACGACGACAATTGGTACGCTTGCCAAAAGTCTAACATCTATTGATGGAGATCAACATTTTCATATCTTGGACTTCATTTATTCTCACTACTACAAAAGCAGCTTACTACGTCAGCAATTCAACGACGGTTTCAAAGAAACGTCGTAGAAGCTCAACCGGTGGCATATCCGTAATTAAGAGCTTCAGAACGACGACGTTTGCCACTACCCGTCGTAGACATCCAGCTGTTGTGGCGATTCGTATTTAGCTGGGTAAGTTACAAAGACGGTTTTTTGGAAAGAACCGTCTTTGTATCGTAAATGGTAGCACGTGGCAAGCATGTGAGTGGGCCGACGAGTATACAAAGACGGTTCACTGGTGAGACCGTCGTTGTTTTTAAAGTATTTTCACGTGACAGCCACGTGATTTGAGGATTTAAAATCCAAAGACGGTTTTATCCAAATACCCGTCTTTGGATTGTTGGTGGTTTCACGTGTAGGTCACGTGATTGGAGGCGTTAAAATACAAAGACGGTTTTTGGCTAACACCCGTCTTTGTATGGTTACAGTATAAACACGTCATCAAAGACGGTCCTGCCGCAACACCCGTCTTCGTATTGTTTGTGGTACACGTGGATTGCACGTGATTTAATGCATTAACATACAAAGACGGGTTTACCCGAAGAGCCGTCGTTGTATGTTTAGTATAGACACGTGGCGGCCCCCTGGTGGTTGTTGTTGTTGTCATTCAAAGACGGTCTTTGGTAGGACCCGTCGTTGTATCCTAAATTCTATCACGTTTACGGCACGTGCTTCTTACTATCTTTTACGTTGGCGCGCCGTATCACTTCTTTTCTCCATTTTTTTGACTACTTACTATTGCTTTGGCGCCCTAGCTACACAGAGCATCTTCTCCGACAAAGACCATCGTCTCCGACAACCACCATCTCGTGTCCGTTGCGTCTCGTTCCGTTTGAAGCCGCCGCCGACAAAGGTATGGGTGCATTTAGCTCTTCTTTGTGTATCCCTTCATTTGCATGTGTTATATTCCTTCATTCATGTTATGATTCTGCTTCATTGTCGTCTCAGGCCCTTGGTTGTTGTTGGTTGTCTTCATCGTGGTCTACATTGTACTGTTTAAGGAAGATAAGCTGGTTCCATAAGGTAAGATACATTGTGTGTTTTGTGAGAGAAAGTACGATTTTTGTCTACCTTCTTATGTAACCTGCAGCTATGGGTTGTAAATTTATTTTTTTTTTGCGTTTCAGTGGGGTTTATGTGGGGCTCATTGATGAAGCTGACTTGCGAGCAGTGAGTGAACGACTTTCGGGAACAGCCTGCTGCCATCCTTCATCAGTGGTGTGTCATCCTGTGCCACATTATCAGTTTCGTTGAGCGTTTGGTCTAAGTTAGTACACTGAACTTGATGAAACCCATGATGTTTAATTTGAGCTTCAGATTTACTGTCTTCATGTTTAGTTGTGTCTGTAATTGAATAAACTGGAGAATAAATTATATATAAGTATGTTGTTTGTAAAAGTTTTATTTGATGAATTACATAAGTAAATTGATTTATTTTATAATTGTCGTTAAGATGAAACATTTTGGTAGTTGCAGTAGCTTGTATGAAATGTTATGAGTACTGATGGAAAGAGTTGAATCTCCCTCTGAACCCCTTTTCAACTCAGCCCTTAACTAACTCTCTAATTATTCAACTAACTATGGGGGTTACATATTAATACTGGTGATTTCTGATTCTGATCCTGGAAAGGTACTTGAGCCACTTCTAGAAGTCCTAGAATTAAAACTGAACATCTTAACTTCATCAAAAGAAGGGTAACCACTGTATGGTAAAGCACATTCAGCTCTAGACCACGTAGTAGCTGATCTTATTTTTCCAAGCAAACTCATTTCCATGTTATCTTCATCAGACTCAATGCTGTCAATTTCCACCTCCAAAATTTTCACAACCTGCCTCATTGTTGGTCTAATACTAGGGTCTGTATGTGAACACAACAAACCCAAATGAAGAAATCTCTCACCTTCCTCTATGGTGTATCCCCCTTTAGCCTTCAACCTTTCATCAATTGCACTGTGCAATTGGCCTTGCACCATTAAGGACATCAGCCATTCAATTAGCCCCGGCTTATGTTCTTCAATAGGTCTTCGTCCGCAAATTACTTCCAACACCAATATTCCAAAACCAAACACATCAGACAAAGTTGACGCTGTTCCTCTTTGAATCACTTCAGGAGCAATGTATCCTAGTGTCCCTATTACTCTTGTTGTGCTGACCACTTGTCCCTGATGATCATGCATACGAGCCAATCCGAAATCTCCCAGCCTTGCATTCATGTCCTTATCAAGAAGAACATTGTTTGCTTTAATGTCCCTATGCAAGACCTTAACTTCCCAACCCTCATGCAGGTATAGAATCCCTGTGGCTACATTTTTCAAAACTTGAATCCTCTCTTCCCATGTTAGCATCATTCCCTCTTCACACTCAAATATCCATTTGTCTAAACTTCCATTGCTCATGAAGTCATAAACTAGAATCAAATTTCCCTTTTCTTTTTTGCACCAGCCTCTTAATCCTACTAAATTTTTGTGCTTCATTCTGCCAAGGCTTGAAACCTCGGCCAAAAACTCTCTCATCCCTTCTTCCCTTTCTTGAGGAATTCTCTTGACTGCAACTTCTACCCCATGCAAAACCCCTTTATATACCTTCACGGTCCCTCCTACAACAGCCACATTCTCTTCAGAAAACCCCCTTGTTGCTGCATCGATCTCATGGAAACCTATCCTGTGAGGCCAATACTCCAGTTCCCAATCTTCAACTTCTTCTTGTGTCTTTCTTCTGCGGAGAACGAAAAATGCTACATAACCAAAACCAATGATTAACACAAACACAATACTGGTGACACCTACCGCGAAAGCTTGTGCTCCAGGAAACCACTTTTTATGATGAACAAATGAAGGCAAATTTTCTGTCACTAATGCATCACCAATTGAAAAATTTGAATCACTAAAACTCCAAGCAAGAATCTTAGCACTGTCTATTATCCTCCCTGTTGAATAATTATTTGATATCAGTAGTGATGTTTTTGTTCTTCAACTGGGTGTTGACATCAGCCACAAACAGTTCACTTTTCCTGGTTCCTGATGCTGTAGTAGTCTTCGTATTGTGAAATTTGAAATTAATATTGTTGCAAAGGCAGAACAATGGAAATTTCAAAATATGAAAGTGCGAACTCACATGTGGAAATCTATCAATGAATTTAGCTGCATTAGCAAGTTCAGTGGCAGCTCTGATTTCTTCATTTGTTGCCCCATCCTTACCATAGGCAATGTTTTCTTTGATGCTGCAACTGAAGAGTATTGGTTCCTGACTGACAAGGCCTATAAGCTTTGGTTAAGGATTGACCCCAGGCCTAAACCAGCAACCACTCCATCTTGCACTGCAGTCCTGTAAGCTTTGGTTAAGGATTGATTGTATTGAGCTGTAGCTTGACTCTCGCCTGTAAATGATGCAACCTGCATTGGAGGAATGTGTATCTTTTATATTCTACTGTCTACAAACATGTAAAAGAACAAGATTGACAAGTTCCATTATGAAGATTGGCATACTTGTCGAATTGAATCAATTGTGCGCTCTACTACAGTTGCTGCTTCAGAATAAGCTGCTTGTCCACGGGATGGCAACATTGCAAAAGTAAAGCTCATCATGGAACCAAAGATTACAAGAGGTGGAATACAAGATAGAAGGACAAGGGTTAGAAGCCAACCCTTGATGAATGCTATGACTAAACGTCCTAAAAAACATGCCACACACTGTATGAATTTTCTTACCTGGTATTATCACACAAAGGATAAAGAAAAAGTTAATTTTTATTTTTATTTTAATTTTGTTGTAGAGGAAATAGTGATGATTTGGTAGTTGTAGCTTTTCATTAATACCTTCTCTCCCAGGGCTTCTTGAATAAGAAGTGTGTCACCTGACATCCTTCCAACAACCTCACCAGTATTGGTTTCCTTGTCAAAGAAGCTGATATCTTGCCTTAAAATTGCTCTGAGGTATAAGCCTCTTATTCTTGCTGCTTGTCTCTCCTCGGTGGACACCCAACAAGCAACCTCTGAGTAATCGTTTACCCAACATATCCAACCATGAACACTCCTTCATACTTGATTCACTTCTTGTTTGTTCTTTTAATTGGTTACTTTCATCCGATAGTCTTCATGATGCAAACCATTTACCTTTCAAAATTTTACCTATACCTCAATTTTTTTCTTGTGTTTTTCGTGTAATTATATAATGAAAATATAATTTATCTCTAACTTAGAGATTTTTCATTTGTTGTTTGTATAAATGTTGTTAATAAAAATACAGAATATATATCCCTAACTTTTGGCTTGTTGTTTACATAAATGCTCTTACTAATGGAACGTGATTGAAATGAAGATAGTAAGACACAAAAATACTTTGTATAAATACTGAGGCTTGAAATACTCCTTGTGATTATTATTAAGAGAGTGCAAACTAAAGAAAATATTACTGAACTGAAATGGAACAAAACACTTTGGTTAAAAAACCTTAGACTTGATTTCAGCTGCTAGCCCTTATGGGCAATCCATTATTCATTATAGTAAATGTTAGTTAGTATCTTATCACATCATGCTAAAAAATGATTAGGTTGCTCTAGATCAGTATATGTCTATGATCTATGGTTCCGATTTATTTTATATGCAACTTATGAAATTATAAGACTGACTTGGTAGGGTTGAATTGTCGATCTAAATAAAAAGAATTTTGTTTCAACTTGAATACATATTTTGATGAATTTTGTTTAAACTTATATTAATTTATTATGATGAATTATCTTAGATTCATGTTTCATGCATTTTGATGATATTAATTATATATATAATGAATTTATATATCTATTTTAAAAAGAATCTAATTTAGGAACATCTCTAATAAATTATAAGGTTGTATAAATGAATTAAAATTTATATATTCTCTTTTATGATCTCTAATTAAACTATGAAAAATTAATAAAATAACAACTAAGAAGCTGTCTATACTAGTATATTCAATTTTTTTCTTCCTACCCTTAAAAGTAAGAATCTGTCTTAATTTATTTTGCTTTTCTCAATACATCACAGGACCTATTTTTATTTATTATACCATGTGTTTTTTTATACATGTGTGTGACTTGCTTGGTCGGCTTTTCACTCAATGAACAATACTAGTGGCACTGTTTTTTTAACAGTATTTTTATCATTGATTGAAAAGGTTTAAAATTTATTAGGTGATGAGTAGTACTTCTAAATATATATACAAAAAGAGTTATTAAATGGCCTGTGTGATCCATCAAAATTCAAGATTTTTAATAATAATATATTTGAACCAATCATATAGATAATGTTGAAGAAAAAGATCCAGATAAATACAGTGTTACTAAAATGGTCTTCATTCCTATTAATTATTTCAGAACTTCAGTTTAATTCTAAACCATCATTTTGTTGAAGTTAGCAAGAGAAACAGAAGGGTACAGCAGAGGGGGCTTGGTGGGGGCTTGTTGTCTATTGTAGGGCAGGGTGGGGGCTTGTTGTCTATTGTTTGTTTTTGTTCCTGCTAGTACAGGATTCCTTCTATGTATATCTTGAAGTACCTCTGGTACTTTTTATTAATATAAATTATCTTTGCATTTCAAAAAAAAAATATACTATTTAATACCTTTAACAACTAGAAAGAGTAAAAAAAAATAATAAGAACAGAAATACCAAGATATTAATGGATGTATAAAATTATGAATGATTCATATATTACTAGGATGTTCTTATATGATAGTATTGATATACTGTTATACAATGTACAAGATTTATTTGTTTAATCATAATAAGTGCAAATTATTGTGACTGCTTTACTTAATGGATGTCTTACGATTGAATTTCATTGTGACACACAATATGTTATGCTTAATTTTGGACACCTTGTGGATTTTGCATTAATGTAATTAGACGTCATTACTTTTTACCTGATGCTATGTGATTTACTAAATTCATATATACATGTGTAGTGGTTTTTTGATCGATCACCGCTAACAGAAGAGACCATGACCACACTCCGGCATAAATGGGCGGCCTATTTTATCCAAATGAAGAAATGCGAACCAAGAAAAAATTTGATAACTTAGGAACAGTTTTCGTGTAGGCCAGAATTTTATTTGTCTGCTGAGAACAGTACATTGTTTAGATAACTTGAGTTGTATATTGAATTTAATTTTCTCTCAGCTTGAACAATTTCCTATCCAGCCCTTCAATGTGGCCGTGTGCCTTGAACAGTATATTGTTTCAGTTAATGCTTGAGTTGTATACTGAATTTAATTTTCTCTCTGCTTTTTGTTTCACTTAACATTTGATAACTAACTTTTTTGCTTGTACTTAATTGTCTATCATAATGTTGTCGTGTCATTAACTTTTACTGCTACAATTGCTGACTTTAAACCCAGCTAGGTAACTTCTGCTCAGGGTGGTGCTGACAAGGACTACAAGGAGGTACCCCCACCTCCTTTGTTTAAACCTGCAGGTGACCTGAAATTACCATCAGGGTGGTGGTCACTTTGTTGTTCCTCTAAATTACCATATTTAAGTCTATGATCTATTGGGTTTGTTTGTTCTTGTTGTTGCTACAGGGGGACACATCAACCAAGCTGTGACCTTCAACAGATCTTATTACAAGGTAATCACTTCAATGAACAAATGGTTGAGTCACTAGGGATCCTTAATTAAGCTCTGTGTCTTAATTTAATGACTTTAAAATCAACAGACATTATATATCATGCATGTATCCTTCTAAGAAGCATTTTCATCTGCTTTTAGGATTTTCAAAGTGCTTATATCATCTTTTTATTCCTTAATTATGTGCTCTTATGATTAAATTTGACTAATTAAATGTATATTTCTCCCGATTATTATGATTAGGTTCAAATTATAGGACAATTGTGCACGTACTATAACCTGAACAACCATCCACAAGGCTTGGGTTAAAAATAAAACCGTGGAACCAACACATTATTACTGCATAATTTGCTGTTAAAAAAAAAAACATTCCACGACGGTTCTAAGGAAACGACCGTCGTAGAAACGTGATGTTTCTAAGACGAACCTACAAAGCAAACCGTAGTAGTATTAATTCCCTATTTTACGACGGTCGTCGGCAACAGAAGACCGTAGTAGTATGAATACAAGTCTACGACGGTCCATGCCATACAACCGTCGTAGAACACGTTTATCTCAACGACGGTGTTGTTACGTGACTGTAGTAGTATTAACACCGTCTCTTACGACGGTCGTCCGCAACAAAACACCGTTGTAGTGATAGGACCCTTCTACGACGGTTCTGGGTAGACAACCGTCGTAGTCTGTTGTTACTTCTACGACGGTGGTGTCCCCATGCCCGTCGTAGTCTGTTGTTACTTCTACGACGGGGCTGTTGACAGCCGTGTTTGAATTGTGGACCTTTCTACGACGGTCCTTTGGAAACAACCGTCGTAGAACAAGATTATGTCTACGACGGTGCTGTCCTTATGGCCGTCGTAGTCTCTAGTAAGTTCTAAAGACGGGGCTGACCGACAGCCCGTCTTAGAATTCTGTAATATCTACGACGGTTTTCTATAACCGTCTTTGAAAGCCATCGAATTTATTACGTCGTCGCAGACAACGACGGTCTTCAACCGACGTAGTATACCCATTTTAACCGACGTTGAATTCTGCTTTTGTAGTAGTGTCTTCACAAGACTTTGTTAGATCTTCTTAAATTCTTCTCTTAAATGCCTTATCAGTTATGGCTTATGCTTGCTATTGTATGAAATATCAAACACAAATTAGCAAAACATAATCAAATGATGGATCGGATGTTGCTTTTATCATTTGTATTTGTTTGCATCTAATCAAAATAATTAGGAGTCCTAATTTGTCTTAAGTCATAAAATGACTTTTGACTTAACAGAACTTTAAAAAAAACCCTAGTAAAACAACATCTATAATAGTTGCTTCCAATCATAGAAACTTAGATAGTAGATATCCAATAACAAAACACTAATTATAACAATAATTTCCAGGTGTGTTCGTGGTACAATTTGGTTTGGTTCGATTTATGCATGTAAAATCACAAACTGAACCGAATTGTGCAGTTTGGAGAATTTAAAAACCAAATCAAACCAATGATCATCTATTTTATTTTATTTTTTTATAATTTTTAGTGTTTTAGTTTGGCTTTTGATTTTTTATTTTACATTCGATTTGATTCGATTTTGAACACTCTAATCATAAGTAATGTGTGAAAGGAAAAAAAAATAAAAGAAATAAAGATGTAAAAGAAAGTTTGTATTAGTATACAACAATATGGTGAAAAAGTCATGCATACATTATCTAAGGAATGATAATATTTGAACGCTCCTATATTTTAAACACTTTCATAATATTTTTGTTTTTTATATATATTTTTTTTCCATATCATATCATATCATAGCAACTGTAATACCTATATTTTCCTTTTTGTCAATCTTTTGGTGTCAAAAGACATTTAGGGTTTTAGGTGTCTAAATATCTTTTTCTTTATATAAAACCCTGTGCAGTATCTTGCAAGTAATTTTTTTGGTTAACGTGCCACTATAGAATTGTAACTGGCAAATTCTATAGGCATTAGCTAGATAACTTAGTGGGTCGGTCTCCTCATGCCAATTTTCGTAATTGCTTACGTTCGCAAACACAGTCTATGAAATTATGAATACTGGTAAGAATTTTTGTTATTTTTTATTTATTTTAGAAGTATAATTTAATTTTGATTCTTTGAATTTTACTTACATAAAAAAATTGAAAAGATAACTCTTCAGAAAAATAATAATAAATATGATAACGAAAGTTTTTAAACTTAAGAATCCAAGTTCAAGAATCTATCTATATTAAAAAAATTAAAAACTCTCAATTTATGATTCTAACTAATAATTATGGGATATGTAGATAATTTTATATATTAAAATATATTAATATTCCTTAAATTAAGAAATAATAACTAATTTTTATTAAATAATGATTAAATATACCTTTAATTTAATAAATATATTTAATTATTTATGTGTCACATAATTATAATTATAGGTTAGAATTATAAATCAGGTAATTAATGGTCTTAAAATATCAAATAATATTTAGTATTAAAGATGCTGTAAGTGTCTCTCTCCCAATTTTCGTAGTTGCTTACGTTCGCAAAACGCACGAAGCTAGACCAAATGACCCGTACATTATACAGTAAAAAAAAGTAAAACAACAACCTATTTTATCCTGCAAATAAAGGAAAATAAAAAATTGAGAATATTGACAGATTTATTCCATTTATTGATTTTTTTGGGATCCGTAATTTATAATATTCACACATTAAACAAAACAGAGCCAGACTCGTTGATTATATATATTGATTATGACTACACACTAGAATTTTCTAACTTGCTTGCTCGTTCTGTCTTATCCAAAATGTTGCCACTTGTGTACATACTCATAGCTCTTCCTGCAGTAGTGTTGCTATTGATCCTCTTCAAAGCCAACAAAAACAACCCGCCACGTCCACCAGGTCCAAGAGGCCTTCCCATAATCGGCAACCTTCACCAACTCGACGCTTCGAAGCTCAATCTCCAACTAGGGCAGCTCTCAAAGACCTACGGTCCCCTTTTCTCCCTCCGAATCGGCTTCAAGCCAGCCCTCGTCGTTTCCTCTCCAAAACTCGCCAAAGAAGTCCTCAAAGACCACGATCTGGACGTGTGCACAAGACCTCCCTCTCTCGGCCCTCTAAAATTAACCTACAATGCCCTTGAGCTTATCTTCTCTCCCTACAACGACCACTGGAGAGAAATCAGAAAAATCTGCGTTGTCCATTTCTTCAGCTCCAAGAGAATCTCCGCTTTCTCCCATGTCAGAAAATCCGAGGCCAAGCGAATGCTGCAGATCGTATCATCCCACGTTGATTCTTCCAAAACAACCAACTTGACCGAGGTTTTGATGGCGGTATCAAGCGCTATAATATGCAGGCAAGGATGGATCTATCTATAAAGCAATTAGGGACAATTGTCCTGAGTAAATTTTTTTACTTAATATAATGAATAATTTTTTTATTCCCATAAAAATTAGGTGTTGTTTCCATTAGAAAATTATTATAAAAAATGAATGTAGAAAGTTGAAAAGGATAAAAAAGAAAATAAATTAATATTAAATTTTTTTGCTTTATGTTTTTAGTTTTTATTATGTTTAATTTTTTTAATATTCTTTTAATAGAGTTTATTTTATTTTTTATCTGAGAAAATATTAAATTTTATTTTATCTTCGTTAAGAAATATTCTGGATCCGTCACTGTACAGGCTTGCCTTTGGGAGGAAGTATGATGACGACGGCGCCGAAAAAAGCAGGTTCCATGGGCTGCTTAATGACTCGCAAGCTATGTTGCTCTCTTTTTTTGTTTCGGATTACATTCCGTTCTTGGGGTGGATTGATAAACTCACCGGGATGGTTACTCGTCTCGAAAAGACTTTCGAGGCGTTGGATAGGTTCTTGCAGGAAGTGCTTGACGAGCACCTTGATCCTAATAGGGTGAAAGTGAAACAGAACGAAGAGAAGGATCTTGTTGATCTGTTGCTTGAGCTGAAGAAGCAGGGTCGCTTGTCAATCGACCTCACCGATGATCAAATCAAAGCTATCATCTTGGTATGTGCTCATGCTTTCCCCTTTTAATTTCTTAGAACTTTGGTCTTTAATTAACTCCATGTACATCTGCAATTCATGTAGTTTTTTTGTTGGAAATCTTGAACTTACACATGAGAGACGAATATTCATCTTTCAAAACGATTTATTTTATAAGCTTAAATATATTTTTGTTCCTCGTATATATTCATTTTTGGCATATAGTTCCTAATAAATTTTTTCTTTGAATCGAGTTTCTAATATTTTAAAAGTTTTGTTCAAGATTTGTGTCGTTGGTCGGAATTCGTTAACTGCTTACGTGACCATTAATCAGACACATTGGCATTGTGACATGTGTTACCATGTATACCCGTTGGCTGAGTGAGATTACACGTAAATTTTTCTTTTTAATTTTTAAAAAGCAGAAACGATGTTGTTTTTTATTCCTTTTATCGTTTGTTTCTCTCTTTCTCTCTCCATTGCCTCTACCACCAGCTAGGCTGGGTCCACTGCCTCCTCCATCGCCGCCGCTATCTCTTCTCACAGCAATGCTGACTCCCTCCGCTTTGACACCATGAACCATAGCAACATCGCTACGTCCATCTTCCTCCACATGGATTTGAGCGTGGCGGATAGGTCGGGGTCCGACGGAGGTGTGGTATGGAGGAGCTCTGCGAGCACGATTTTCGATTTCAGTTTGAGAAAGGAGTCTTAGCACTCTCCAATGGCGACGAGGGTCTAGCAATTCTTTGATGAACTCAAAGCAAATAAACCATTCTCACCAAATGCACCAACCTCTTCACCACCCTCTCCACCCACTTCTCCTCCCTCCAACACTCCGTTGTCGAGAAATCCCAATATCTTGATTCCCTCTCCAAAGAAACCCTCGAATCCCTCCACTGTTGCAAGACCTCCATCCCGAAGTGCAAGTCCTCCACCATTGCCCGCATCGAGGAGCAGAGGGAGGTCGTGCTTGCATTGCAACTCGCAGCCACCATCTCCATCCTTCTTCAGATCTGGTTCACCATCACCATCCCAAAATGACATTTTTTATTCCTTGTTTTTGTTCGGGCACATGAATAGGGGCACAATGGTGTTGTAAGACGATGGCAGTGTTTGCGCTTCGTGTTCATGCCGTGGTGGTGTGTTGGTATCGCGATCTATGGTTTGGTGGTGTTGGTGTAAAAATTTTAAGGATTTCTTAGATTAACAATTATAGGAAACTAATAAGATATTAAAATCCATGATTCTCACACATAATAGATAAACAATGCGTACATGTCTCCATAATGAAATTTCTCTCCGGTGCACTTTGTTTTCTTGGAAGAGGAGAGAAACAAGATTTCACTCCTTTGAATATTCTTTCTGTCTCTCTACGTTTGTGATAACCAGATATTAAACAAAACACTTTTCTGTTAGGAAGGAGACCTTACTTCACGTTAGTGAGTATTAATCCCATTCATAACCACTATTCTCATCATGTAACAGTTACCCCTAGAAACTTCTCCTATTTAACCCAATTATAATTTAATCCTTAATTATTAATTATTTATTTATTAGTTCCTACACAAGTCACATGTCTCTTACATGACACATTAATTCTAACATTCTCCCACTTGGCTCATATGACATTAATAAATATTATGGACTAAATAAATAAATAGATTAAACTAACATAATGCGCATTTAAATGACTAAACCGTTCTATACATTGAGTACATCATAATTTCATGATTAAGAATATGAACCAATTCAAGTCATGATAGTTGCACATCACTTAATTGACATAGTCCCTTCCATGTACTATAAATTAGTCTTCTCCTTAATATGACCATTAGTTAGGAGTACATAATTGGTCCAACATAATGTCTTTATTCAAGACAAAACCTATTAACATTACTCTAATACAAATATGCATGTAAACATATAGAACAAGTAATTAGAAACATATCATAAATGAGCTTAGAGTGTCACTAAAATGCATAAGGTAAATTACACTTAACGATCACCAATAACAATAATGCCTATACTTTCAACATGTTCTATAAATGTCTTGGGCGGTAATCCCTTTGTCAAATGATCAACTATCATAAAGTTTGTGTTAATATACTCTATTGACACTCTTTGTTTCTGAACTTCTTCCTTCACAACAAAGTACTTCAATTCCATATGCTTAGCACCCTTAGAATACTTGTCATTCTTAGAAAAATATTGTTGCAAAGTTATCACAATACATTTTTAGTGGCCTAACAATACTGTCGACAATTCTAAGCCCTTAAATAAGGTTTCACAACAAATTAGTCTGAATTGTAGCCTCAAAACATGCTATAAATTCAGCTTTCAAAGTAGATGCAACAACAACTAATGCATATAGAATGACTTCCATTTGTTTTCGTTCCATATCATTTTTAGGACATTGTGTGAGACTAAATTTGTCTCATTTATAAATTAGAATAGGTGATGTTGAACACTTTTTCATCTTGAATCTCTCTAGTAAATATTGATATATGATGTTTGAGATAAGTCTAACAATCCTTGTGATCTACTACAAAATATTTCTATCCCTATCACATAGCTTACCTCACCCATATCTTTCACTTCAAAGTTGTTAGAGAGAAATTTCTTAGTCTCATGAAAAAGATCAAGATCATTAATTGCAAGCAAGATATCATCAACATACAGAATTGGAAAAATGACCTTACTCCCACTGACCTTCAGATATATACATTGATCAACAGTATTTTCCTTAATTCTAAAGGAAGGAATGGTATCATTAAACTTTAAATACCATTGGTGAGGAGCTTGCTTAAGAATGTATATTGATTTCTTTAATTTGAACATCATGTGTTCCTTTCCTTAATCTGAGAACCCATCTGGTTGGTCCATGTAAACATTCTCCTCTAAAGCTCCATTAACAAAGACAATTTTCACATCCATCTGATGTAGTTCCAAGTCATAATGGGCTACTAATGTCATGATAATCCTGAAAGAATCCTTTCGTGAGATAGGTGAAAATGTCTCTTTATAATCAATGTCATCTTTTTAAGTAAATCCCTAAGCAATAAGTCTAGCCTTGTAACATTCCAGATTGTCATGAAAGTCACGTTTAGTCTTGAAGACTCACTTACAACCAACTCTCTTACAACCCTTTGACAATTCTACAAGGTCCCAAATATCATTATGTTCCATGGAATTTATCTCTTCTTTCATGGCATTTAACCACTTTTCAAAATTATCATAGCTTGTCGCTTGTGAAAATGAAACTGGATCATTACCATTAATGCTTAAGTCTATTTCTGTTTCATGTAGGTATACCACATAATAATTCGAAATAGTTGTTCTCCTTTCTCTTTGAGACCTCCTTAATGCAACTTCTTATGGTTCTTCCATAATAGATTCATTATGTATCATGGACTCATTATTGTGTTGCTCCTCTTCATTATTTTTTGGAACAACAACTAAAGGAGTAATCACCTTATTGCTAGAGGCATAATCTAAACGGACTTACACTCTAACTTCTTTAATTTCCACATCTCGTGAAACTGTACTCCTACTGATTTCACCATTTTCAATGAACCTTGCACATCTAGAAAGATACGGGTAAAGTTGAATTGCTTAATATACTCCTAACCATATTCATTAAAGTTCTATTATGCCTTTATGATACACCATTTTGTTGTGGTGTATCAGGCATTGTGTATTGCACACAAATGCCGCATTTTTTTAAGAAGTTTAGCAAATGGACCTGGGTGTTGCCCAGTTTCATTGTATCTTTTGTACTATTCACCACCTCTATCAGACCTAATAACTTTCACCAGGCATTCACTATCTGAGATTTCTCATGCAGTTAGTAGACATAACCGTAACGTGAATAGTCATCAATAAAGGTGATAAACTATATGTTGAATAAGTGACCTCAATAACTTAAAAGAGGGGAGTGAATTAAGTTTTAAAGAATTTTTTTATTAACAAGTTTTAATTCCCTTTTTAAAATATTTGTGATAGGTTCATAATATAAAAGATGAAGAAGCAATTAATTCGTTGATGTTTTTCAATTATGCAAGCCAAAATAAGTGTAATAAAAATAACGAAGATAAGGAAAGAGAAAATTGCAAACTCGTTTTATCCTGATTCGGCCACTTCCCGTGTCTACGTCCAGTCCTCAAGCAACTCACTTGAGATTTTTCACTATCTTTGTAAACTCTTTACAACCTTTGAACACACATTGGGATCCCTCACCCTTGTGTTCAGGATTCTCAAAAGCTAAGAGACGAACAATCTCTTGATTACAACTGTGTTTATAAGATGTACATAAAAATGTATCTCATTTAGAGCAGATGATACAAATTGAAGATCTTAGAATAATTTTCAATTGATTTGCAAGTGTTTGGCCAAACTCAAATTTGACAATTAGGTTTTTGCTTTCACACACACACACACACACACACACACACACACACACGCACACGCACACGCACACGCACACGCGCACGCGCACGCGCACGCGCACGCGCACGCGCACGCGCACGCGCACGCGCACGCGCACGCGCACGCGCACGCGCACGCGATTTTCAAAATATTTTCTGAAATTCTTTTCAAAATATTTTCTGAAATTCTTTCACTGTAGTCGATTACAACATTCTAATAATTCAAAGAATTTTCTGAAGTCTCATTGCTGGTAATCGATTATTGAAACATGGTAATTGATTACAAGAATTTAAAAATTCAGGTTTCAAAAACTTTTGGAAAGTCATGTGCAATCTATCTCTGGTAATCAATTACAACACCTGATAATCGATATTTTGAACTGATGAAAAACATTTGAAAATTAAACTTTGAGGCCAAAACTTATATCAATCAATATGAGATTCTTTTAACAAATGGACTAAGGCCTTATCTTTTTCTTGATCTTGTTTGCGTGACCTTGAATTAATCTTAAAGCAATCTTGTTTGCTTATACTTTGGCATCATCAAAACCTGTATGCTCAAAACTTGTATACTTAAATTCACATTCTTTCCCTTTTTGATGATGACAACCATCTGTAGGGAAAGAGTAAAGAAAGTATCAATTTGTGGCGTTCACTCCCCCTTAAGTTTTCAATAATTGCATAGTTGAAAACATATGTTCAAAAGATATTTCCAAACAAAAATCCCCTTACCTTTTAGCTATTTCTCCTCCTTTGGCAACATCAAAAACAAGGGAGGAGTAGAAAAATCATACACAAGGCTTTAAATCAAATAATTTAAAGTTCCAAGTCCTAAACAAACAATATAGCAGTACCATAACATGATTAATAATAATTGAAAGTACCAAGTCCTAAACATTCAAACAGAATAATTTAAAGGCAACATAATAGAACCTAAAATGTATCAAAGCCTAAATAACCATAGGCATGAAGTCTGAAATGCTAAGAAACATAAAGTTATAAAGTGCTAAAAATGATGACACGGGATAAACTCTAATGATCAGCCAGAGGATCAAAGCAACGACAAATAAAGCTCATATCATCCTCAAGTCGTGTAACACGTGAATCCATGGAATCAAATCGGTCTCCAAAAAAGACACGAACATCCCGAAGCTTATTAAGAACATCATTCAGCAATGAAGAGGAGGGATCCCTTGGTGGTGGAGATGGAGTGCATTCATCGGGAGCATTAGGCAGGAGGTCTTGTTTAAGAACCCATTGACCATCCAGATCCTTCCTATACCTAAAGGACGCAACTGCAGTGGCTCCAATGGCAAAGGAACATTTAACCTTGACAAAAGGTTCATTAACCGGGGGAATATTGAAGTGCTGCAGAATCAGAGTAATAAGGTGGGGATAAGGGAGAGGTGCATTTGCCCGTAATGCCTTATGCATAAGGTAGCGAACAAGATGGATCCAATCAATTTGACGGCCAGTTTGCAAGGCCCATAATAGGATTAAATCTTCCTCAAAAGCTTGAGCAAGATTTGTGGAACGAGGAAGTAATACTCGACACAAAATAGAATGCATGATGCAACACTCAAAGGAAAAAGAACCAATAAGCAAAAAACCAATCATATAAGCATTTTCAACACAAACCATTATTCAAGCATCATGACTAGAATAAATGGATTTCCAGTCATCAACTAAGGTTCCCTCAAAAGGTACACCTTGACTACTTAATTTGGTAAGAGAATAGAATAATGACTGATCAACAACAATAGGTATTTTGTGTACCTCAGAGAATATGACTCAATCATGAACTTCCAAATTATTATAGAAGACTTGAACTAATTCAGGATAATAAGGAAATTTTAGAGTCATAAAGTCTACTAATTTAGAGTTTTGGAATACTTGATAATAGTCAAAGGTTTCTCCCTCAAAGAAATCAAAATCCAGAAATTTAGGATCAAGAATGACATGATTTGAAAAGGAGGAGTAATACCTCTAACGTTGATCATCAGAGGAAAACAGAGTTAGTGAGCGTGGTGAGGAAAGGGAAGGATTGGGTGGTGCTGGAGAGTCATCGAAAGCACCGTGACAGCGTTGGCCTACAGTGGTGGTAGAGGAAGATGAATCCTTGCATTTCTTGGATGATTCTGCCATTTAGTGAATTTTCTGAAGATTTTGATTGGTGGGATTTGTAGAGAATTGAAAATGATGAACTTCACACTTTGTTTGATGCGATTTGGTGAAGAAATGAGAAAGTTATGAGGTTTGGAAGATTTGAGAAGGAGGGGAGCCATTAGAGAGAGAGGGAGGTTGGAGGTTCTGTAATTAGAGAGAGAAAATATTGTTTTTATAGGCAAGGGCGAGTTTTAATTTATTACAGTCTTCTGTAATCGATTATAGATGTGGGAAGAAACTGCCTAATTGCCTCTGGTAATCAATTACAGAAAATTTGTTCTATGGTAATTGGTTATAGTTGTTGGTAATCGATTACCAGGCCCTAAAAACATGAAATATTCAAGATAACAAACATCATAGGCAGTTAAATGGATTAGGAATCTAAGTCATATAGGTCCATAAGTCCTAATTCTCTTCTAATAGCAAAGAAAATTTCTTTGGGAAGAGGTTTTGTAAAGATATCAGTCAATTGATTCTTTGTGTCAACAATCTCTAATATGCAATCCCCCTTTTGAACATGATCTCTAAGGAAGTGATGCCTTATTTCAATATGTTTTGTTCTAGAGTGCAGAATAGGATTTTTGGATAGGTTGATTGCACTTGTATTGTCATAATGGATAGGTATATGATCAAGCATTAAGTCATAATCAAAAAGTTGTTGTCTCATCCAAACGATTTGTGCACAAAAACTTCCAGCAGGAATATATTTCGCTTCTGCAGTTGATAAGGCAACACTATTTTGCTTTTTGCTATGCCATGATACCAGTGCAGAACCAATAAAGTGACAAGTCCCACCAGTGCTTTTTATATTGGTTTTGCATCCAGCAAAATCAGAGTCAAAGTATCCTACTAAGTTATATGAAGAATTCTTAGGATATCATAATCTTAGATTTATAGTGTCTAATAAATATCTCATTATTCTTTAACGACACTAGGTGAGATTCTTTGGGATTGACTTGATATCAGGCACACATACATGATATCAGGTCTACTTGCTGATAAACAAAGAAGAGATCCAATCATACCTTTATATTTCTTTATGTTTACTGATTGACTGACTTCATCTTTATCCAAATAGCAAGTAGTGCTCATAGGGGTGACCATTTGTTTAGCATTTTCCATGCCAAATCTGTTAAGCAATTCTTTGCAATATTTTGCTTGACTAATAAATATTTAATTTTTGGTTTGTTTTATTTGTAGTCCAAGAAAGAAATTTAACTCACCCATCATGGACATTTCAAATTCACTTTTGCATATCTTTAGAGAATTCTTTACTAAGGAATCATTAGTAGAACCAAAGATTATACCATCTACATAAATTTGAACTGACAGAATAGCATGCATTTTTCTTTTAATGAAAAGTGTGGTATTGACCTTTCCTCTTGTAAAGCCTTTTTCTAAAAGAAAGTTGTTCAATCATTCATACCAAGCCCTAAGGGCTTGTTTTAAACCATATAGAGCCTTTTTCAATTTAAAAACGTGATTGGAAAAATTTGAATTTTTAAATTCAGGAGGTTGATCAACATACACTCCTTGAATAAAACCATTTAAAAATGCACTTTTAACATCCATATGATAAAGTTTGAAATCCATTATTGATGCAAAGGCTAGTAAAATTCTAATGGCTTCTAATCTAACCACTGGAGCATAAGTTTCTTCATAATCTATTCCTTCTTCTTGGTTATATCCTTTAGCCACTAATCTAGCCTTATTTCTAATAATTATTCCATGTTCATCCAATTTGTTTCTAAATACCCATTTAGTTCCAATAATTGGATGATCATTAGGTTTATCAACTAATTCTCAAACTTGATTTCTTTCAAATTGATTTAATTCCTCTTGCATAACAATAACCCAATGTTCATCAATTATGGTTTCATTTATGTTTTTAGGTTCAATTAAAGAGACAAAAGTCATATTATTGCATGCATCTTTAAGAGAGTGTCGAGTTGTTACTCCTTTTGAGATGTCACCTATGATATTATCAAGAGGATGATACCTTGAAGTTCTCCACTCCTTTTGAAGATCCACATTTGTTTGATTTTCTTTGAATTGAGAGTCTTTACTATTTCCATCTTCTTTGCCTTTGTGACCTTTTTCATGAATATGCATATCTTCTAAAGAATCTGTAATATCATCAAGTACTTCCTTTCTTGGCCTTATAGGGTTAGTCTCATAAAAACATGTATTGATTCTTCAATAATCATAGTTATTTTATTATAAATTCTAAAATCTTTATTATTCAAAGAATAGCCAAGAAATATACCTTCATCTGATTTTGCATCAAACTTGTCCAAGTTGTCTTTCTCATTATTTAACACAAATCATTTACATCCAGAAATATGAATATGGGAAATATTTGGTTTTCTTCCTTTGTATAGTTCATATGGTGTTTTCTTTAAGATAGGTCTAATTAATGCTCTATTCATTATATAAAATGCAGTATTAACAGCTTCAACCCAAAAATATTTAGGAAGATTTGTATCATTAAGTAAAGTTTTGGCTAATTCTTCTAATGATCTATTTTTCCTCTCAACTACTCCATTTTGTTGAGGAATTCTAGGTGCAGAAAAATTATATTCTATCCCATTTTCATCACAAAATAATTCAAAATCTTTATTCTCAAATCTTCCTCCATGATCACTTCTAATGGATGCAATGTTGATATTTTTCTTATTTTGAATGATTTTAGCAAGTTTCTTAAAAGCATGAAATGAATCTCTTTTGTGAGTAAGAAATAGAGTCCATGTGAATCTTGAATAATCATCTACTATGACAAGAGCATAATAATTTCCATCAAAACTCATAGTTCTAGAAGTACCAAAGAGGTCCATGAGCAAAAGTTGTAAGGGTTGAGTGATAGAAACAATATTCTTTGATTTGAAAGGGACCCTTACTTGTTTTCTCTTTTGACATGCATCACATAATCTATCCTTTTCAAATCTGAGTTTTGGAAATCCAATTGCTAAATCTTTTGAAATTAATTTATTTAGATGTTTCATATTTATATGAGCAATTATCCTATGCCACAACCATGATTCATCCTCTTTGCTTAGAAAGCATTGAGCATGATTTGGGGTTTTATCTAGATTTATCATGTATACATTATTAGTTCTATGTCCTACATGTTTTATTTTCTTGTCATGTTTACTTTCAATAAAGCAATTATGAGAATCAAATGACACCAAAAAGCCTTTTCGTATAATTGATTAACAATTAGTAAACTATGCTTAAGACCATCAACAAGTAAAATATTTTCTATGGAGATAGAAGGATTCATACTTATTTTTCCAACTCCAAGAATTTTACCTTTGTTGTTGTCTCCATAGGTCACATGTCCACTATTCTTAGGATGTGTTTAGAGCAACCGCTATCAATGTACCAACTCTACTTCAAAGAATCCTTCATTCATATAATCATATTTTTGATTTAGGTATCCAAATTTTCTTGAGTCCTTGAATGTTAGTTTTGACTAAAGATTCTTTTGGAACCCATACCATTTTTCCAATGCTACTACTATTTTTCCTAAAATAACATGTTGATGCACTATGTCTTTTTTTTCCATAGTAAAAACATGTCAAGAAAAGAGAACTAATCTTTTGAGTAGATGTAAAGAAATTTTTATACATCTTTTGTTGTTTTTTAGGTTTATACCCCAATCCAGCCTTATCAAAAACACATATTTGTTTTCCTAGTATAATATCTAAATTATTTTTGCCAAGAGTAAATTTGGAAAGAGAATCTTTTACATCTTTAATTTCTTCTTTAAATATTTTACAATATTTACATGAATGAGATGCTTCATTGCTTTCTTGTATTAAACATTTAGTAGAGGATTGGTTTGTATCTATTGGTTTTAATGTTTTAACTTCTGCTTTAAGATTTTATAATTCTACATTTAATTTCAAAACTTTCTTTTCTAAATTTAAAATAGTTTTCTTAGAAAATGAAAATAATTTGGCAAGTTTGACAGATTCTTTATGCAAGTTATTGAATGTATCTTGAAGTTCATCAAAAGAAATAGATGAGCTTTAGTTAGAAGATGTTACCTCTTCTTCGCTTTCATAGTTTTTGGCCATGAAACTTAGATTTACTACTTCATTTTTTTAATCACTTGATGAATCCATGTTATTATCTTCCCAAGTGATATAAGTTTTCTTTCCTTTCTTATCTTTGAAGGTTTTCTTGTCAGATTTATCCATTCTTCTTTTGAAGATAGGACACTCAACTCTTAGGTGTTTAGGTTGATCGCATTCATAACATTTTGGAACTGAGGAGGAATCTTCTCCTTTCTTCTTTGGATTGAAGTTTGATCTTTTTCGATTTCCTTTGTTTCTTAGAAATTTATTGAATCTTTTTATGAAGAGACTGAAATCATCATCTTCTTCTATATTGTTATGTTCATTCAAGCCTTCTTTGTCACTTTTTTCAAGAATAGAAGATGAGGCTTTAAGTGCAATTCCTTTCTTCTTTTTGTCATTTTCTTCATGTTGGTTAAGTCTCATAAGTTTCATTTCATGTTCTTGAAGTTTCCCAAAAAGAGTTGCAAGAGACATGTTGATGAGATCTTTTGATTCTACAATTGCAGTTACCTTTGGTTTTCATTGTCTGCTTAAACATTTGAACACTTTGTTAATGAGATCCTCATTAGGAAATATCTTTCCTAATGATGCATGATAATTAACTATATGTGTATATCTCTTTTGCATATCTTGTATGGTCTCATTTTGATTCATTCTAAAAAGTTCATATTCATGTGTGAGGGTATTTATTCTAGATCTTTTCACGTCAGTTGTGCCTTCATGTGTTACTTGTAATGTATTCCAGATTTCTTTTGCATTTCTATAATTTGAGACTCTAAAATATTCATTCATGCCTAATGCAGAAGTAATTATATTTTTGGCCTTTAAATTATATTAAACCCTTCTTCTTTCATCTTCATCCCATTGTTCTCTAGGTTTTTCTATAATTTAATTTCCTACTACCATTGTAGGCATGATGGGACCAATTTCAATGGCTTCTCATATATTTAAATCTATAGCTTCTATGAAAATTTGCATACGGGTTTTCCAATAGTGATAACCCTCTCCATTAAAAATAGGAGGCCTATTAATGGAGTTTCCCTCGGGAAATAGAAAGTTTGATGATACCATAACTATTCTTGAAGTTTTTAAACTTTAGACAATAATCCTGCTCTGATACCACTTGTTGAACAAGTGGCCTCAATAACTTAAGAAAGGGGGGGGGGGTGTGAATTAAGTTTTAAAGAATTTTTCGATTAACAAGTTTTAATCCCTTTCTAAAAATATCTGTGATAGGTTCAAAATATAAAAGATGAAGAATCAATTAATTCGATAATGTTCTTCAATTATGCAAGACAAAATAAGTGCAATAAAAATTACCGAGATAAGGAAAAAGAGAATTGCAAACTCGTTTTATCCTGGTTCGGCCATTTCTCGTGCCTACGTTTAGTCCTCAAGCAACTCACTTGAGATTTTTGACTATCTTTGTAAACTCTTTACAACCTTTGAACACACATTGGAATCCCTCACCCTTGTGTTCAGAATTCTCACAAGCCAAAAGATGAACAGTCTCTTGATTACAACTGTGTTTATAAGATGTACAGAAAGATTTCTCTCCTTTTGAGTATATGATACAAATTGAAGATCTTAGAAGAATTCTCAATTGATTTGCAAGTGTTTGGCCAAATAGTAGTTTTTGAGAGAATTTGACAATTAGGTTTTATTTTGAAAATCTCTAAATATTTTTGAAGTCATATATAGGCCCTTTCGTGGCTGCTCAAAAACAATTTTGAAGAGATGTGTCTTTTCTAAGTATTTTATGAAATTCTTTCACTGGTAATCAATTACAACATTCTGGTAATCGATTATACAGTTAAATTTTGAAGAGTCATGACTTTTCAAAGGATTTTCTGAAGTCTCGTTACTGGTAACCGCCGAAACTTGGTAATCGATTACAAGAATTTAAAAATTCAAATTTCAAAAACTTTTGAAAAGACATGTGCAATCTGTCTCTGGTAATCGATTACAACACCTGGTAATGAATTACCAGTTCAAAAATACTTATTTTGAACTGATCAATCTTTTTAAAAACATTTCAAAAATAAACTTTGAGGCCAAAACTTATATCAATCAATATGAGATTCTTTTAACAAATAGACTAAGGCCTTAGCTTTTCTTGATCTTGTTTGCTTGATCTTGAATCAATCTTGAATCAATCGGAGCTTATTAAGTGAATACTTTGGCATCATCAAAACCTGTATACTTATATTCACAATATCTTTCCTTTCAAAAAGAATTAACATCAAAAGGTCCACAAATATTAGTATGCACAATTTCAAGAAGTTGAGTGCTTCTTGTAGCTCATGTCTTTGTATGTTTTGTTTGTTTTCCCTTAATACAATCCACACAAATATTTAGATCCGTAAAATCTAGATCAAGAAGAATTTCATTTTTTTATTAATCTTTCCATCCTTTCTCTAGAAATGTGACCTAAATGTTTATGCCACAAGAAAACAGATCGTTCATTCACTAAACTACGTTTAGTGACAACATTATGATGCAGAGTTAAAATGGTTTTAGCATACAAACCATCTAATTTCAATTTATATAAACCATCACAAAGAACACCAGTACCAATAAGATGATTATGCTTAAATAAACTGAAATATCCATTACCAAAATTAAAAGAGTATCTAGTAACATCAAGTTTAGATAATGAAACTAAATTCCTATATAAACTAGGTACATAAAAAGTTTCCAGTAAATCTAAATGATGTCCAGTGTCAAGTTTTAAATGATAAGTCCCGACTGCTTCCACTGGAGCTTTCACTCTATTTCCCATGAAGACGAACTTCTCATTTGGGTTTATGGTTTGTATTGTAAGGAATCCCTCCATAATGTTAGAAACATAAGTCGTACATCCAGAATCAATCCACCATGTATTATGGGCAATTAAGTTTGATTCAAAACATACAAGAGCATTAAGCTCACCTTTCTTTTCGAATCAAGATTTACACTTCAGGAAATCCTTCTGGAAGTGTCCAGATTTGCCTCAAAATTAGAAACTATTGCCCTTTGATACCTTCTTCTGGATTTGCAAAGAGTCATCATTGATCTTTAATGACCATTTGCCTTTATCATGCTTCTTCATAAATTTCTTTTTTGCTCCTTGATTCCCTTGGTAGCTTACATAATGGACTGGGTGACTTCCTTGATTCTTAAGCCTCGTTTCTTCCTGAACTAACATATTGTGAAATTCATGCATATTCTATTTAACTTTCATGGTATTATAGCTCATTTGGAACAAGCCATACTCAGACGGTAATGAGTTTAGAATAAACTGAACAAGAAAGTTCTCATTCACAGTTATTCCCAAGGTTTTAAGTCTTACTGCAATGTTTGTCATCTCAATGACATGTTCATGCATAGTACGTGAACCATCAAACTTCATGATGGTCAATGTACTCATTAATGTTCCAGCAAGAGACTTATCAGTTGTTTGAAAATGATCTTCCACTAACCTCGTAAACTTTTTAGCACTTCTTAGGGAGAGCTATCTTATTACTGTCTGCAACAATCATTCCCATGAGCATTAGGCCGAGTGTGTTAAATCTTTTCCAAATTTTATAATGGACTTTCTCTTTATAATAAAATTCACATAAGTATTTTGAGACATAAAACACATGCCATACATATGATTCGTTCAGATAACGGTCAATGTATTTGATGTTCTCCTTTGGGTGATACACGAACACACAATAGACAAACATGATGATGCTAATAAAACTCTTAACATTATTTGGCAATTAAATATGAACCAATTAGTAGTACCTATTACCTTTGTGTATATAAATAAAACCAATGACACACACAAATCACCTACAATTATATTCATTAATTATAAGAACAACTAATCAACCTTTGGACGATCCATAAATGCCTTATAACAATAAATTTTAATTACCCATAAATCAATAATCATATAGTTTAACATCCATTATTTTATGAGTAATTGAAATAATCGTTAATTTGAAATTAAATAACCTTATAAATTTAGCCATTTTGGTGACTAACAAATTCATCATACATTTAATTCCAACCAAATATATGGCCTGCACATACTTATTGCTATTAACAATTCATATTTATTTTATTAATTTCATTCCAGGCCAAATAAATATCATACATTCACATTATAACCAATAAAATAATAGAAATTCAATCACATTAAAACAAATGTATAGCATATAATATTTACTGCTGTCAATAATTTTAAAGCATTCACGTTAATTTAATTGTAGTGCATAAACTTTCAATCCTTTAATCACGTTCAACAATAATTTTTTAAAAAAATACGTAGGATTGAGAATAACAAAAAGTGAGCTACAGATAGCAATTCCAAGAATTCCGTAAGTGTTTCTCCGCGTTCAAAACAAATGGTGCACTTTCATTCCAAATAAATGCTTCACGTGCGTACATGGCGGCAGCAGAAGCCTTTCATGTACTTGTGCAGTAATTGAAAGCAATCAATACAAAATTGACTTCTTTTTCCAATATTATAATTTCTTGAAAAAAAAATCTCCCTTTTTTCTATTTACAAAATATCATATTTACAGCATAAAAATAAAATTCCTAAATTTCATAATTAAGGTTTGTGCATAATTGGGAGAAAATAAATCATTTTTGGAGAATCATAAATTTCATAAAACATATAAAAATTTTAAGGGTTTCCTGGATTAACAAGTATAGAAAACTGATCTTAAAGCCTATGATTCTCACACATAATAGATAAATAATGTGTACTTTTCTCAATAATGAGAATTCTCTTTGGTGCACTTCGATTTCTTAAAAGAGAAGAGAAATAAGATTTCACTTCATTGATTATTTTTTTTTGTCTCTCTACGTTTGTAATAACCACATATTAAAGAGAATACTTTTCTGCCAGGAAGGGGACCTTGTTTCAGGGGACCTTGTTTCACGTTAGTGGGTATTAATCCCTTTTATAATCACTACTCCCATCAAATAACAGTTATCCCTAGAAACTTCTCCTATTTAACCCAATTACAATTTAATCCTTAATTATTAATTATTAATTTATTAGTCCCTACATAAGTTACATGTCTCTTACACGAGACATTAATTCTAACCGTGTGTCATTGTTCGATGGTGACAGTGGTGTGTGAAAAGGTTGCAGAAAAGAGGAAGAAGGAGCTTGTAGAAATGACATTGTTTTTAATTAAAAAATTTTCCTACACGTAATCCCACTCAACCAACGAGGACACTTAACAATACATGTCGCATGCCAACGTGTCTGGTTAACGGTCACGTAAGCCGTTAACGGATCCCGACTAACGATAGAAACCTCATATAAAACTTTTAAAATAATAGGAATTTCCGAAGAAAAATTTTATTAAGGACTAGATACTAAAAATATAATAGGTATATATCAGGGATCAAAAACATATTTAAGTCTATTTTATATTCAAGGATTAACTAGAATTCGAATCCTCATCACCTGATTAAGACACAAGTCTCTACCATTTATATCACGAGTTGTTAATGAGATATATTACACTTTTATTAATGTTTTAGTTTATAATTAGTAAGTGGATGCCCAGTTATAAATCATATGTGGACCCTCACAAATCACTGGAGCTGATTTTTTTAGGAAACAAAGATAGATTCGTTTAGTTAAAACTAATAATAAGTTGGGAACGAATTCCACTGTAACTGTTCAAAAATTTGTAAGGATATATAATCCTGATTTTTTGGACACTTTCAAAATGTAAATATTATATCATTAATCATATTAATCACTTATTTCATTTCTTTTTCTTTCTCTTTGATGACAATATCCAAGGAGTGTCTAAACATGATTTTCCAAGGATTTAAATGAGTTGCATCATCTAGAAAATGTTTTTTTCTTCTTCTGCCTAGCATGCTTTTTCACTAATCAGGCTTTGTCTTCTTCGCATTAGGATATTATTAGTTCATCAATACAGTGTCGTGAAACATATGGAAAACATGGACCCAAAAACATCACATCACAAATAAGAATTTGATCATTACGCTTCCTAGTTATTGTCACAAAACTAAATTATAGCACAAACACATTGAGTATTAAGCTTCTAGGACAACTGAACTGGTTTCTTGACCAACAATCCTTTAGCTTCTACATGCTAAAAACAAATCAAAATTAAATTATGAGCAAACAGAAAAGAAGGAATATTAAAGGTATATATATTACTCTTTTATGCCTTGTATTGTACAGACTTTACAATTGTTAATGTTATGAAATCTTAGCTTTCTTTCTTCTTTTCCACTATGTCTCTTCTCTATGTTAACAAATTGAAAAAAGTTCTGATATTAGCTCATTCTTTACTATATCACAGGACATACTCATAGCTGGAACTGATACAACTGCCGCTACGTCCGTGTGGGTGATGACCGGATTGATAAAGAACCCAAGAGCAATGGGCAAAGCCCAAGAAGAAATTAGAAACCTGTCTGGCAACAAAGAGTTAATAGAGGAAGAGGATGTTCAAAAGCTTGTGTATCTGAAGGCAGTGATAAAAGAGACACTAAGGGTTTATGCACCAACGCCACTGGTTCCAAGAGAAGCCATTAGAAGTTTCACAATAGAAGGGTACGAAATACAACCCAAGACAATAGTGTATGTGAATGGTTGGTCAATTCAGAGGGACCCTGAGGCTTGGAAAGACCCAGAAGAGTTTTACCCAGAGAGGTTTTTGAACAATGAGATAGATTTTAAGGGGCAAGATTTTGAGTTCATTCCGTTCGGTGCAGGGCGCAGAATTTGCCCAGGAATATCACTGGGAATTGCCACAGTGGAACTCATAACTGCAAACCTTCTTAATTCATTCCATTGGGAAATGCCTCAAGGGATGAAACCTGAACACATAGACACTGAGGGGCTGCCAGGACTTGCTCGCCACAAGAAGAATCATCTTTGCCTTGTTGCCAAAAAACGTATGTGAATGAAATAACTAACAAAGGGCCTCTAATGTAATAAAGCCATTTTAGCTTGGGCTTTGATTTTGAGTATGCAAAATGGATCACCATGTTGCAGTTATATGCCTTTCAAAAATAAAATAATTTAAAATTACAAATGTTTTTTTTGGTTCAACGTGATATTGGAACGAACATGGTGATTAATTTTCATCGGGAATTAAAAGCGTACATAAAATGAATATTCTTCTAATAATATTTATTTCATAACCATCGATGAGGACATCAATGATTAGACCCAAGCCTAGAAAGAAGTCTAAGACCTAATAAAAGGCATGAGAAGACTCATGACAAGAGTAAGTACTTAAAAGACCCAAGAAGCTTTGCAACATATAGTGGCTAATGTGAGGGTAATCCAATTGCATGAGGAGACTCAACATCTAGAGGCCTGCATGCCTCACTTAATTATGCCTCAATTAATCACTAAGGCATTTTAGTTATGCTTACAATGTTGAGATTTTATTTTATTTTATTTTCTACCAAGTGCATGAGAACTGATTTATATAAATATTTTTTTGAAGTGAATAGACAAGGGACTTTTGTTAGGTTTTATCATTAAAGCGTGAGAATTGTCTCTGTTAGGGTTCTTTCTTAAATCATTTGATCTTATTAAGAATTGCTCAATGCTTGTAGCGATCCTCAAGGCTTATCAAACATCATTCCTTGTGGTGCATATCTTATTCTTCCTTTCACGTTTTTTGTTTTCTTGTCTAATTTTCTGCAATACTAATTCTGTAATTATGTTCGAATTTCTTATTTGTATACCTCTAGTTTTACTTAACTTTTTTGGGTGTTTTTTGTGTCTAAATTATGTTTTAGAACATCATCTTTCATCTCAATTTGGAACCGTTTCAATCCGAGTTCTATAGGTTGAGAAATGTATAAAAGTTAACAATACGTTTCTGACTCAATTGGTGTGCGAATTTCATCCTAAAATTGATTCGAATTAAAGCAAGACAAGAGGGATTCACATCAAGGACCAACCAAGATTCAACTCCTGTATCATTTGGTTAAGGGACACAAGTCATTACTATTTGTATCAACCATTATAAGTTAAAAACTAAAAATATTAACAAATAAGATATTTGATAAATTTTTAATAGAAAAATTTTACTCTAACATTTTATGACTTTTTTCTTTATATTTAAACAAGTAACTAACCATGAAGTTTTCTACACCTCCAAGTTTAATTATAAAAAAAAAATAAGATAAGTGATGGAATACAAAAAATTAAAGTAAAAACAAGAGCTATGTTATAAAAAGGTAATTTAAGATATGAGTAAATATAAGAAAAATTAGAATTGTTTATCTATTTTTTCTTGCATACCATTTGTATCCTATTATTTTTCAATTTTTTTTATTAGATTACTTATCATATTATTATTTTGTCTTTCCTTCTTGTCTCCTAATTATACCATTGGATTACACCACAAACGTTTATCAAGTTTCTATAATTATCAAAACAGAAATGACCAACTTTAATGGACAGCTGATAGCCAGATAGGTAATTTTGGAAAAAATAAATCCAATCAAACAAAAGTGGGCCTTTTAGATTATGCAGTAGAAAACAGTAATCATTATAATTATAGTACGAAAAACATGATTACAAATGCAGTTATAAATGTACATGTCCAAATGTCATTGATTGAATATTAAATTAAAAAATAAAATATAAAAGTCATTAACAGAAACAGAGCAAGTAAAATTTATAAATGTTTTCATGTGTAGATGTTTTAAATGAGAAAATAAGAACTAAGAATAACAATCCTTATATTATAATTAGAAATTAAAAAAAATTAACGATTATGATTAAAATCCGATCAAGTGAAATCACATGACTTTCATATTCAACAACTTGCGCAAAGTCGTTTCCAATCTCCCCTTCCTCCTCTTTTGTTCACGTCGTAGCAGGGAGTGTTTTGTTCGTGTAAATCACAATACATGATGAGATTTATACAATGACTAGAAAAGAGATTTATATATACAAAATAAACGCAAGATTGCAATCAAACCCACTGAAAACGAAAATTAACAACAAGATGAAATTGTGACGTGGGTGCCAAAACAAAGATGTCATCTGGATTTCTACCACAAATTAAATAATTAAAGCATATAAAATACTTATTCTATTAACCTGTGTGGCAGATTAATGATAAAACCGTGAGCAATTTCTATTTCGATTTTTATATACTTAATCATGATGAAACAATAAATGACTATCCGGAAGTGCTAAGGAAGAATAGATAAATATAAAAGTCATGATTTTACTTAACCGAGTTTTAATCTTAATCGTTAATTTTCTATAACTATAATCTAAGGATTATTACTCTTAGTTCTCATTTTCATATTATAAAATTTTCTAATTTGAAACATTCCCTTCGTGCGTATACGTAAAATTTACTATGTTCTAGACCCATGCTATGTTTTATGGGTTGGTGCCTGAGAATTGTCTCTTTGTTTTAGACTTGTTCGAACGTTGAATAATAGTGGACTAATATTTGCTTCAGGATTGAACTTATTTACTTTAAGAAAAGGCATCCATAACTATACAGGATACGGTAATGCTACACGTGTTAGCAAATATTATTTAATAGATGACAATGTTCTATCTCATTTAGATGCCATGAAGCTTTGCAAATTAAACAAAGTTTTGTATGGATTAAAACAATATCTAAGAGCTTGGTTTGGTAGGTTGACAAAGTCTATGAAGACATTTGGTATAATCAAAGTGTTGAAGTATAGCTGTGAAATGAAATTTCACATTGTGTAATAATGAAAATATTGAATACCATATAAGTGAAGGAAAATCCTCTAAACTTGAGCATTAAATTTTTTGATTAAGGTGTAGTATTAAGTTCACTTATATGGTTACACAATGATTATCTATGTTGATGATATGATCTTTTTTGTTTTAACAGCAAAATGTATATATATATATATATATATATATATATATATATATATATATATATATATATATAAACCATTGCCAAGGCATTGTCGTTATATGGGAATTATACCGGCCATCTCCAAAACATCATTCTATTTCACAAATTATAGTACCAAAAAAGTAATATTGCCTTTGAATTTTAGATGAAACAACTTGGAGATCTCAAATATTTATTGGGTATTGAAGTGGTCAGATCAAAACATGGTATCTTTTTTTATCCCAATAGAAATATTTCATTGATTTGCTATTTGTTCTTATTGAATTTGGCAAAACCTTCTCATAGTGGTGCTCTTTTGTAAGCTCCTCCACGAATGGTGGTAAAGGTGTACTTGTGAAGACATTTTGATGCTCAAGTTAGCAGTACAAAGGTATAACATGCATCAAAATATAGGTAGGATTAAGAGTTGGATTACTTGAACCTTGATGTTCCCTGTTATAGAGGTGAAATTCGATGATAAGATCTCAATTTCCCTCATAAGATAATGTAATTAGGAAAATATATGATTTTATTTTATCTTTCCTCTAATAATAGATAAATTTCATTTTTAGGGGATATCTTTATCTTTCTAATAAAAGATAGACTTTCCCTCTTACTTTAATTATATCCGTTAGGTTCTACAAAAATCGAATAGTCTACTTGGCTGGCCATTGAGTATGGAGGCTTGTCGAGTCCAAATAGTACACATGCCCCCTAAGCTCTGAAGTTGGTTGTAGGAGTCTTGTGAAAATAATCTCAAGTTCTCAGTTCTGACATTGCTATCTATTAGCCAAGTTCGAGTAATACTCATCGGTTTGATTATAGTCAAGTCCGCGAAGGAGTCAATTTCCTTTTCAGTCGAGTGTTGAATCAATCTTAAAGGGAAAAAATTGCACTTGTGTCTGTCAAATCTGAGTGGTGGAGTATTCGAAGCGATATTTTGTCAACTGTTATGTTGTTCAAATGCTTTAAATGTTTTCTCACATTTTCGAAAAAGGCATAATGATTATGACCTTTGAATTTTGAAACGCTCCTGAGATAGCTAGAAGTCATTCCCTTCCCCAATCGTTGATTTACATATTGCAGAAAATATCAAACAATCTGCATAGGTGCATCCTTTCAGCCCTCAAAAGCTTCCAAAAGGATGAGGCCGATTTCCCTCTGCCTGTTCCTTCCTGCAATGTCATTGACTTGGACTCGAAGGCTACTTCCGTTTAAGTGATAGCCCCTCATCCATTCATCCCTCCTCTTTCTTCCCCTCCTAGATAGCCTATAAAGTAGTACCCATACCCTTTCGATTTAGTCTTGGGTTCATAATGAGGTAGGATCCTACTCCAGTAGTTTCCAGACTTATGAATCGATTACTGACTTCCTAGAGGATATAACACTTTCAATGATATCATCAACTTCCAATGGAAGATATGACACTTCCAATGATATCATCAACTTCATCAACAATGCCACCCTCAGTGTTATCATTTTGATCCTCAGTTTCCTCAGCCACAAGATTAAGCTCAGTGATAGGCTCCATGTGATCATTGGTAACACCCTTATCTACTCCATTAATTAGTAGCCTTTATAACCTCAGTCTTTATGGGCTCTTCAACAACATCAACTTAAGCTCTATCCTCCTATGTGGTTTCCTCACCACCCTTAGAGCCGTCAAAATGGGTTCCAGCCCGTGGCCTAGCCCATCCCACTGCGGGCTAGAGGTGGGCTGGGCTCAATTTTTTTTTAAAAAATCGATACCAGCAACTTTTTAGCCCAGCCCACTTAGCCCGTGGGTTAGGTGGGTTCAACCCGTGGGTTGGTGGGTCAACCCGTCAACCCACCAAATTTAAATAGTATATTATTTTATTTTATTATTATTATAAATTTATAATTGTTAAGAAATTAAATTTTTATTTTGTAGTTAGTAACCCAATTGGCAATTCATATTCCGTAATAGAGCAAGCCTAAACAAACAAACAGAAAAGATATAAAAGTAGAAAACCTAAACGGCAACGAGCCAACAAAAGTTACGAAACCTAAATCCCTAATAGTGTGAATTGAGAAAATTGATCTGGTGGCACCTCCACCACACGAGCCACCGACGGTGACGGTGACCTCCGAACGCTCAATTGCCCGTCACCACGACACCGAGTTGTGGTCGACCTCCAAAACGGTAATTTCTCTCCTATTTTCATGCTTTTAATTTCTTTCCTTTCCTTTGTTAAATGTTAATTATTCTTGATGTATTGAATCTGAGTTGAATGGCTTCTAACTGTGAACCGAGTTGAATCCGAGTTTAATTTCTTTCCTTTTCTTTGTTAACTACATGTGCATTAGATTGATGGAAATGACTTCTGAAACTGTAAATCGAGTTGACTCTGTTGATGATATTGAGTTTATGGAAGATGAGGAAGAAGCCAGGGTTGAACCTAAACCAAATGCAAAGGAGAACAAAAGTGACAATGATGAAAAAAAGAGTAAAAAAGTTAAGGTTTGCACTTCTATAGTGTGGCATCCCTAAATAATGACTGGTTTAATAGTAATAAATTAAATAGCAAAAACCATGAGAATTTTTTTTTCTTTTTCTTTTCTCTCTCTTTTTCAAAGTAATTAAATTCAGAAGGAAAATTATCACTATAGAGTCCTGAATGGCTAGTTCACAACTCTATTCGGAGTCATTTCTTTCTAATCACTCATAACCTTTAAACTATTTTGCTCTTTCAAAAAGAAAAATATACCAGCCATCATTTTAGGACGTCACGTGAAAAATAATAAAATGCGGTCGATAAACTCTTTCCAATAAAGTTTGTTAACACTTCCTTTTCAAATAATAAGATTAAACATAATTACATTCATCATCTAAAATTGTCCAAAATATGGGAGTTTGCAAAATACATAGTGACATCCAGAGCAAAGGTATCAACTGTGGTGGCTTCAGCCACATATATACAATCATCAAAATTTCTATACAATAGGTCTACCCACCCAAAAATCAAAAGAGTAAACCTAGCAGTCTGTACTAGATACATCCACCCACAAAAAGTATGTACTCCAAGTCTAAGGAGCCGTCTGCTACGATGAAGAGTCATCACTATTCGCTGTCCCTCTAGGGCCGCTCTCCTCTGTGGAGTCTGCCTCAGATGCTGACATGACATCCTCTGGGGAATCAACATCAGGGAGGGGGTCTTCATCATCCTCGGGTAAGTCAAGATCATCCACAACAGGTTCAGGAGGTAACTCCTCTGGGTCCTCTTCAGGATCTTCTTCAGAGGATGACACCTCTATCACTTGAACTGGCTCCACTAGTCGATATGGAGTAGGTGTAGGTAGTATCCACTCCACAGGCTGCTGAAGTGTGCGTGCGGGTTCCTCCGGATGTACTAATGAAGTAGCAGTGAGTCGAATTGTGCCACGGAATCGGCACCTCTCATTGCCTTCGAGGGTCTCCCAAACTCCCTCTAGGCACTCCATCACCACGCGATCATGGATTAACTGCACTGCCATCGCGATCTACAAGAAACTAAAGAAAGAGGGTAGACTCTTTCACAAGAAATCTAACTACAGGTAACAATACAATGCGTCTTGTAACCGCTACGTATAGTCAAAAGGTCTTTCTCAAGGGATTTCTTCTCTGGTAATTGATTACCAGTGCCCAAACACGAATTACACAACTTTTGCACTTGGAAATCTACAATTTACTCTGTGTAATCGATTACACCTAAATGGTAATCGATTACCAGTGGCAGGTAGCACTGTGTAAACGATTACACCAAACTGGTAATCGATTACCGGTGCCCTATCACCTTGTGTAATCGATTACACCCCATTGGTAATCGATTACTAGAGGCCATTTTAACTTCCTATCTCCATTTTTAAGCCATGTAATCGATTACACACCCTTGGTAATCGATTACCAGAGGCCAATTTCCAGATACCACTCAAGATTCATAGCTGGCCAGCCGCCACACAAGCATCCTTGCTTTGTGGTCTTTGTTCTTTTATTGGTTTACTGCCAGGAGCTCGCCTGTTTAGGTACGTCACAGGTTCTCACTGACTGACTATGCCCGGGTTGGGTCAGGATTGGTCAAGCTTGGTTTTGGGCAATGGCACCCCACCTGACATCCCCAAGGTCTCCTGACCCCCGCGACATATCTCCAGGTACCACTCTGTGGTCAACAAACAAAAGTAGGAAGACTGACTCTTCCACGCTTTCTCACATCAAGCTTAGTGGATTATGGGGCACCTGTCATATGTGGTACTAGGTGGCGATCAGGTGATGGTGCAAATCAACTCTCCCACTTACACAAATCAAACATTAACGTACCATCCCCAGTTGCCCACCTTCAAATTGAGCTCACGCACTCCCACGTAGCCCTTATCCTCGTTCCTCTCAACACCGGGTCCCCATTAACCCCTCCAAGCTTCCACAATATCGAAGCAATTCAATTTCAAAATATCATGAACTATCCTAAACCAAGAAAACAGAGTAGAGGCAGAAAACTCTGCCCAAAACACATTCAAATATCACAGCTTTCCTTACTCATATACCCCAGTAACATTCTCTTAGTTCCGATTCGTTAACCGTTGGATCGCCTTGAAAATTTTACTGGAGGTTCCTAGTACAAAAATATAGATTTTGACCGTTGGGATATGCTAGAAAATGTCTAGAACCCAATATGTACTACCTTTCCCATACCCAGCAATGCACAAGCATTTTTCTGCACACATCAAAAATCTGCTGCACAATTCAAGAGCATTTTTCTGCATAATAGGGCAGATTTCGAAATCCATCTTGCCCACATAAAATTTTGCTCAAATTGGATCCTACAAGTCCTAAATCATGTATAAATCATATTTAAACCAAAAACAAGCTTCAGATCAAGGTAAATCAAAATCTAGGTATCCAAAACCCATCAATTTTGTGGATTTTCAAGGTTTGAGAAGTGAAAATGAGAATTGGTTAATTTTGGAGTAAACTCTCATCTCAAACAAGTCTATAACATTAATTTAGACTTGCTCAAACTGGTTTTAAGGCGAAAACTCCACCGATTCAAAATTTGGCCTCTGAACACCCAATTTACCCTAGAAATGACTCTTGCTTTCACATTTGTCACTCATTTTTCTCATTTGCTCTGCCCAAGCTTTCCTACAAGTCCTAATTGACATTCTAAACTAGAATCAACTCACTTTAGACTCCAATTTCCACTAACCCCAAATTTGGCTTTTCAAACCCTCAAAATCTCACACTTTTCCACTCACATCACTACCATTCTCACATTTAACCCTAAGTTAACTCTCCCCATCATCTTTACCAGTTTTCTACCAACAATTTCAGCATACAAATATCACAAAGCATCATCAAAAAACCCTAAAACAGGATGGGTAGCTTTACTCACATCAAACATGTCAAGTTTAGCATGCTTTCAACAAATTCCTTCACAAATAACTACCACAAGGCATAAACCTAGTAGAACTACCCATCATATCTCCTAAAAAGCCAACACCCACGAATTTCATGTGAGAAGAAGTCCACCCATACCTGAAATTCGAAGTCCTACAACGTAGAGGTGTGCTTCACGACTCCGAAAATGGCTTCCTTTTGCAATTTGGAGTAGAAGTGATGAGCAATTTTGGAGCTTTAATGGAGGCTTCAATGGAGAGGAAGAAGAAGAGAAAAGCAATGTGGGAAGGGGGAGGAAAAGCTTTCTGAAGTCTGAATGAAGAGAGAGAATTTGGCTTTTATTTTAAAAAGATTTTCTCTTTCCTTTTTTAAAAGCAATGCCACATGTCTCATTTTGAGTGGAGCAAAAGGGGCCCACCTCTTCCCCTTGATGTGACTTCATACTCAGCCACAAGGAGAGAAAAATTTGACCTTTTGAATGCTAAAAATCCTTCCTCGGTTTGCGTGCCACTTCTCTGGTTCTAGTTCCTCGCGTTTCTCTGCACCCGTCGGGGCCCGTTTTCGAAAGTAGGCAATATATATATCAAAACGCTCAGAATGAAACCCTGAGCGTGGTTCAGAGGTTGGTTTTGTTAAATTTTTAGTTGCACGCAAAACGATAATTTTTAGACTAATTAATTGAGAATTAATCTATAACTGTCTAGTTATGGATTACTCTTCGTTAATTAGCTTAACCCGCGTATCTTTCCCCAATGTACATACTTCTTCCAAGAATATATATATATATATATATATATATATATATATATATATATATATATATATATATATATATACTGAATAATACTTATATATATAATTATTTAAAATATATCACATACAAAATTCCGGGTAGAAATTTGCAGGATGTCACATATAGCTTGGAAATATTTTACTAAAATTGGTGTGGTAGATGGTAAAGAAAAGGCAGAATGCATTGCATGTGGGCAACAATATGTAATTGGTGGGAGTAAAGTTGGTACTTCACATTTATTGCATCATGTTAAGCTCTTGTGTAAAAAGAAAGCTAAATTTCATGATGTGGGTGGAATGATAATTGATCATGCTGGAAAGTTAAGATCTAGGGAAGTTGACCAAAAGCGTGTTCTTGAGCTTCTAACAATGTGTATTGTTCAACATGGTTTGCCATTTAACTTTGTTGAATATAAATGGGTTAGGGAATTACTTTCATATATAAATTCTGATGTTAAGCATATGAGTAGGAACACATTGGTGTCTAGTTTGCTGAAACTTCATGGTGAGATGAAAGAAAAATTAAAATATTCAATTCATAAATGTCATAATAGAATTTGTTTGACATCTGATTGTTGGACTGCTTGTACTCAAGAGGGGTATATCTGTTTAACAGCACATTTTGTTGATAATAATTGGAAATTGAATAGTAAGATTCTTGCTTTTTGTAAATTGGAGCCTCCTCACACCGGTGAAGATTTGGCAAACAAAGTGTTTGAAGTCTTGACTGAATGGGAAATTGATAGGAAAATATTTTCCATTACTTTAGACAATGCTAGTGCTAATGATCGTATGCAAGAACTTTTGGGTGAGCAATTAAGATTGCAAAATAGCTTGTTGTGTGATGGTGAATTTTTGCATGTGAGGTGTTGTGCCCATGTGTTGAATCTTATAGTTCAAGATGGATTAAAAGTGGCTGAAGTTGCTTTACAAAAAATTAGAGACAGCATTAAATATGTGAGAGCATCCGAGTCAAGAAAAATAGTATTTACCGAATGTATTGCTCAAGTGAGAGGTATTGATACTAAAGTGGGCTTGAGGTTGGATGTGCCTACTCGGTGGAATTCTACTTATATCATGCTTGAGAGTGCTCTTAGGTATCTTCGTGCTTTTGCAAGTTTCACTATTCGTGATAGAAAATACAAATGTTGTCCATCTAATGAGGAATGGAAAAGAGCTGAAAAATTGTGTGAATTTTTGAAGCCTTTTATAAGATGACTAATTTGATTTCAGGTATATTTTTTCAAACTTCAAAATTATAATAAATAGTTTCAGATTTATATTTATAGTTTAATTATCTTATTTGAATTTTTTTTAGGTACATCTTATCCAACTTCCAATGAATACTTCATGCAAGTAAGGAAAATTGAATGGTTGTTGCGAGAAACACTTAAGTGTGATGATCCAGTATTGCAAAATATGGCGGTGTTGATGATGGAAAAGTTTGGCAAGTATTGGAGTGACTATAATGTCATTCTTTCAATTGCTATGATTCTTGACCCACGGATGAAGCTTGAAGCACTTTGGTTTTACTATTCAAAGCTTGATGCTTCTACTTATGATGAAAAGATTAATAACATAAAAGAGAAGATGTACAAGCTCTTTGATGAATATGTGAGTGTAAAGTCAAGTTCATCTACTGCATCAAGTTCTCAACAACCTACTATTGAAGAAGATTTCAGTATAGAAGAAAATCAAGAGATGGATGATCCATATAATGTTAGTCTTTTCTTTTGTTTAATTATTTAATTGTTTTATGATTCAATTTATTTAATTTAATTTTTCTCTTATATTGTCATAGGAATATATCAATTATGTGAGCCAAAATGTTAATGTCAATGGCAAGTCTGAATTAGATATCTATTTGGCTGAGACACCGCTTGAGCCAAAGTTTTTTCCTAAGTTGGATATTTTGAGTTATTGGAGGGACCGCCAATAACGTTATCCAAATCTTTGTAAATTGGCATGTGAGGTGTTAAGCATTCCTATAACAACTGTTGCTAGTGAATCAGCATTTAGCATTGGTGCTTGTGTGCTAAACAAGTATCGCGCTAGTCTTCTTCCTTCCAATGTTCAAGCACTAATTTTAACCCAAAATTGGATAAATGGTTTTGAAGATATTGGTAATTTACATTTCTTTTTCCATAATTTTTAGTTTGTTATTGGTGTGTTGTTTTATTTATTTGACTTATTAATGATATTGTTTATTTTTTTTTGTCTTTGTAGATGAAATTAATGGTGATGTTGAGAAAGAAGAAGAAGTTGTTCTGGATTTCACACTCCATGACTCTAATGTTTAATTTCAATAGTTTAGAAGTTTATTTTTGATGACATTTAAATTTCAATTATCTTAATGTTGAATGTTTATTTTGAAGACTTCAATCACTTTAATATTGAATGTTTGGATTTGATTTAGTTTGGTTTTTATATTGGATTTTATTTTAAGTTGTTTGGATTTTTTTTTTTACAAAAAAAGGCAGAAAAGTGGGCCAGCCCGCATAACCCACCAACCCGTGGTGGGTCGAGCCGGGCTGGCATTTTGTTAGCCCACACAAAAGTGGGCCGAGCTGGGCTAGCCCACTTTTAGCTCAACCCGTTGCGGGCCATCCCATGTGGGCCGGGCTGACCCGTTTTGACAGCTCTAACCACCCTTTTGGCCATGATCTGCTTTGCCCCCAGGAAGATCAGGCCATCTCAAAAAATGTATTCTACAAAGCATCCTCTAAATTTCCCAAAACCATCTCGAAAAATGCCACCACTTCCTATCTGACCTAGAGAGCCACGAGATGCTCCATCCGAGTTACATTTAATATAGCCACTAATGGGTAAATGCCAATCAACTTGCTTAATAGTTACACTTTTAGAGGGCCTAGCCATTACCATAATCAAACACTTCAATATAGTAAACTCAGTTATGGAATTGGAAGCACTGCCTTTGGACATAGAACCTGTCCAAGAAACTGTAGAAATTACCATAGATTGGGCTTGACAAAATGAAATACTAGTATCTTAAAATCTTAGACTATTATGGCAATCCCAAACCACCCAAAAGATATGAATGACAACTGAGATTAACACTTCCTTTATATGACTACTACAAGACCTGTCAGTCACCTAGTTCAAAACAACAACACAAGATTTTTTGTCAATACATAAGTGAATAATATTTTGTAGCCAAGTCCAAAGTCTACCAGCAATAGAACAATTAAGGAAAATATGATTTGAAGTTTCCTTCGCCTCACCACAAAGACTACACATAGATTCCCCAACATAGCCATGAGCTCTTAAAAGCTAATTAGTTGGCATCTTTGCATGAGCTAACCTTAAAAAAATAAAGCTTTGAGAAGGAGGAATTGAGTGAATCCAATTTTCCCAAGAGAAAATTTAACTAGGCACATAAAAGAATGAGCCCTTTTTTGGATGACAAAAAACCATCTAAAGATGGCCTCTAACCAGCCTGATCAATAGGATCACATTAACTATGAGATTGATCATAAAAACAAAGATTACATACTTGAATTATACTTTAATCACTCAAAAACTATGAAATTTAGCTCATTTGGATTATGAAGTATCCAAATAGCACCTCAAAAGAGCAACAACAGAGGAAAAGAGAGAGAAGAGAGAGAGAATTCAAGATTCTATTTATGAGTGTTCTCAAATTAACCAAAAGTCTATACAAAGGATGTTACAATCTCTTTAAATAGAGATGAGATTGCATTTTTTTGCGCCTTAGAGGATTTTAAAATATCAAATATCACACTAGAAGGGGGAGGGGGGGGGGGGTTGAATAATGTGTTAGATAAATATGAAAACCTTTTCGCAAAGAGATAATTTTATCAAGTAGTTATGCTAAAACTAAGGTTCTAAATGTATCGTCCAATGAATCAGTACATATTAGACATTACTTGTACTTAAAATAAAATGCCTCGTGCAAGTGAATAAGTCCAATGGATGTGAATAAAAGGACTCAGTGTGTAGACATTGGTTTCACAATTGATTAGACACTTATTTAAGGTAGTGCAATGGACACTGAATATAACTCTTTATAAAAATAAGTTCTAGTGTGAATAGACGATGAATAATGAGCATAAAGATATAATATCATTACCATGTGCTCATATATAGTAAGTCCTATTCATTTAAGAGTAAACCATTAATCCATCATAAATTTATATCTTTGTAATCATCAAAACTAAGGGTATGGATGGATCATCCAAACGTAGTATAATGGACCATCCAAACTTAACAATCTCCCCTTTTTTTATTGATGACAAACCATAAGATTATTGATCAAGATAAAAATTAATCATGTGATGTATAAAGATAATAGTGAGCTCATGCATGATTATTAATTATGTATATCAAAGCAAATACACACACACACACACACACACATATATATGTTGTTGGATAAGTGGCCTCAATAACTTAAGAGGGGGGGGGGTGAATTAAGTCTTACAAAATTTCCCACTAACATAATTTATCCCCCTTTTAAATGATATATGATAGGCTCAAAATGCAGAAGAAGAAGAATCAATCAATTTAACAATGTTCTTTTGAATGCGCAAGACAAAGTAAATTCCAGTAAAATAACTAAGATAAGGGAAGAGAGAAATGCAAGCTCAATTTATATTGTTTCGGCCACTTTCTGTGCCTACGTCCAGTCCTCAAGCAACCCACTTGAGATTTTCCACTATCTTTGTAAATCCTTTACAGACTTTGAACACACCTTGGGATCCTTCACCCTTGTGTCCAAGATTCTCACACTCCAAGAGACACACCGTCTCTTGATTACAACTGAGTTCAAGAGATGAACAAAAAGATTTCTTTCCTTTAGAGTAGATGATACAAATTGAAGATCCTAGATGAATTCTCAATAGATTTGCAAGTGTTGGGCCAAGAGTTGTTTGGAGAGAATTTGACAATTAAGTTCTCTTAGAAAATCTCTCTTATGATTTTTGAAGTTAGACACACATATATATAGGCCCATTGTGCCTTTTCAAAATGGTTTTAAGAGATGTGTCTTTTCAAAAAGCTTTTCTGAAATTTTCTCACTGGTAATCGATTATAGGTTTCTCGTAATCAATTACACAGTTATATTTTGCAGGGTCGTGACTTTTCAATTTGAATTTTAGGAGTTCCGTTACTAGTAATCGATTACAAATATTTGGTAATCGATTACAAGATTCAAAATTCAAATTTCAAAACCCTTTCTAAAAGTTGATTTGCAAACTTATCTTTTGGTAATCGATTACACTGCCTGGTAATCAATTACCAGAGCCTTTGATCTCTTGGAAACAATTTTTTTTAAGGAAAAAACCAATCAACCAGTGAGATTGTTTGAGGCCTTATCTTTTTCTTGATCTTGAATTAATCTTGAAGCAATGCTTAACCTTTGAATGTTTGTTGAAGTAACCTTGTAAGCAACCTTGTTTGATTCTTTATATATATATATATATATATATATATAAAGAGTGCTTCTTTACATCAAAATTTCTCTAGACTTCTCCCCCTCTTGTCATTAACAAAAAAGAAATAGATGATGATTGAACATCGTGGTCACTCTTGAGCTAGTGGTGGTGTAGGTGGACGCTATCACTGAGGAGAAATGTGAGAAGTTGAGATAACAACACTTACAAATTCTTGAGAAAGATAGGGTTGCGTCTAGTCTTTGTCAAGAGTTGCCTTGTTCATTCTACTTACCCAAGTCTTCACTTTCTTTGGCATTTTAGAGGAAAGCAAAGGTTCTTTGGTAGAAGGACCCTTAGCAACTTTTTGCTTTTTCTTAGCAGCAAGGACTTGTTGTTGAGCTTCAACTTTTCTTTTTTAGTGGATGAGTGGAACCTTATCTTCATCAGCTTCACTCAAGTCCCTTAGCATCTGGTTGGTGGTCTTCTTTTCATCAACTTGCCTCCTTGGACTCCTTTTTGTAGAAGAAGTCTTTGGACGCTTGCTACATGTAGGGGAGGAAGAGAATTAATTTCTAAATCAAATACTTTAAACACTTCTTCTCAACACCTAGCCTCAAAACTATTTTTCCTTGTCAGAGATCGATCAAAACCCTTCCTGTGTAGAGGAAGGGTTGTCCAAAAATAATTGGGATTTCTTCATCCTCCATATCTAGAATCACAAAATCAGTTGGAAAATGATTTTTCCAACTTCAACTAGCAAATTTTTCATTATTCCTCGCGGATAAGTCAAAGCCTTGCCTGCCAGTAAAAGAAAAATGTTAGTGGGCTGGTAACCCCAACTTCTTATAGAAAGAATAATGCTAGCATCCTATTAGTCGCTTCATACGACTAACTTTTGTATAGAAATCATTTTCCAAAGCTTGTATAGTTCCCCAATTTATGGTTATTTTGTAGTGATTTTTGTAAATAAATCTTATTTTATGGTTAACGCTGTCTCTAGAACATTTCCATTGGATTTAATGATGAAATCTGTGCATTTTCAGGTGAAAAAGAGGCTAAGTTTTGAATTGCAAATGTAGCAGTTGGGCTAAGCTCAGTAGTTGGGCTAAGTGCATATCCACCGCTAAGCGCAGCTTCAGCACACTTAGCGCAAAGGAGAATTTGGCAGAGCATCAGCATCAAAGCCGCATGCTAAGCGCGAGATCAGTGCGCTAAGCACAGCAGGTGCCTTCAGCCAGCCTAAGCTCGAGACTGGCGCTAAGCCCAATTTCACTTACTCGCGCTAAGTGCGAGGGTGGCGCTAAGTGCAGCTTCGCGATTTCAAAGCCTATTTAAAGCCTGTCTTGTGCATAATTAGGGTACAAATTTTACATCTTTTACAACACCTTTTATGATAGCTTCTGCAGAACGGCCAGGGCATAGAATTCCAGAGCAGCCACAGGCCTATTTGGGTAAAAGAGCCCTAGAAGTAGAAAAGGGGAGTAGCTTGTGCATTGAAGCCTAGGTTTTGTCATTTGAGAGAGATTATTGAGTAGAGAGTGAGTGTGAGATGCTGAGAAGAGGAGGAGGAATCCCCCTTCTTGTGTAAGGAACTATTATTCTCTGCTTTTAATCTCATTTATTGTTAGGGTTTCTTTGTAATGGCTAACTAAACACCCTAGTTGGGGATTTCTAATGAACAACTGATGTAAATACCTAATATCTAATTGATTATGTTTTTTGTGTTCAATGCTTAATATTTGTATGCTTTTGGTATGATCACCCATTTGTGTGCACAGTTAGGTGACTTTAGCATTGGGAAATGTACTGTTGCCTTAGAACTTGATTGAAGTAGGATTGAAACTTAGCCTTACATGAGGGATTTACGGGTTAAGTTTTGGTTTTAATTATGTTGTTACAATAATGCTATTTAGTTTAGGCCTAGTCTTATATGAGGGATCTGCGGATGAAGCTTAGGCTAAATTAGGCTAAACTTTAGTAAGCTACTTAAGCTGAGTCTAGTCTTACATGAGGGATCTGCAGATGAAACTCAGTTTCTAAAGAAGACCCTGGGGCTTGATGGAAACTTTCTTGTGGAGCTTCTATGGAGGCTGGATCTTTGAGATTCAATGAGGTCCTTCAATGGTGATTTTCCACCATGGAGATGCAGCGAAAGATAAAGGAGAAGAGGTGAGGGGAGGCACCATCCACTAGGGAATAAGCCATGGAAGAAGGAGCTTCACCACCAAGAGAGTGCTTTGGATAAGAAGCTTGGAGAGGGTGCTTCAATGGAGGAAAAGAAAGAGAGAGAGAAAGAGAGAAGGGGGAGCATGAAATTGAAGGAAGAAAAGAGGGAGAGAAGTTGAACTTTGAAGTTTGTCTCACAAGACTCTCATTCATCAAAGTTACGACAAGTGTTACACATGCTTCTATTTATAGACTAGGTAGCTTCCTTGAGAAGCTTTCTTGAGAAAACTTCCTTGAGAAGCTTCTTTGAGAAAACTTCCTTGAGAAGCTAGAGCTTAGCTACACACACCCCTCTAATAACTAAGCTCACCTCCTTGAGAAGCTTCCTTGAGAAGATTCCTAAAGAAGCTAGAGCTTCGCTACACACACCTCTTTAATAGCTATGTTCACCTCCTTGAGATGAGAAGCTAGAGCTTAGCTACACACCCCTTATAATAGCTAAGATCATCCCCATTCCAAAAATACATGAAAATACAAAAAAAGTCCTTACTATAAAGACTACTCAAAATGCCCTAAAATACAAGGCTAAAACCCTATACTACTAGAATGGCCAAAATACAAGGCCCAAAAGAAGGAAAAACCTATTCTAATATTTACAAAGAAGAGTGGATCCAACCTTGACCCATGGGCTCATGAGAATCCTAGGGCCTTCCCTTGGATCTCTGGCCTAATCTACTTGGAGTTTTCTCTATCCAATGCCCTTGCGGGGTAGGATTGCATCACCTTCTCATCTTCTTTGTTTTTCTCTTGGCTCTCTTTAGTAAGAGCCTCTCTTTTTGGTGTTGGAGTTGCTTTCTCCTTCTTCTTTAACTTTTTCATAGGTTGTTCAATCCTAGTACTCATAACATTTACTTCCTACTTGGGATTGGGTTTAGTCTGTGAAGAAAGGGTGCCTAACTATCTTTGTGATAAGAGAGATGGTATAAAAGTCAATTGGGACTCCACTTGGTTCATTCTCTGATCATTCTAGGCCTTATACTGAAGCATAGTTTCTTGTAGAGTAGGTTGTATCTCTTCTTGTCTAGGCCTATGATTTTGAATGGGTTGAGACCTAAACATTCCCTGACTCTACCTGAAGCCTTGTCCTTGATTGAAATTGCTAGGGTATTGATTAGAAAAATTGTCTCTTCCCTCTACAAAGTTGATCTCATCCATGACTGCAACTAGCTTGTCATCAATAATGCATTCTCCAAGCCCATGCATAATCCCACATTTATCATAGGTTAGAAATGAAGGTGTAGTGATAGGGACTTGAGTTTGAGCTTTGATGAGTGTCTCAATCTTCAATGATAAACCTGACATTTGCTTTTCCAACTCAGTTTGGTATTCATCTGTCTCTACCTAGTTGACACCTCTCTTCGTGATCCTCCTATCCCTTGAGTTGTTGTAGGGGTCAGAGTGCATGTCTTCAATGATTTTGATGGCATCACAAATGGGCTTTAGCATGAGGTTGCCCTCACAAGCAACATCCAAGCTCGTCCTATTATGTGATTACACTTCACCATAGAAAATATGAACTGGCGTTTGTTGAATGATGGCTTGGCGTGGACAACTTTTGATCATCTCTTGCAACTTTTCCTAAGCTTCAAGTAGACTCTCTTGCTCCCTCCACACAAAGTTCCAATGTCCTTGATGTACTTATCCATCTTCATGGGAGAGAAATACCTCCTTAAGAGTGCACTTGTGCATTGATTCCATGTAGTGATGCCATTCTCATGTAGTAAGCACAACCATTCTCATGCCTTCTTGTTGAGCGAGAAAGAAAATGCATAAAGTCAGACATATTCTTCCAATACACGATTCTACCTCACCATGCTGGTCAACTTGATGAACTTCCTCAGGTGCTGCATATGATCTTTATGAGCATGACCACTGAATGGGTTGTTCTCCAACATCTATAAGAACCCATGCTTGAAGTCAAATGTGACTTCCTCAGATAGATCGGGGAGTTAAATGGTATTGTTTTTCTTTGAAGTAGGAGGGAGGTAGTCCATAAGGGTCTAAGTCCAATCAGTCGCCATTGCTCTCTCTCTCTCTCTCCCCTATGAATTTATGCACAAAGCCTTTAAATTAGCTTGTCAATGTCAGGTTTGTACTACAACTGTGGATTTTGGGGCTTTGTTTGCATGCACTAAAAATACAGGAGACCAATTTATCCTATACAGTAGTAAAAATGGAACCCTAGAGACTAGTTGTATTCCCAAATTGTAATGCCTTGGAATTTCGATAACTAAAAAATAGATGTTTGATGTATTTCTTGTGTTATTTAATTACTTTATTGACTTGGATTAAGTTGAAATGTTGTGTGAATTATCCTTGTGCAACTGCTGGGTGTGGATGTTAGATTATGTGGAGTTTGATTGATCTACATTGGAGCTGAGTGATTTTGAGATTGACCAAAAAACTATTTCGATAAAACCACGATCCCAAATTTGTTTACCGTTGGATCACCTTCAAAATTGGATTGTAAGTTCGTAGCCCACGTATGCACGATTTAACTGTTGGGATTTGTGAAATAAAACCTTTGGATATCTCGTTTAGAGAGACAAGCGCGCTGAGTTCAATTCTACACAGAGAAGATAATTCACTCAGCAAAATCAGCATGCTAAGCGAGATCTACAGATTATAAATACGTTCTTCAGTGTGAAAAACATGATTTTCACCCTTCTCTTTGTCTAAACCCTCAACTCGAGGATTTGATAGAGAATGGAGCCTCCAATCCTCCGTTCACGGTTTCTTTGAGGTAACTGTGATTTCTAAACCTTCTCCTAGTTAATTTGAACCTATCTTTGCATTTCTTGTGACTTGGGTACCATTATTGGATGTTTTTACACTTCCTTTGAAAAACCATTGAAAATGAGACGTTGTAAAAGTTTCCTTTTTGTAAAATAATTTTTGTAACCTTTTCTAAACCCCGATCACAGTGGTGTGATTGAAATTTCAAAATGACGTCTTCTTGATGTGGATCTCAAAACACTCATTTAGCCCCTTTTTAAATTGAATGGGTATTTGACCCGAAAAGTTGATATTAACCTTGTCTTTAAAATCTATATTAAATGGTCTTTGATTTGATATTTAGAGCTTTACATTTGGACGAACCAATGTGAACCTAAGAGATCTCAGAATAACGTCGTAAGGAACTAACAGAGAGATATAGATAGTTGGGGTCAGAAAACCCAATTACGGGGATGCGTGTCTATCCCTATGCATGTTGGTTTTTAAGAAAAACTGTGTTTTTAACTAATGAGATATGATATATTTGTTATTGATGATTGAAATTGTGAATGATTTCGTTGTTGTAATGATTGAAATTTTTGGGAAAAGTCTTAATTATAGAGGAGATTCTGCCCAAAATTTTATATTTGTTCTTTTATTTATTTCTTTATTAAATTTTAAAGGGGCATAAGAGTTTGTTCTGTATACCATAGTTATCCTCTTTAATTTAAAATTTTCCATAAAATATCAATCTCATGATATTATGGATTGTTGTTGTATGAGATTTGTGTTGTCTGAAGACCTGGGGAATGTGAATCCTAGACATGAATTTATATGTATGTATGTGGAATGTGATTGCTTGTGATGTTGATGACATTGAGATGAGATGATACTAATGTTGATGATAATATTAATATGAGATGATTTTGATGTTGATGATGACATTGAGATGAGATGATGTTGATGATGACATTGAGATGAAATGATGTTGATGATGTCATTGTGATGGGTGTATGCTGTGTATGTACATGGGGGTGCAGTGAGCATGTTGGATATCCCTAGAGAGAGAAGAGGCTTAGAATTTTTAACTATCCATGGTCAGTGCAATGATGATGCCCATGTTTCATACTTCATAATTGCATGGAAATAGTATAAAATTTGTCAGTAAGTACATGTAGTTTTTCATGTGGAAAAATACTGGTACTTGGGGGCATGTCACTCGGTTTGGAACTTTCTTGAGACTCAGACTGATCACCATGTGGGGTGGGGGGTGGAGGGGGAAGTTGCTTGTGCACAATAGGGTGACCTCGACACTTGCTGCCTAGTTTTCCTAAGGGAGAGTGTTATGTGGACACGCTTAGGTTATTTCCTGACGAATGGTTCCACATTGCATTTGAGCATTGAGACAGGTGCATGCATCATTCTGAGCATAATTGATTTGAATTATGGAAAAAGTTGATGACAAGTTTGTGAAGTGAATGTTGAATTAATGGATTATTGAGAATAATTAAGGTTATTGTTATTGTTTTCTTACTAATCATTGTCATCTGGTGTTTGTTGATATTTTATAATAAACTCAACCTTTCAATTTTGTACCGTGCGGTATGTGACTGTGATGATCTTGAACTTTCATTCATGGGCGTAAATGAGTGACAGTAGGTGTCTTTGGAGGGAAGTCTTTTGTTGCAGCCGCCAAGCCGACATGATAACATCGGAGTTTAATTTGGGATAGAGTTGTGTTTTGTGGTAAACTCTTCCTTAGTTCATTCCTTGATTCTTTGATTGGACATGTAAAGCCCAAGTTTAGATACATGTAAAAATTGAAATATGTTCTGACATGTGTGTTGGATCAAGTGGCCTTAGAATAATTAAGAAGGGGGGTTGAATTAATTATTCCTAAACCTTTACTAATTAAAAATTTACTCTTCTAAGGATTTTACTATGTTGTTAAGTAAATAAAGAGTAGAAAAGAAACTTAACCAAAAGTAAAAGCGTAAATTAAAATGCACAACAGAAATTAAAAGATTAGGGAAGAAGGAGACAAACACACAAGAGTTTTTATACTGGCTCGGCAACAACCCGTGCCTACATCTAGTCCCCAAGCAACCTGCAGTCCTTGAGATTTCTTTTCAACCTTGTAAAAATCCTTTTACAAGCAAAGATCCACAAGGGATGTACCCTCCCTTGTTCTCTTTGAACAACCTAGTGGATGTACCCTCCACTAGAACTGATCCACCAGAGATGTACCCTCTCTTGTTCTCAGTCAACAACCCAAGTAGATGTACCCTCTACTTGTACCACAAAGGATGTACCCTCCAATGTGTTAAGACAAAGATCTCAGGTGGTTAAACCTTTGAAACTTTGTGAATGGGGATACAAAAGAATTCTCAGGCGGTTAGTCCTTTGAAATCTTTAGTATATGGGAAAGGGAAGAATCAAAAGAATTCTCAGACTGTGTCGTTTTGAATTCTTTGACAAGGGAGAAGGGAAACACAAAAGAATTCAGGCGGTTAGTACTTTGTTCTTTTGGAAAAGGGAGAAGAGAGACACAAAAAGAATTCAGGCGCTTAGTCCTTGGCGAATTCTTTTTGGCATAGGGAGAAGGGAATGAAAAAGATGAATAGCACAAGTTTTCAAGGTTTAGAAAACCAGAAAACTTTGGAAAGCTTTTGGCAAAAGGAAGAAGAAGAAGAAGTTCAAAGAGACTCAGAAATCATTGTGGAAAACTTGCTTGTGTAAAGAATGAATTGGAAAATATTGATTTATAGAATGATTGATAGATTGATTGTGAAATGCAAAACAAAGCTTTGCATTTATAGACTCTTCATGTCTGGTCAAGAGAACCATTAGAAGAGTTGTGACTTTTAAAAAAACTTAAAACCAAGTTGAAAAAGTCAAAAACTATTTGAAGAGTTACATCTTTTGATTTGTTCAGAAACTATCACTAGAAATCGATTACCAAATCAGTGTAATCGATTACACAAAGCTTTTTAGTGAAAGAATGTGACTCTTCATATTTGAATTTGAATTTCAACGTTCACGCACACTGGTAATCGATTACCAAAACATTGTAATCGATTACAACATTTTGAAATCAATTGGAACGTTGTAAATTCAGTTGAAAGCTTTTTGAAAACCATTTTGCTACTGGTAGTCGATTACAAAAATCTGGTAATCAATTACCAGAGAGTAAAAACTCTTTGGTAAACATGTTTTGAGAAAAATCCATGTGCTACTCAGTTTTTGAAAAAACTTTTTCATACTTATCTTAATTAATTCTTCTCTTGATTCTTGAATCTTGAGTCTTGAATCTTGATCTTGATTCTTGGAAGCTTGAACCTTGAATCTTGATTCTTGATTCTTGAAATCAAATTTCCTCTTGAACCTTGAAGTGTTCATGATTCAATCTTAAACATCTTGAACTCATTCTTTGATTCTTGAGATCATCATCTTTGTTATCATGAAGTGTACTTGACCTTTGAGCTTTTTGTCATCACCTTTGTTATCTTCAAAACTTCTTTGAATCAATCTTGATTCATCATGAAGCTTGCTTCTACAATCTCCCCCTTTTTGATGATGACAACTTTTGAAATCAAGAAATACACACACACACACTTTTTCCTAGTCGATCACTCTCATAAATTTCCATTCTCCTCCTTTGTTTTTGAATTTATGCTTCTCTTAAAATTAAGTTGATTACTCATGTGAGTTCTTGATTTAATCCCTATTTCTCTCCCCCTTTGGCATCAACCAAAAGCCAAAGTGCGTAACAAATTTAAAGCATGCAAATACAACGAAGCATCCATACAATATTCATGGGATAATTTAAACCAAATCATGAAGCAAGAATCATGAAGCAAGAACCATGAATAGATCAAATATATAGAAACCATATAGTCAAATAACATAATTAATATTTGTTCAAACATACCATGCAAATAAAGAAATAGTAAATTGTTCAAATATAATAATAATATAGATTATTTGGATAAGTCACTGGCATCTAGCAGTCCTAATTCTCTTTTAATGTTGTAAAAGGTATCTTTACTTAGTGGTTTTGTAAAAATGTCTGCAAGTTGATTTTTAGTATCTACAAATTCTAAAACAACATCACCTTTTAGAACATGATCTCTAATAAAATGATGCCTAATTTCTATATGCTTGGTTCTAGAGTGAAGAACTGGATTTTTAGATATGTTTATGGCACTTGTGTTATCACATTTTATGGGAATGTGATCTAATACTATTCCATAATCAGATAGTTGTTGTTTCATCCACAAAATTTGTGCACAACAACTACCAGCAGAAATATATTCTGCTTCTGCTGTGGATAATGCTACACTATTTTGTTTCTTGCTATTCCAAGAAACAAGGGAAGACCCTATGAATTGACATGTGCCACTAGTACTTTTCCTATCTGTTTTTGATCCAGCAAAATCTGAATCTGAGTATCCTACTAAATTGCATAAAGAATTTTTAGGGTACCATAATCCTAAATTAACTGTTCCTAATAGATATCTTATGATTCTTTTTACTGCCATTAAATGAGAAAACTTTGGATTTGACTGAAATCTTGCACACATGCATACACTAAACATAATATCTGGCCTACTTGCAGATAGGTAAAGTAGAGATCCAATCATACCTTTGTATTACTTTGGATCAACAGGTTGACCGGATTCATCTTTATCAAGATAGCAACTGGTGTTCATAGGAGTAGCCAAGTGTTTTGAGTTTTCCATTCTAAATCTCTTAATGAGTTCTTTGCAATATTTTTCTTGGTTGACAAAGATCCCATCATTTGTTTGTTTGATTTGTAGTCCAAGAAAGTAATTTAGCTCACCCATCATGGACATCTCAAACTCACTTTGCATATCAATAGAAAACTCCTTGCACAAAGATTCATTAGTAGATCCAAAAATTATATCAACATAAATTTGTACCAACAAGATATCATTATCCTTCTTTTTTATGAATAAGGTGGTATCTACTTTCCCTCTAGTTAAATTCTTTTCTAATAGGAATTTACTTAATCTTTCATACCAAGCCCTAGGTGCTTGTTTTAAGCCATAAAGTGCCTTCTTTAATCTATAGACATGGTCTAATTTTTGTGAGTCTTCAAACCCAGGAGGTTGTTCCACATAAACCTCCTCTTGAATTAGACCATTTAAGAAAGCACTCTTGACATCCATTTGATATAGTTTAAAATTCATAATAGATGCATATGCCAATAGCATCCTAATGGCTTCTAATCTAGCTACAGTTGCAAAAGTTTCTTCATAGTCTATACCTTCTTCTTGGTTATATCATTTTGCTACAAGTCTAGCTTTATTCCTAATTACTATACCATTTTCATCCAATTTATTTCTAAATACCCACTTAGTTCCTATGATTGGATAATATGAAGGTTTCTCTTCTAATTCCCATACATCATTTCTTTCAAATTGATTTAATTCTTCTTGCATAGCTACTATCCAATGGTCATCTATAATAGCTTTCTTAAAGTTTTTAGGTTCTATTAATGAAACAAATTCCATATTATTGCATAATTCTTTAAGAGAGTGTCTAGTTGTTACCCCTTTTGAGATATCACCGATGATGTTGTCAAGGGGATGATTTCTTGAAGTTTTCCATTCTTTGGGAAGATCATCATTTTCTTGGACTATATCATCTTGAACATCCTCATTTTCTTTATTCTTTTCCTTTTTAGATTTCTTTCTTCATTTTGTGTATCTTCCAAAGAATCTGCAATATCATCAAGAAACTCCTTTCTCGGGGAGGTAATATTAGTTTCATCAAAAGTAACATGTATTGATTCATCAATTGTCATGGTTCTTTTGTTGTATATTCTAAATGCTTTGCTATGTAAGGAATACCCAAGGAAGATACCCTTATCTGCCTTAGCATCAAACTTTCCTAGGCTTTCTTTACCATTGTTTAGGACAAAACATTTACATCCAAAAACATGTAAATGAGCAATGTTTGGTTTTCTATTATTAAAAAGTTCATATGGGGTTTTCTTAAGAATGGGTCTGATTAAGGCTCTGTTCATAATATAACATGCGGTGTTAACCGCTTCTGCCCAAAAGTATTTTGCTAGTGGTGTGTCGTTTAAAAGAGTTCTAGCAATTTCTTCTAGGGCTCTATTTTTCCTTTCTACTACTCCATTTTGTTGGGGTGTCCTAGGTGCAGAAAAGTTGTGTTCTATGCCATATTCATCACAAAACATTTCAAAATCATTGTTTTCAAATTCACCTCCATGATCACTTCTAATGGAGATAATTTTGAGATTCTTTTTGTTTTGAATGACTTTGGCAAGTCTTCTAAATGCATGAAATGCATCATTTTTATGAGTAAGAAATAAATTCCAAGTATACCTAGAATAATCATCAACAATTACTAATGCATAGTAACTTCCACCAAAACTCATGACCCTAGATGGTCCAAACAAATCCATGTGTAATAATTGCAATGGTTGAGTGGTGGAAACAACATTTTTAGATTTAAAAGATACTTTTGTTTGTTTACCTTTTTGGCATGCAATTCTCTATTTAGATGATCCATGTTAATATGAGCAATTCTCTTATGCCATAACCATGGATCACAATCTTTACTTAGAAAGCATCTATCATTTTCAGATTTTTGTTTTAAATCAATCATGTAGACATTATTTTCTCTAAAACCTATATGTTCAATATCTTTATCATGCTCATGCTTAATAACACATTTTTCAGAATCAAAAGATACTTCATATCCTTTATCACATAATTGACTAACACTCAATAAACTATGTTTTAAACCTTCTACGAGTAACACATTTTCAATGGGAGTAGAGGAATTCGTACCTATTTTACTGACTCCAATAATTTTGCCTTTGTTATTGTCGCCATATGTAACGTGTCCACTTTTCTTGGGAGAAATGGTTGTAAACTTGGATACATCTCCCGTCATATGCTTGGCACATCCATTGTCGATGTACCACTTCTTCCTTACAGATTCTTCTTTGTTTTCTTCATGAAATTTTTCCATGAGACACAAATTGACTTGGTCTTCATCATGATCTTGAAATGATTTCAGATTTGACCTGTTCCTGAAAATTCTTTTGAAAAACAAAGAATTTAAAGAGGCCATGAATCTTGAAGTTATTAAACTTTCTACAAGATACCTGCTCTGATACCACTTGTTGGATCAAGTGGCCTTAGAATAATTAAGAAGGGGAGGTTGGATTAATTATTCCTAAACCTTTACTAATTAAAAATTTACTCTTCTAAGGCTTTTACTATGTTGTTAAGTAAATAAAGAGTAGAAAAGAAACTTAACCAAAAGTAAAAGCGTAAATTAAAATGCACAACAAAAATTAAAAGAGTAGGGAAGAAGGAGACAAACACACAAGAGTTTTTATACTGGCTCGGCAACAACCTGTGCCTACATCCAGTCCCCAAGCGACCTGCGGTCTTTGATATTTCTTTTCAACCTTGTAAAAATCCTTTTACAAGAAAAGATCCACAAGGGATGTACCCTCCCTTGTTCTCTTTGAACAACCTAGTGGATGTACCCTCCACTAGAATTGATCCACAAGAGATGTACCCTCTCTTGTTCTCAGTCAACAACCCAAGTAGATGTACCCTCTACTTGTACCACAAAGGATGTACCCTCCAATGTGTTAAGACAAAGATCTCAGGTGGTTAAACCTTTGAAACTTTGTGAATGGGGATACAAAAGAATTCTCAGGCGGTTAGTCCTTTGAAATCTTTTGTATATGGGAAAGGGAAGAATCAAAAGAATTCTCAGACTGTGTCGTTTTGAATTCTTTGACAAGGGAGAAGGGAGACACAAAAGAATTCAGGTGGTTAGTACTTTGTTCTTTTGGAAAAGGGAGAAGAGAGACACAAAAAGAATTCAGGCGGTTAGTCCTTGGCGAATTCTTTTTGGAAAAGGGAGAAGGGAATGAAAAAGATGAATAAGACAAGTTTTCAAGGTTTAGAAAACCAGAAAAGTTTGGAAAGCTTTTGGCAAAAGGAAGAAGAAGAAGTTCAAAGAGACTCAGAAATCAATGTGGAAAACTTGCTTGTGTAAAGAATGAATTGGAAAAGATTGATTTATAGAATGATTGATAGATTGATTGTGAAATGCAAAACAAAGCTTTGCTTTTATAGACTCTTCATGTCTGGTCAAGAGAACCATTAGAAGAGTTATGACTTTTAGAAAAACTTAAAACCAATTTGAAAAAGTCAAAATCTATTTGAAGAGTTACTTCTTTTGATTTGTTCAGAAACTATCACTGGTAATCGATTACACAAAGCTTTTTAGTGAAAGAATGTGACTCTTCACATTTGAATTTGAATTTCAACGTTCAAGCACACTGGTAATCGATTACCAAAACATTGTAATCGATTACAACATTTTGAAATGAATTGAAATGTTGTAAATTCAGTTGAAAGCTTTTTGAAAACCATTTTGCTACTGGTAATCGATTAAAACAATCTGGTAATCGATTACTAGAGAGTAAAAACTCTTTGGTAAACATGTTTTGAGAAAAATCCATGTGCTACTCAGTTTTTGAAAAAACTTTTTCATACTTATCTTAATTAATTCTTCTCTTGATTCTTGAATCTTGAGTCTTGAATCTTGATCTTGATTCTTGGAAGCTTGAACCTTAAATCTTGATTCTTGATTCTTGAAATCAAATTTCCTCTTGAACCTTGAAGTGTTCTTGATTCAATCTTGAACATCTTGAATTCATTCTTTGATTCTTGAGATCATCATCTTTGTTATCATGAAGTGTACTTGACCTTTGAGCTTTTTGTCATCACCTTTGTTATCATAAAAACTTCTTTGAATCAATCTTGATTCATCTTGAAGCTTGCTTGTACAATGTGAATGATGCGTTATGGTTAAATATGTATATGTATTTATTCATGTATTTCTATGTTGTTTAGTGAATGGATATCGCGAAAAATTGACCACCATTTTCATAATCAAATTAATTGAGCTTTCACTTAAAATCGAAATGTCGCATTTAGAGTTAGTGATATCATAGTAATGTGGTGGGTCGTTAGACAAATAGTCAAAATTATTAAACTAAATAGCTGGGATAAGTAAGAAGAGATTGGGGTACTTTTATGGTTTTTGATTTTAAGAGAAAAAAATAAGTAATCGCAAAATAGAGATTTAAGTGATATTAAAAGCAATCGGGGATTATGATTCACTAGTACCAATTTTTTCCCAATCCGAGTTCCTATGAAATTCCAAGCACAATTAATTACCAATTTCCAAAGTGAATCATAAGCCTATGATCAAGGTCTAATGATGCTCTTCGGCTTAAACCAATACTCCAATGATTATAGATGTATTAATTTTAGTCAAAGGAAGGATGATCAATTAAGGATTAATTAATCTATTGAAGATTACCCAAACAGTTTGATCATGCAATTTGGTATAAAACATTATTTACCTAGGTCTACCAAATATATGCAGTTGATCACCACAACACATTTGATTAAGCATATGAATTATCAATTCCCAAATAAACAATAGAGATAAGGAAGAGAAAAATTTAACATCAAACATCGAGGAATTCCATTAAGAACATAGAAAGGGGTACAATTATATAGTTACATCATAACCCCTGGATTAGGGTGACTAGCTACTTATGATTAGAAAACAACTCAAAAACCTATATGAAATTAGCATAGACATACCAACAAGGTACGAATAATGATCATGATTTGTCCTCATGGTGTTGTCCATGCTTCACAACAACTCTCAAAATCCCTAAAAGTGCTATTAAAATCGTAAATTATGTAAAATATTTGAATCCCCCTATTACAGACACCAATACCCTATTTATAGCTTCCTAAAGATAATTACTCAAAATTAAGCACACCGTAACTATGGTGAAATCCACCACAACTGTGGTTGGAAAGTGTGACGCTGGAGCTTTGGGAAGTTATGGAATGACTACGACTGCACGGTGTGGAATACGACCATGGTTGGAAGGTTCATACTTTTCAAAGGGAAGTCATCATATTGACATGGTCATACTTCTTACCATGATTGTGATGAATTTACAACGGTTGTGGTCAAGTGACAAAGTCTTAAAATATTCAAAAGAAATGTAAATTCACACTCTTTCACTCAATTGAGTGGCTAAAACTTCTGCAAGACAAAATTGGTATTCAAACATGGGTTCTGGAAAGAAAATGCATGAAAATAGCTCAAAAATTTACACAAAATATCAATTAAAAAGTGGTGTCATACCTTAATTTCGTCCGGGGACTGTCATTTGCTAAAGTTTTTATTCTTGCTAGCCAAATTGAGCTGCATGACACCAGTTGTCGTGCAATATGAAAGGTTTTTTGACGTTTCGGAAAAGAAAACAAAAAATACCCAAAAGGGAGGGCAAAAGGGTCATTTGGAAGCTTTTTTTGACCCTTGGCTCACCCAAGCTAGCATCTGGATCGCTTGGGCCACCAAATAACTTCATGCTGAAGTAACCAACATGCCTGGGCGAGCAAGGTTGCTTCAGAATGAAGTAACAACTCGCCTGGGTGAGCTGTCATGACCCCAAATGCTTTGTTTTGCTATGAATAAGCATTAAGAGGGGCTAAGAGGGAGGTTCTGAGGTCCAAAGGTGAAGGATTGGTGTCATACCCTAATTTCGTCCAGGGACCTTTGCTTGATGACATGCGACCTTTCTTTGGTCCTTGTGAGGTGCTTGGCACCCATCATTAGGCTATTTGTGAAATTCCAGGACATGCCGGAAAACCAAAAAATATTGATGCACAATCCGTAAGTTTCCGTGACACACCGGAAATCAAATGGAAGCATCGTTGCATAATTAAGTGAGATTCCGTAACATTCCGTAAGTCAAAAAGGGGATGATTATGTAATCCGCAAGGTTCCGTAACATTACGGAAAGAAAACAAGTATCGTTACGAGATTCGTAAGTTTCCGTAACTTTACGAAAAAAGAATCACCAAAAAAGGTAAGGGGGTGAACTTATCAAGATAGGGGTGTAAATAGCAATTCAAATCTAGGCCCTTCTAGAACATTTTGGAAGTTGGGTTGCTTAAGGAGGAAGCAACTGGGCGGCAAGCTCCTCCACGTTTTTGAAAAATGGTTTTCGGGGCTTCCGCGGCTTCCGTAATACTTCCGTAAAATTTCCGAAAACCTTGGGTAAGCATATTCCACTTAACATTGGTAAAAGGGAAAAGAAAAAAGATGAAAATCAAATTCGAAAACAGTTCCGTAAGGCTTCCGTAACTTTTCCGTAAAATACGAAAAGGGGGGTGAACTTAGTAATTCGGGTGCGCTTAGAAATCTTCTTCATTAAGTCTTTGGGCGGCAAGCACCTCCTTTTTTTCTATAAATAGGGGAGGGGGGAGCTGTTTCAAAATGTTCAGCCCCTTTGGCACTTCTCTCTCTTTCGAATTTGCTTGGAAAAATCGTTTCCGTGAAGAAAATCTAAGCCGAGGCGCTTCCGAAACGTTTCCGTAACGTTTTCCGTGAAGAATTTCGCAAAGGTTTCAACCGTTCTTCGACGTTCTTCATTCGTTCTTCATCGTTCTTCGATCTTCAACGGGTAAGTACCTCGAACCAAGCTTTTCGATTCATTCTATGTACCCGTAGTGGTCCACATTGTGTTTCGTGCATTTTTATTCTCGTTTTGTTTACTTTTTATACCCCTGTTGACGTGCTTAAGCCATTTTACTTAAGTCATTTCTCGCTTAACTTAAAAATAAAATAAATTTCCATCGAACGTTTGAATTGTATTATCCATTAACTTCGGTTAAAATAAATTCCGACCGTTCGGTCGTGCCGTAACCACGTTGGAAATCAAAAAGAGGTAAAAAATAATAAAATAATCAAAATATCTTTGAATAAAATAATAAAAAAAATCAATCGGACGTTTTTCTTTGGAAGTTTCCTTGAATGAATTGATTAATAACCAAAGTGAAACTAAGACTAAAATCAACTCACAAATCAAGTTTTTTTCCGAAAAATCACTAAAAACCGTTTTAAGGTCCAACGCCTTAAACGGTCCTCTTTGCTTTTATCGGTTAACATGGACCGTTCAAAAGCATAAAATCAACATGTGACTTTACCGCTTTTGCAAGAACTACGTAGGTCTGATTTCCTCATCGCAATTGAGGATACGTAGGAGCAAAAGCCTCGCTTTTGTCGACCACCCCAAGAGATCGTTAATGGTCCAAATTCCTTAACGCTTCTCTCCTTTCACCCCAAGAGATCGTTAATGGTCCAAATGCCTTAACGTTTCTCTCCTTTCAAAAACAAGAGATCGTTAATGGTCCAATGCCTTAACGTTTCTCTCCTTTCAAAATCAAAAGACCGTTTAATGGTCCAACACCTTAAATGACCTTTTGTTCAAATAAAAAACATATTTTGCAAAAAAGACAAAAAACAAACTTAAAACAAACACTTTGTTCCAAAAGAACTACGTAGGTCTGATTTTCTCATCCCAAATTGAGGAATACGTAGGAGCAAAGGGAAACACCCTTGTCGACCACAAAAAGAGAAAATATAAAAAGGGTATAAAGGATATAGAGACATAAAAAGGGAACATAAAAAATCAAAGTCATGTTTGCACATTCGATTAAAGGCTGCCGTCCCTTGGGGCGGACGTGTGGGGTGCTAATACCTTCCCCGTGCGTAAATACAACTCCCGAACCTTTCACTTAAAAGTTCGTAGATCGCGTCTTTTCCGGTTTTTCCGACGTTTTCCTCAAATAAACGTTGGTGGCGACTCCGCGCGTATTCCTTTCGTGGAACACGCATCCCGCGAGTCACGCGTCGCCCTCCCGCCGAAGGGTAGGTTGCGACAGTTGGCGACTCCACTGGGGACTGTTTTTAGAGAGTTAGGCCATTTAATCTTGTGCAATATTTTATCATGACTTTCTCCTTTGTTGGTTTCCCTTTATTTGTTTTATGTTCTTGTGTATATAAACTATTTGTTGCTTTTAGTGTGTTTTAGAATGTATGCATGAGGTAAATATTTATTCATTTGATGCACACAAACACTAACACTATTTGCACACACTGTGAGTGAAAAAGGGCCCTATACCCGGGTTCATGGGAACATAAGGAGTGGAGGTGAATCTGTGATCATGCTAGGTCTCCGACTTGCTTGATTACAGTGAACCCTCATCTAGAGCTTTTCTCTTTGAAAACTTATTGTTGCTAGTAGTCCCTACTGCTGCAATATGTTCTTCGAAGCGGATGATACCTCTAGAAACCATCAAGAGAGATATGACTACCTTGGGGATTATTGCTAAAAGCCTAGTTAGTTCTCTCCCTTATAGGTCCCTTAAATAAGGGCACGGAGCAAACACGCTGCGTGCCATTTTTCACACTGCCATGCATAAGTATCATATACCCGTTTGCTTATGTTCAGTGAATATTGTCGTACTATGTACATCCCCGTGTTGTGCCTTTCGCATATGCATCATGCGTAGGTTTCGTCTTTGATCCCCTCACTTTAGCAAACCAACGAAGGGTCCGTGTCACCGTTTTAAATACATACGTTGGGGCACTTTGCTACCCCTAGACGTTGTATCTAAGAAGGAGACAATTTCCCGAGCTCCCGTATTCATAAATTGCATCCGTGTCATATGCATTCCTTCATGCATTCATCCATTCCACCCATGATAGATGTCGGAGTTTTGATTCGCACTAGATTTTATTTCACTTTAGTAAAACATGGGATCAAGTCAAAAGCCTTCGCTTAAAAAGAGGTTTTATCAAGTCAAAATCAAGAGCTTAGAGGTCACCAGTTTACGAAAGTTGGGGCAATTAATGGGTCAACTTCAACAGCAAGCCTTCCGCAAAGCCTATGGTAAGATTTGGGACCTAGCTAGGGTAGAAGTCTCCATGGAACCGATTGCATCCCTTTCCCAGTATTATGACCAGCCCCTAAGGTGCTTCACATTCGAGGACTTCCAGCTAGTGCCGACTGTGAAAGAGTTTAAAGAAATCCTGGGATGCCCACTGGGCGGAAGGAAGCCATATCTTTTCTCTGGGTTCTATCCCTCCACGACAAGAGTTGCCAAGGTAGTGAAAATCTCAGCACAAGAGTTGAACCAGGTAAAGCAAAACAGAAATGGAGTAGTCGGAGTACCAAGGAAGTGTTTGGAGGAAAGGGCAAAGGCCTTGGAAAATCAAAGCGAATGGGCTTTCTTTTATTGACATCTTGGTGTTTTTGATCTTTGGAGTTGTCCTCTTTCCGAATATGGAAGGGTTAGTGGACCTAGCAGCGATTGACGCTTTCCTCGCCTTTCATCATGGCAAGGAAAGCCCGGTCGTCGCCATTTTGGCCATGTATGACACGTTCGACCGGGGATGTGAAAAGAGCAGCGCAAGAATTGTTTGTTGTGCACTGGCTCTCTATGTGTGGCTGGTTTCACACCTTTTTTCTCCAAGAAGGTAGGCCCGTCTATCCGCTACAAGGTCACCGCTCGTGCGTCGAAAAGGGAAAGGGTAATTGATTCATTGCACCAAGAGACAACAATGTGGACGGACCGATTTGCTCTGACTTTGAACAGGAGTCAAGAACTTCCCCCATTGCTAGCCAAGGCCAAAGCAGTGGCGGACACCTACTCCGCCCCCGAGGAGATCCACGGACTTCTCAGCTATTGTCAGCATATGATAGACTTAATGGACCATATAATTGGAAACCACTAGGAAGTTTGTATTGTCGCTCAGATCTTGACTAGTTATAACCTTTTGAATAAAATGAGTTTATCCCACATTTTTACTCCAAAAATCAGTGCGAATCGAGTCACTCCCGCATTTTATCTCTAGCATGCATTGTATGTTGGTCTCGTCCTTTGTCACGGGAAGCCGGAAGGTCCATATCACCTTCTTAACTGTACACATGGGGCACTGCGCCCCCAAATGCGCAAGTAAGAAGAGATAATTTTCCGGGCTCTCGTGTCCGTAAAATGCATTCATATCATGCATCGCATAAGCATCTCTTCATAACATCATAATGAACATATCGTTCCTGCATTTGTCCGTTATCATATTCCAGCCTCACATTTTGCATGAGTCATGGCATCATCATGCATATGCATTCAACAAACTTTTTGATCTGCAAAATTGCATACCATTTGTTTTCATGTTTGCTCATCCTTGTGTTTTCCTCTACAAAAACAAAAAAGGGGAAGCGTGAAACTTCACACTACATTCTTAGTTGCATGTGTTAGGCACCATGAGCCAACCATGTTGGGATCATAAACCCATTTCTAAAAAAAAAAAAAAAAAACACACAACAACAAAACAAAATAATTGAACATGGTACCTAATGCATGGTTAACTAGGAAATGGTGTTTCTTCGGGCATCTCAATTTCATAATTACATTTTCCATGCATAGCTTAAAGTATGCCCGAGTCATTCATCCCTATGAGATGTTGTTGAAGTATTGGCGATCAGAATCGCCATTCCTTGGATTATAGGGTTGAACCAAACTCATGCTTTTATAAAAAGGTTCATCAAGTCAAAATATGGAAGTAACCGTCTTGCAAAATTGGGGCAAAAGATGAATCGAGTCACATCACTGCTTCGTCTACTGGCAAACATATTTAGGATTGTTTATGTCCTTGTTACTTCCAGTTTCACCTTGACAAAGATGTCATAGACCATGTTGAAAATCTAAATTGATTCAACCCCATATCCTGCGTAAAAATTCGCAATACTTCAACTGTACATCATTCGCATACATCCATGCTTTTCATTGGTTGCATTGATCATTGCATTCTTTCGTTGAAAAATAAAATAAAATAAAATAAAATGAACTTAATCATTGTTATCAAAAAGAAAAGGACACGCTTTCGACACCCTTACCGAACTCGTGCTAGAGCTAGAGTAATGGGTGAAGCAGAGGAGGTGCAAGAGAAGATGAAGGCCGACATGGAGGCCATGAAAGAGCAAATGGCCACAATGATGGAGGCCATGATGAGCGTGAAGAAGATAATGGAAGCCAATGCGGTTGCAATTGCCGCTACCAGCGTTGTTGCTAAGGTGAACCCGACGTCCCCATCCGGCCTCAAGCAAATGAATCATCCAACCTCAAATATGGTAGGCAAAGATTTGGGAAGTACGGATGACCCCATGATGTGCAAATTCAAAACGAGCACGCCTCCCCATCATATGGCTTGCCTCCCAACTATACACCACCCAAAGTGGCGTACACTCCCAATAAGAATGTCAATAACTCCACTCCTATACCCATTGAGAGCCAACAACCCCAAACTGATCATGCACATGTCTCTTAAACCGTGGGGGGGACACATGAAATTCCCCACCACAATCTAACCCTCATGCTATGGCAGAAATGGGAAAGTTGGATCATCTAGAGGAAAGGCTTAGGGCCATTGAAGGAGGTGAAGATTATGCCTTTGCTAACCTAAAAGAGTTGTTCCTAGAACCCAATATCATCACCCCTCCCAAGTTCAAGGTGCTGGACCTTGACAAGTACAAGGGGACTACTTGTCCCAAGAACCATCTAAAGATGTATTGTCAGAAGATGGGGGAATACACAAAAGATGAGGAATTGCTAATACATTCCTTTCAAGAAAGTCTTACTGGGGTATCTGTTACCTGGTACACTAACTTGGAATCTTCCCGAGTCCATTCTTGGAAGGACCTAATGGTTGCCTTTGTTAGGCAGTATCAGTACAATTTTGATATGGTTCCGGATAGGATGCAACTACAGAACATTTGCAAAAAGAGGGACGGATCTTTCAAAGAACACGCCCAAAAGGTGGAGGGATCTGGCGGCCCAGGTGGTACCCCCAATGATGGAAAGGGAGACGATGATCGTGATGGTAGACACATTATCGATACTCTACTATGAAAAGATGGTGGGCTACGCACCCTCAAAGCTTTGCGGATTTGGTCTTCGCCAGTGAAAGGATCGATGTGGGTCCGAAAAGAGGCAAATTTGATCATCCTACTAGGACTACTGAGAAAACTGGGGCAAATGAAGAGGGTGAGAAAGAGGGAGAAACCCATGTTGTGACTGCCATTCCTATACAGCCAAGTTTCCCACCAAACCCAACAATGTCATTACTCAGTCAATAACAAACCTCCTGCTTACCCACTACCCAGTTATCCACAAAGGCCATCCCTAAATCAACCACAAAGCCTGTCTACCGCACTTCCAATGACGAAGACCACCTTTAGCACAAACCAAAAAAACACCAACAAAAAGGAATTTTGCAGCAAAAAGCCTGTAGGGTTCACCCCAAATTCCGTTGTCATATGCTAAACTTGATCCCATATCCACTCAATAATTCAATGGTAGCCATAACCCCAACCAAGGTTCCTCAACCTCCATTTTTCTGAGGATACGACTCGAACGCAACGTGTGCTTATCGTGGAGGAGCCCTGGGGCATTCCATTGAGCATTGTATGACCCCGAAGCATAAAGTGTGAAGTCTAATTGATACGGGCTGGCTGAAATTTGACAAGAGATGCCACACATGGGGCAATTTTGAAAGCTGTTGTTAGGTGTCCTTAATGACTCATCAGGGTTTCCAAGTTTATGCCATTATTGTAAACCCCAGCTACAATGTTAAATGAAATGGATAAAGTTGATATCTTTGTCCCTCATCCTCTCACAAACGCATCTTTGCTTATTCAACTTTCACCGGAATGTGGGTGTAAGCCATTGGTCTATTTGCTCAAGCAACCTGCGCTCCTAAGTGTTGACTTCCAAGACCGTTCAATCAGAGATTACTCATCTTGCACGTTGGTGGGGGTGCCGTAAAACAACGAGCAAAGTTCAAAACAAATAAGTTTCAAAATAAAAAATAAAAAGGCATTTGATTGACTGTGTTTTCAAGTAAAAATATAGACGTTCATGTGACCTCATTTTGTCTTTTTAGAGAGAAGTGAGTTATCAAGAATAGGATGTTGGACAAATGGCCTCAGTTACCTTAAGAAAAAGGGGGGTTGAATTAAGATGCAAAGACTATTCCCCAATTAAACTTTCACTCTCTCTTTTCGGATTAACAATACACATAGGGACAACCCTTCCCTTGTGTTCAAGAATCCTCTACTACAAGAGACCCACGGTCTCTTAATCCCTTTTCAGAAATAAGAAGAAGAAATCTCTCTTAAAAGGGATAGATTGTACAATGAAGACCAATCAAAATTCATTATTGAATATGCAAGTGGTTGACCAAGGAATCTTTTTGAGAGGATAAGACATTTTAGTTCAGAAAAACTCTTGATCTTTCGAGAGGATAAAACTGTTTGGGCAATGAAAACTCTCTTTAAAACATTTGAATGGCCATTCATAAAACATTTGAAATAGATATGTCTCTTGGAAATTATTTTCTGAAAATCCCCTCTGGTAATCAATTACAAGACTTATGTAATCGATTACAGGTTTTAAAAATTTGAATTAAAACATTTTCAAACTGCTGGTAATCGATTACCAGAGAGCAAATCTCAATTTGAAAGGATAGAATTCCTTGGTCAAACCTTTTGCTTCTTCAATTTGGAAACTTCTTCCTAAGATTCTAGAGATCAACTTGATCATATATCTTGATTTTCTTGGATTCTTGTCTTGAATAAAACTTGGAAGCACTTGATCCTTTGGCATCATCAAAACATCTTGCTTCTACATAGGAGTCATTTGACTTAATCCATCAACTGAAAAAAATCCTTCAACTATTTCTCGTCCTTGGAAAATTCTTTTTTGCAAGAATCAACTGCTTCTTTCATTCTTCCTCACTACGAGGTCGTGAAAACAAGACAACAATTGGTACCTCTAAGCCCTACACTGGGGCAACGAAAGGCACCATGCAAAAACTTCAAGCGAACCTAGGGGCAGATTAGAAGTTCTCACCCAATAGGTTCCCTCCTACAAGGTCATGACGAAAGGCAACGATTGATACCTCAAAGCCTTACACTGGGGCAATGAGGGGCCGATCAAAAGTTCTCACCCATCGATGTTTTTAACAAAAAAAAAAGGGACAAACCCTAGGATTTCAATGGATTGATTAAACATCAAACGACTCCATTGCCGTCACTCCAAAATGGTCAAGTGACTAAATCAAAAAGAACATACACTCTGAGGGAGTTCCCGGAGAGATTTGCAAAAAGATAGGATGAGGTTGCATGAATTATCACCTTTTTCAAAAGGGCAGTCAATCTGTGTTTTCCAAAAAAAAAAAAAAAATCAAATCAAAATCAAAATCACAAAATAGGGAAAGAATGCCATGAACATTGTACAACTTTCCATTACATTGCATTGTTTCATATAAAGTCCGCATTTACCCAAATTTCACAACAAAGGTTGCATGCATTTGCATCCCTCAAAATCATGTTAACTACATAGATTCCCTACATCTAAATGTCCAAATCTTTTGAATTTGGGATGACCGGCTCTCTCGATGAGTCGATCTCTTGCTTTCTCATAAGGATGGACCCTCGGGTACTAGTACCCTGGTCTTCAGAGGACTACACGTCCTCGCCAACAGAGGGCTGCACGCCCTCACCTTAAGAGGACTGTGTGTCCTCACTTTCAGAGGACTGCATGTCCTCACCTTCAGAGGGCTACACGCCCTCGCCATCAGAGGACTGCATGTCCTCACCTTCAGAGGGTTACACGCCCTCGCCATCAGAGGACTGCATGTCCTCACCTTCGTAGGGCTACACGCCTTCACCTTTAGAGGACTACACGTCCTCGCCAACAGAGGGCTGCACGCCCTCACCTTGAGAGGACTACACGTCCTCGCCAACGTAGGGCTACACGCCCTCACCTTTAGAGGACTACACGTCCTCGCCAACAGAGGGCTGCACGCCCTCACCTTTAGAGGACTACACATCCTCGCCTTCAGAGGACTCCACGTCCTCACCTTGAGAGGATTACACGTCCTCGCCTTGAGAGGACTACACGTCCTCGCCTTGAGAGGACTACACGTCCTCGCCTTGAGAGGACTACACGTCCTCGCCTTGAGAGGACTACACGTCCTCGCCTTGAGAGGACTACATGTCCTCACCATCAGAGGGCTGCACGCCCTCACCTCCAGAGGACTACACGTCCTCGCCTTGAGAGGGCTACCCGCCCTCACCTTGGGTACTACTTACCCTCACCTTAAGAGGACTGTGTGTCCTCACTTTCAGAGGACTGCATGTCCTCACCTTCAGAGGGCTACACGCCCTCGCCATCAGAGGACTACGTGTCCTCACCTTCAGAGGGCTACACGCCCTCGCCATCAGAGGACTGCATGTCCTCACCTTCAGAGGGTTACACGCCCTCGCCATCAGAGGACTGCATGTCCTCACCTTCGTAGGGCTACACGCCCTCACCTTTAGAGGACTACACGTCCTCGCCAACAGAGGGCTGCACGCCCTCACCTTGAGAGGACTACACGTCCTCGCCAACGTAGGGCTACACGCCCTCACCTTTAGAGGACTACACGTCCTCGCCAACAGAGGGCTGCACGCCCTCACCTTTAGAGGACTAAACGTCCTCGCCTTGAGAGGACTACATGTCCTCACCATCAGAGGGCTGCACGCTCTCACCTCCAGAGGACTACACGTCTTCGCCTTGAGAGGACTACATGTCCTCACCATCAGAGGGCTGCATGCCCTCACCTCCAGAGGACTACACGTCCTCGCCTTGAGAGGGCTACTCGCCCTTGCCTTGGGTACTAGTTACCCTCACCTTCAGAGGACTACATGTCCTCACCTTCGTAGGGCTACACGCCCTCACCTTTAGAGGACCACACGTCCTCACCTTCAGAGGGCTACACGCCCTCGCCATCAGAAGACTACATGTCCTCACCTTCGTAGGGCTACACGCCCTCACCTTTAGAGGACTACACGTCCTCGCCAACAGAGGGCGACACGCCTTCACCTTTATAGGACTACACGTCCTCGCCAACAGAGGGCTGCACGCCCTCACCTCCAGAGGACTATACATCCTCGCCTTGAGAGGGTTGCACACCCTCACCTTTAGAGGGCTACGTGTCCTCATTTTCAGTGTGCTCCACATCCGCACCTTAAGAGAATTTAAGGTCCTCTATCCTTAAATGCTTAACCAAGACTTGCACTCCCGGTTAAGGGACCAGTAGTTTCCTTTTAACGGTTCCTGGGCCACCCCCTGATATTGGAGGACGACCAACTGTGCGAGCACAACCAGAGAGGGAGGCTATCACACAGCTACTATGCATACCGGGGCAAGATTTCACCCGTGCCGCTGCAAAGAGACGAGTGTGGATCATGCGCACCAACATGACCACTCTTACACAGATATAGATGACATTGCTACTTAGCAACATTCTGCCCAGTGACCGCAATGCCAATCTCCCCCTGCAAAAGTATCAGTTGGTCTGTGTCGTCCCGACATGGGTAAGTATGCATATGGTTCAACTGATTTCTGATACCATCTATTGTTTGCAGGGATCGCACCCAAGAGACACCCAGTGGACCCGGAAAAGTCCAACAGGGCCCTGGGGTTTCCAGCTTTGGTTACGGGCCTCTATCAGTCCTACAGGGTGCTCGTACCCCCCCGAGAAGGTCACATCATCATAGGTAAGTATGCACATCGCTCAACTGATTTCTGATTTCATCTATTGTTTGCAGGGATCGCGCCTGCAAGACACCCAGTGGACCCGAAGAAGTCCAACAGGGTCTTGGAGTTGTCAAGCTCTAATTACGGGTCTCTGTCAGTTCTACGGAGTACCTGTCACCTCCAGCAAGGGCATCAGGCCCCCTACTAATCGAGCTTTCATCAAGAAGTGCTGCACCCCCAGGCAGGCGCAGGGCGAAACACCACAGCAGCATTGGGATGGTCGGTAGCGGGCAATAGACACACTGCCACCACCTCTAGAGTTCACCTCAGCTCATCCGCAAAAAGGTTAGAGCGTTGCCTACGACACATGGCCGACCAGCAGGCGACCAAGTCCAAAGCCAAAGGTAAGCAAAGTACTAGGTCCATGACCGACAAATCATTAGGCGTCCAGCTCAAGACGTTAAAGAAGCGCTACTAGGAGGCAACCTAGTACCTTTTGAATCTATGCTTGTTATTTGATCACTTTTTATAGTAGGACGCACCTACTTGCTCATGATCCTGGGGATTTAAATAAAACAAGCGCAAGCTCGGAAGGTAGTCATACCTCACAAAATATATATATGTATGTTTAGGTAGTGAAAATACCTTAGATATGCATGTATGTAAACAAAAAAATACCTCACAAAATATACATATGTATGTTTAGGTAGTGAAAATACCTTAGATATGCATGTATGTAAACAAAAAAATACTTCACAAAATATATATATGTATGTTTAGGTAGAGAGATACCTTAGATGTGCGTGTATGTAAACAAAAAAATACTTCACAAAATATATATTTGTATGTTTAGGTAGAGAGATACCTTAGATGTGCGTGTATGTAGCAAAAAAATACCTCACAAAACATATATATGTATGTTTAGGTGGCAAGATACCTTGGATATGCATGTATATAGCAAAAATACCTCACAAAAATATGCACATGTTTAGGTAGCAAAATACCTCATGAAAAAAAAAGAAAAAAAGAAAAAAAACAAACAAGAAAAAGAAATAAACAAATGATAATGATAAAAAAAAGAAGAAAAAAAAAGAAAAAAATAAGTTGTCAAGCTGAAAAACCAACATGCTTTTGAAAAGAGATGATTTCCAACTTTTCTTTGAAAAAAAAAATTCACTGATCATAACTAGTTTTTGAAAAAAATGGGTATACACCTGAAGGGTGAATGCTGTGAAGTTTTCCCCGGACGCCCGAAATGGACTCGGATGAATGCACAAATTGATAAAAGAACATATTTTGGAAACATTGGGTTGATTTAAAATAGAGGAAATGAATCCTGAGCCCTAGCATCACATGACCATAAAAATTTGACACTTGAGTGTCCGCATAGGTGCATGCATGACCAGTTTTGCATAAAGTTTCCAAATCATCATTTTTGCATTTGTGTCATGGAAATAATGTGGGGCATCCCTTTTATCCTTGAGCCAAACAAACCCCGACATGTATCATGTCTAGCCATTCTACAAACCTTGAGCCAAAATCCTGACTCACCATAATCCTTAGCCAAAAAAGAAAAGAAGGAAAATTTCCAATCAAAGAGAAAGCAAAAAAAGAAAAGAAAGGAAATTCCCAATCAAAGAGTGGGAGAAAGCAAAAAGAAAAGAAAGAAAATTCCCAATCAAAGAATGGGAGAAAGAAAAAAGAGAAAAGGAGGAAAGAAAGCTCCTGATCAAGGATCGAAAGAAAACAGAAGAAATGTGCAGAGAAGTCTTTGGACCGGACAATATCTGAACAATACAGAATTGTCACCAAATGAACAAAAAGGGAAGGAAAGGAAACCACGACCTAAAATGGTCTTCTCCCTTTGATTACCAACCAAAATCCCGTGCGCTAGCGACTTTTTTTTCTCGCCCCGCACTAAACAAAAAAAAAACAGAAAAAGAAAAAGCCAGAAAAATCAAAAGCCAAAAACACACAAAAGCCGAAAAAAAAAACCACCAAAAGAACCCATTCCCAAGGGAAGCCCTATTGATCCATAATCGCGCATGTAATTTTTGATTTGATAGGAAATAATTTGCAAAGTCAAGTCATGACATATCTATGGTTCGGAATTAGGATGAAACACTTACCTGTGCAAGATTGATACACTTTGAGTGATTTTCTTCTATTTTTGTCGAACCCGGTGTTTCCTCTAAATGGTCATTTAGAAACGAAATGCTAACATCCAAAATCTCATTTATGGTTATGGGGGATCCCATCGGCAGACTCTCCTTCCCCGGTAGACGCATTGTTTTTCACTCAAAAAAAAAAGCATATGCTGCTCTAAATCAGTTGGAATATTTGTCTCTTTGCTAAAGCATGTTTGCATTTTAGTGGAGAAAACAACGAGACTTTTTCAAGTCTCACAAGTTATCCAGAACTACGTAGGTCTGAGTTCCTCATTAGAGGATACGTAGGAGCAAGAGCCTCGCTTTTGTCGACCATACCGCCTTTTGTTGCCATGACTCAAGAGCTGGTAGCCCGCGGAGACACCTTACGGTTATCCGCACCTCGTCATTCAGTGACCCCAAGTGTGATTGACGAGCAGAGACCAATATGGTCATCTGCGCCCTTTCCGGAGATGTCATCATTTTCCGATGGAGACTTTTCAAGTCTCACAAGTTATCAAGAACTACGTAGGTCTGAATTCCTCATTGGAGGATACGTAGGAGCAAGAGCCTTGCTTTTGTCGGCCGCCCCATAATCTTTGTCATACCGACCCTGAGGTCATGTGACATGCACCCTTGTATCATCCAGAGGCGGCGGGCCCGATGATACGCGGAGATACCTTACGGTTATTCGCACCCTTTTGTCATCCAGAGGCGGCGGGCCCGATGACAAGCAGAGACCAAGTTTGGTCATTCTGCACCCTTGTATCATCCAGAGGCGGCGGGCCCGATGATACGCGGAGATACCTTACGTTTATTCGCACCCTTTTGTCATCCAGAGGCGGCGGGCCCGATGACAAGCAGAGACCAAGTTTGGTCATTCTGCACCCTTGTATCATCCAGAGGCGGCGGGCCCGATGATACGCGGAGATACCTTACGGTTATCCGCACCCTTTTGTCATCCAGAGGCGGCGGGCCCGATGACAAGCAGAGACCAAGTTTGGTCATTCTGCACCCTTGTATCATCCAGAGGCGGCGGGCCCGATGATACGCGGAGATACCTTACGGTTATTCGCACCCTTTTGTCATCCAGAGGCGGCGGGCCCGATGACAAGCAGAGACCAAGTTTGGTCATTCTGCACCCTTGTATCATCCAGAGGCGGCGGGCCCGATGATACGCGGAGATACCTTACGGTTATTCGCACCCTTTTGTCATCCAGAGGCGGTGGGCCCGATGACAAGCAAAGACCAAGTTTGGTCATTTTGCACCCTTGTATCATCCAGAGGCGGCGGGCCCGATGATACGCGGAGATACCTTACGGTTATTCGCACCCTTTTGTCATCCAGAGGCGGCGGGCCCGATGACAAGCAGAGACCAAGTTTGGTCATTCTGCACCCTTGTGTCATCCAGAGGCGGCGGGCCCGATGATACGCGGAAATACCCGAGTGGTTATCCGTATAAACATTCTTTTGCTATCTGTAAGACAGAACGCTTGATAGCATGCAGAGGCTGACATAGTCTTCTGCACCTTTTGTTCCTCCGGGAACAACAAGTCATTTACATGCGGAAATTTCATGGTCACCCGCGACTCTCGTCAACCGAGAGGAGCGAAATTAGTGTCATACACTGATTTTCGTCCGGGGACCTTTTGCTTGATGACATGCGACCATTCTTTGGTCCTTGTGAGGTGCTTGGCATCCATCATTAGGCAATTTGTGAAATTCTAGGAACGATAAGTCATGGTCACCCGCGACTCTCGTCAACCGAGAGGAGCGAAATTAGTGTCATACACTGATTTTCGTCCGGGGACCTTTGCTTGATGACATGCGACCATTCTTTGGTCCTTGTGAGGTGCTTGGCATCCATCATTAGGCAATTTGTGAAATTCTAGGAACGACAAGTCATGGTAACCCGCGACTCTCGTCAACCGAGAGGAGCGAAATTAGTGTCATACACTAATTTTCGTCCGGGTACCTTTGCTTGATGACATGCGACCTTTCTTTGGTCCTTGTGAGGTGCTTGGCACCCATCATTAGGCAATTTGTGAAATTCTGGGAACAACAAGTCATTTGCATGTGGAGATTTTATGGTCGCCCGCGACTCTCGTCAAATCGAGAGGAACGAAATTAGTGTCTTATCTTTACTTTCCTTTTATCTCCAATAAAAGACAAGTAAAGAGGGGCAACTGTCATACCCTAATTTCGTCCGGGGACCTTTGCTTGATGACATGCGACCTTTCTTTGGTCCTTGTGAGGTGCTTGGCACCCATCATTAGGCTATTTGTGAAATTCCAGGACATGCCGGAAAACCAAAAAATATTGATGCACAATCCGTAAGTTTCCGTGACACACCGGAAATCAAATGGAAGCATCGTTGCATAATTAAGTGAGATTCCGTAACATTCCGTAAGTCAAAAAGGGGATGATTATGTAATCCGCAAGGTTCCGTAACATTACGGAAAGAAAACAAGTATCGTTACGAGATTCGTAAGTTTCCGTAACTTTACGAAAAAAGAATCACCAAAAAAGGTAAGGGGGTGAACTTATCAAGATAGGGGTGTAAATAGCAATTCAAATCTAGGCCCTTCTAGAACATTTTGGAAGTTGGGTTGCTTAAGGAGGAAGCAACTGGGCGGCAAGCTCCTCCACGTTTTTGAAAAATGGTTTTCGGGGCTTCCGCGGCTTCCGTAATACTTCCGTAAAATTTCCGAAAACCTTGGGTAAGCATATTCCACTTAACATTGGTAAAAGGGAAAAGAAAAAAGATGAAAATCAAATTCGAAAACAGTTCCGTAAGGCTTCCGTAACTTTTCCGTAAAATACGAAAAGGGGGGTGAACTTAGTAATTCGGGTGCGCTTAGAAATCTTCTTCATTAAGTCTTTGGGCGGCAAGCACCTCCTTTTTTTCTATAAATAGGGGAGGGGGGAGCTGTTTCAAAATGTTCAGCCCCTTTGGCACTTCTCTCTCTTTCGAATTTGCTTGGAAAAATCGTTTCCGTGAAGAAAATCTAAGCCGAGGCGCTTCCGAAACGTTTCCGTAACGTTTTCCGTGAAGAATTTCGCAAAGGTTTCAACCGTTCTTCGACGTTCTTCATTCGTTCTTCATCGTTCTTCGATCTTCAACGGGTAAGTACCTCGAACCAAGCTTTTCGATTCATTCTATGTACCCGTAGTGGTCCACATTGTGTTTCGTGCATTTTTATTCTCGTTTTGTTTACTTTTTATACCCCTGTTGACGTGCTTAAGCCATTTTACTTAAGTCATTTCTCGCTTAACTTAAAAATAAAATAAATTTCCATCGAACGTTTGAATTGTATTATCCATTAACTTCGGTTAAAATAAATTCCGACCGTTCGGTCGTGCCGTAACCACGTTGGAAATCAAAAAGAGGTAAAAAATAATAAAATAATCAAAATATCTTTGAATAAAATAATAAAAAAAATCAATCGGACGTTTTTCTTTGGAAGTTTCCTTGAATGAATTGATTAATAACCAAAGTGAAACTAAGACTAAAATCAACTCACAAATCAAGTTTTTTTCCGAAAAATCACTAAAAACCGTTTTAAGGTCCAACGCCTTAAACGGTCCTCTTTGCTTTTATCGGTTAACATGGACCGTTCAAAAGCATAAAATCAACATGTGACTTTACCGCTTTTGCAAGAACTACGTAGGTCTGATTTCCTCATCGCAATTGAGGATACGTAGGAGCAAAAGCCTCGCTTTTGTCGACCACCCCAAGAGATCGTTAATGGTCCAAATTCCTTAACGCTTCTCTCCTTTCACCCCAAGAGATCGTTAATGGTCCAAATGCCTTAACGTTTCTCTCCTTTCAAAAACAAGAGATCGTTAATGGTCCAATGCCTTAACGTTTCTCTCCTTTCAAAATCAAAAGACCGTTTAATGGTCCAACACCTTAAATGACCTTTTGTTCAAATAAAAAACATATTTTGCAAAAAAGACAAAAAACAAACTTAAAACAAACACTTTGTTCCAAAAGAACTACGTAGGTCTGATTTTCTCATCCCAAATTGAGGAATACGTAGGAGCAAAGGGAAACACCCTTGTCGACCACAAAAAGAGAAAATATAAAAAGGGTATAAAGGATATAGAGACATAAAAAGGGAACATAAAAAATCAAAGTCATGTTTGCACATTCGATTAAAGGCTGCCGTCCCTTGGGGCGGACGTGTGGGGTGCTAATACCTTCCCCGTGCGTAAATACAACTCCCGAACCTTTCACTTAAAAGTTCGTAGATCGCGTCTTTTCCGGTTTTTCCGACGTTTTCCTCAAATAAACGTTGGTGGCGACTCCGCGCGTATTCCTTTCGTGGAACACGCATCCCGCGAGTCACGCGTCGCCCTCCCGCCGAAGGGTAGGTTGCGACAGTTGGCGACTCCACTGGGGACTGTTTTTAGAGAGTTAGGCCATTTAATCTTGTGCAATATTTTATCATGACTTTCTCCTTTGTTGGTTTCCCTTTATTTGTTTTATGTTCTTGTGTATATAAACTATTTGTTGCTTTTAGTGTGTTTTAGAATGTATGCATGAGGTAAATATTTATTCATTTGATGCACACAAACACTAACACTATTTGCACACACTGTGAGTGAAAAAGGGCCCTATACCCGGGTTCATGGGAACATAAGGAGTGGAGGTGAATCTGTGATCATGCTAGGTCTCCGACTTGCTTGATTACAGTGAACCCTCATCTAGAGCTTTTCTCTTTGAAAACTTATTGTTGCTAGTAGTCCCTACTGCTGCAATATGTTCTTCGAAGGGGATGATACCTCTAGAAACCATCAAGAGAGATATGACTACCTTGGGGATTATTGCTAAAAGCCTAGTTAGTTCTCTCCCTTATAGGTCCCTTAAATAAGGGCACGGAGCAAACACGCTGCGTGCCATTTTTCACACTGCCATGCATAAGTATCATATACCCGTTTGCTTATGTTCAGTGAATATTGTCGTACTATGTACATCCCCGTGTTGTGCCTTTCGCATATGCATCATGCGTAGGTTTCGTCTTTGATCCCCTCACTTTAGCAAACCAACGAAGGGTCCGTGTCACCGTTTTAAATACATACGTTGGGGCACTTTGCTACCCCTAGACGTTGTATCTAAGAAGGAGACAATTTCCCGAGCTCCCGTATTCATAAATTGCATCCGTGTCATATGCATTCCTTCATGCATTCATCCATTCCACCCATGATAGATGTCGGAGTTTTGATTCGCACTAGATTTTATTTCACTTTAGTAAAACATGGGATCAAGTCAAAAGCCTTCGCTTAAAAAGAGGTTTTATCAAGTCAAAATCAAGAGCTTAGAGGTCACCAGTTTACGAAAGTTGGGGCAATTAATGGGTCAACTTCAACAGCAAGCCTTCCGCAAAGCCTATGGTAAGATTTGGGACCTAGCTAGGGTAGAAGTCTCCATGGAACCGATTGCATCCCTTTCCCAGTATTATGACCAGCCCCTAAGGTGCTTCACATTCGAGGACTTCCAGCTAGTGCCGACTGTGAAAGAGTTTAAAGAAATCCTGGGATGCCCACTGGGCGGAAGGAAGCCATATCTTTTCTCTGGGTTCTATCCCTCCACGACAAGAGTTGCCAAGGTAGTGAAAATCTCAGCACAAGAGTTGAACCAGGTAAAGCAAAACAGAAATGGAGTAGTCGGAGTACCAAGGAAGTGTTTGGAGGAAAGGGCAAAGGCCTTGGAAAATCAAGGCGAATGGGCTTTCTTTTATTGACATCTTGGTGTTTTTGATCTTTGGAGTTGTCCTCTTTCCGAATATGGAAGGGTTAGTGGACCTAGCAGCGATTGACGCTTTCCTCGCCTTTCATCATGGCAAGGAAAGCCCGGTCGTCGCCATTTTGGCCATGTATGACACGTTCGACCGGGGATGTGAAAAGAGCAGCGCAAGAATTGTTTGTTGTGCACTGGCTCTCTATGTGTGGCTGGTTTCACACCTTTTTTCTCCAAGAAGGTAGGCCCGTCTATCCGCTACAAAGTCACCGCTCGTGCGTCGAAAAGGGAAAGGGTAATTGATTCATTGCACCAAGAGACAACAATGTGGACGGACCGATTTGCTCTGACTTTGAACAGGAGTCAAGAACTTCCCCCATTGCTAGCCAAGGCCAAAGCAGTGGCGGACACCTACTCCGCCCCCGAGGAGATCCACGGACTTCTCAGCTATTGTCAGCATATGATAGACTTAATGGACCATATAATTGGAAACCACTAGGAAGTTTGTATTGTCGCTCAGATCTTGACTAGTTATAACCTTTTGAATAAAATGAGTTTATCCCACATTTTTACTCCAAAAATCAGTGCGAATCGAGTCACTCCCGCATTTTATCTCTAGCATGCATTGTATGTTGGTCTCGTCCTTTGTCACGGGAAGCCGGAAGGTCCATATCACCTTCTTAACTGTACACATGGGGCACTGCGCCCCCAAATGCGCAAGTAAGAAGAGATAATTTTCCGGGCTCTCGTGTCCGTAAAATGCATTCATATCATGCATCGCATAAGCATCTCTTCATAACATCATAATGAACATATCGTTCCTGCATTTGTCCGTTATCATATTCCAGCCTCACATTTTGCATGAGTCATGGCATCATCATGCATATGCATTCAACAAACTTTTTGATCTGCAAAATTGCATACCATTTGTTTTCATGTTTGCTCATCCTTGTGTTTTCTCTACAAAAACAAAAAAGGGGAAGCGTGAAACTTCACACTACATTCTTAGTTGCATGTGTTAGGCACCATGAGCCAACCATGTTGGGATCATAAACCCATTTCTAAAAAAAAAAAAAAAAACACACAACAACAAAACAAAATAATTGAACATGGTACCTAATGCATGGTTAACTAGGAAATGGTGTTTCTTCGGGCATCTCAATTTCATAATTACATTTTCCATGCATAGCTTAAAGTATGCCCGAGTCATTCATCCCTATGAGATGTTGTTGAAGTATTGGCGATCAGAATCGCCATTCCTTGGATTATAGGGTTGAACCAAACTCATGCTTTTATAAAAAGGTTCATCAAGTCAAAATATGGAAGTAACCGTCTTGCAAAATTGGGGCAAAAGATGAATCGAGTCACATCACTGCTTCGTCTAATGCCAAACATATTTAGGATTGTTTATGTCCTTGTTACTTCCTTGTCGACCACAAAAGAGAAAATATAAAAAGGGTATAAAGGATATAGAGACATAAAAAGGGAACATAAAAAATCAAAGTCATGTTTGCACATTCGATTAAAGGCTGCCGTCCCTTGGGGCGGACGTGTGGGGTGCTAATACCTTCCCCGTGCGTAAATACAACTCCCGAACCTTTCACTTAAAAGTTCGTAGATCGCGTCTTTTCCGGTTTTTCCGACGTTTTCCTCAAATAAACGTTGGTGGCGACTCCGCGCGTATTCCTTTCGTGGAACACGCATCCCGCGAGTCACGCGTCGCCCTCCCGCCGAAGGGTAGGTTGCGACAATTGGAAAGAAAGAAGAGAAAAAAAGAAGGAATAAGAGAAAAAGGAGCTAAATCGCTGCTGAATTATGACCGCAATTGTTCTTCATTCTTCATCCAGTTAGTGTTTGTCTTTAAGGATTTAAACATGATTCATGGACCCTTAGGGGTCCTCTTTATTATTTTGTCCATCTTCATCTCCTTCTCCTATCATCGGTAACTGCTTTTCTTTTGTAAAGTAAGTTTTAACTGATCATTGATGCTGAAGTTATCTTTAAAAAAGGGTTGAAGGTTAATAAGCAAAAACCAAAATAAAACCAACTCATAAACTTCTTCACTTCATCAAAATATCGTTTGAGATCATTTCAAGGTCCAACGCCTTAACTATTCTCCCTTCTTTTCAAAAATCAAAAGATCATTTCAAGGTTCAATGCCTTAACGATTCTCTCCGCTTTTCAAAGTTTAAAACATCGTTTCAAGGTTCAACACCTTAAACGACTTTTGTTCATAATAAATCAATCTTTCAAAAAAAAAACACAAAATCAATGTAACACACAAAACTTTCAGACTTAAAGAACTACATAGGTCTGATTTCCTCATCGCACATGAGGATATGTAAGAGCAATGGCAACACCCTTGTCGACCCCAAAAAGTAAAAAATATAAAAAGGGAAAATACATAAAAGTATAAAAAGGGGAAATACATAATTTTGAAGTCATGTTTTGCACACTCGGTTAAGGGCTGTCGTCCTTTGTGATGGGCGTTTAGGGTGCTAATACCTTCCCCGTGCGTAAAAAACTCCTAAACCCTCATTTTCAAAATTTGGAGACCTTTGCCTTTTTGGTTTTTCTAACGTTTTCCTCGAATAAACATTGGTGGCAACTCCGCTCCTTTTCTCCCTTGGAGACAAATGCTTTGGCCCATTGTTTTGGCCTTTTCGCACCCCCGCCGAAGGGTAGGTTCCAACAGTTGGCGACTCTACTGGGGACTGTAAGAGAGTTAGGCCATTCAGTCAGTGTACAATGTTTTTATCACGACTTCTTCTTTTTTTATGTTCTCTCTTCCCTTTTATCTTTGGGTTTTGTCCATATTTGTATATAACCTTTGCTATGTTGTTGTGTTTGGTGTGTGTTTGTTTATTGATTACATTCGTAGTTAGAAATATTTTTTTTCTACACACACATAGCACCTACACCTCACACACACATTGAGATATTAGGCCCTATGCCCGAGTCTATGTGAGCCATAAGGAGTGGAGGTCGATCTGTGTTCATGCTGGGTTTCCGACTCGCTTGATGACAGTGAAGCCTCATCTAGAGTTTTCCTCTTTTGGTGATGCATTATAGCTGATAGTCCCTATCGCCACAATGTATTACCTAAGTGGATGATATCTTAAGGTTACATGAAACCACCCTTGGGAATTATCACTAGAAGTGGACCTTTGGATCCTTTCCATTAGGTTCCTAAATTAGGGGGGCACATAGCAAACTTACTCTAGCTTGTTCCTTGATCGCATCATGCATATCTTCATGGCATCATAATAGACATATCATTCATGCATTTATCATTTATCATATTCGTGCATTGCATTTGCATAAATTACTGCATTATCATATAGCTTCATTTAGCATGCTTTTGTTTTGCTTGCTGCATATATTCTATTTTCATCATTCGCATGTTATGTTCACTCATGCATGATCCTTGTATTTTCCTTTGCAAAAAAAAAAAAAAATACAAAAACAAACAAAACGACAAAAAAAAGAACAGAAAAAACATTTGATTGACTATTTTTTAAATCAAAATAAGAAGTACAAACATTCACGTGACCTCATTTTATCATTCCTAAAAGTTTGTCTTTTTGAGAGAAAAGTGAATTATCAAGAATAGGAGCCGTTCGACTTAATCTGTCAATTGGAAATTCTTGAAATGTTTCTCGTCCTTGAAAATTCATTTTCGGGAATCTGTATAGTTTCTTTCTTTTTTCCTTGCTACAAGGTCGTAACAAAAGACAACAATAGATACCTCAGAGCCCTACTCTGGGGCAATGAGAGGCACCGTGCATGAGCCTCAAGCGAACCTAGGGGCAGATCAGAAGTTCTTACCCGGTAGGTCGAGAACCCAAAAAGGCGGCCTATGAAAAAATTAGGGTAATATAAAAAGAAAAACACAAAATCAATGTAACACACAAAACTTTCAGACTTAAAGAACTACATAGGTCTGATTTCCTCATCGCACATGAGGATATGTAAGAGCAATGGAAACACCCTTGTCGACCACAAAAAGAGAAAATATAAAAAGGGTATAAAGGATATAGAGACATAAAAAGGGAACATAAAAAATCAAAGTCATGTTTGCACATTCGATTAAAGGCTGCCGTCCCTTGGGGCGGACGTGTGGGGTGCTAATACCTTCCCCGTGCGTAAATACAACTCCCGAACCTTTCACTTAAAAGTTCGTAGATCGCGTCTTTTCCGGTTTTTCCGACGTTTTCCTCAAATAAACGTTGGTGGCGACTCCGCGCGTATTCCTTTCGTGGAACACGCATCCCGCGAGTCACGCGTCGCCCTCCCGCCGAAGGGTAGGTTGCGACAATTGGAAAGAAAGAAGAGAAAAAAAGAAGGAATAAGAGAAAAAGGAGCTAAATCGCTGCTGAATTATGACCGCAATTGTTCTTCATTCTTCATCCAGTTAGTGTTTGTCTTTAAGGATTTAAACATGATTCATGGACCCTTAGGGGTCCTCTTTATTATTTTGTCCATCTTCATCTCCTTCTCCTATCATCGGTAATTGCTTTTCTTTTGTAAAGTAAGTTTTAACTGATCATTGATGCTGAAGTTATCTTTAAAAAAGGGTTGAACGTTAATAAGCAAAAACCAAAATAAAACCAACTCATAAACTTCTTCACTTCATCAAAATATCGTTTGAGATCATTTCAAGGTCCAACGCCTTAACTATTCTCCCTTCTTTTCAAAAATCAAAAGATCATTTCAAGGTTCAATGCCTTAACGATTCTCTCCGCTTTTCAAAGTTTAAAACATCGTTTCAAGGTTCAACACCTTAAACGACTTTTGTTCATAATAAATCAATCTTTCAAAAAAAAAACACAAAATCAATGTAACACACAAAACTTTCAGACTTAAAGAACTACATAGGTCTGATTTCCTCATCGCACATGAGGATATGTAAGAGCAATGGCAACACCCTTGTCGACCCCAAAAAGTAAAAAATATAAAAAGGGAAAATACATAAAAGTATAAAAAGGGGAAATACATAATTTTGAAGTCATGTTTTGCACACTCGGTTAAGGGCTGTCGTCCTTTGTGATGGGCGTTTAGGGTGCTAATACCTTCCCCGTGCGTAAAAAACTCCTAAACCCTCATTTTCAAAATTTGGAGACCTTTGCCTTTTTGGTTTTTCTAACGTTTTCCTCGAATAAACATTGGTGGCAACTCCGCTCCTTTTCTCCCTTGGAGACAAATGCTTTGGCCCATTGTTTTGGCCTTTTCGCACCCCCGCCGAAGGGTAGGTTCCAACAGTTGGCGACTCTACTGGGGACTGTAAGAGAGTTAGGCCATTCAGTCAGTGTACAATGTTTTTATCACGACTTCTTCTTTTTTTATGTTCTCTCTTCCCTTTTATCTTTGGGTTTTGTCCATATTTGTATATAACCTTTGCTATGTTGTTGTGTTTGGTGTGTGTTTGTTTATTGATTACATTCGTAGTTAGAAATATTTTTTTTCTACACACACATAGCACCTACACCTCACACACACATTGAGATATTAGGCCCTATGCCCGAGTCTATGTGAGCCATAAGGAGTGGAGGTCGATCTGTGTTCATGCTGGGTCTCCGACTCGCTTGATGACAGTGAAGCCTCATCTAGAGTTTTCCTCTTTTGGTGATGCATTATAGCTGATAGTCCCTATCGCCACAATGTATTACCTAAGTGGATGATATCTTAAGGTTACATGAAACCACCCTTGGGAATTATCACTAGAAGTGGACCTTTGGATCCTTTCCATTAGGTTCCTAAATTAGGGGGGCACATAGCAAACTTACTCTAGCTTGTTCCTTGATCGCATCATGCATATCTTCATGGCATCATAATAGACATATCATTCATGCATTTATCATTTATCATATTCGTGCATTGCATTTGCATAAATTACTGCATTATCATATAGCTTCATTTAGCATGCTTTTGTTTTGCTTGCTGCATATATTCTATTTTCATCATTCGCATGTTATGTTCACTCATGCATGATCCTTGTATTTTCCTTTGCAAAAAAAAAAAAAATACAAAAACAAACAAAACGACAAAAAAAAGAACAGAAAAAACATTTGATTGACTATTTTTTAAATCAAAATAAGAAGTACAAACATTCACGTGACCTCATTTTATCATTCCTAAAAGTTTGTCTTTTTGAGAGAAAAGTGAATTATCAAGAATAGGAGCCGTTCGACTTAATCTGTCAATTGGAAATTCTTGAAATGTTTCTCGTCCTTGAAAATTCATTTTCGGGAATCTGTATAGTTTCTTTCTTTTTTCCTTGCTACAAGGTCGTAACAAAAGACAACAATAGATACCTCAGAGCCCTACTCTGGGGCAATGAGAGGCACCGTGCATGAGCCTCAAGCGAACCTAGGGGCAGATCAGAAGTTCTTACCCGGTAGGTCGAGAACCCAAAAAGGCGGCCTATGAAAAAATTAGGGTAATATAAAAAGAAAAAGGAAAAAAGAAAAAAAAACAATCAGGGGCATGTTGTTAAGGTTTTGTCCCAAAATCCAAACCACAAAAGGATCTAAGTCAAGATTTGAAATGACACATGGCCATGTTTCAACATCCCAAACACTAGTTTATCCTTTGCTACCCCCTCCGAGACAATGCATATTTGTTTTCTAAAAACAACAACAAAGAAAAACAACAAAAGGAAAATAGAAATCCTGAGTAGGCACCACCGCTAAACCAGTGGGAAGAGCAACGCAAATAACACATGCATGAAGTTGGGCAACAATGAAATGAAAAAATAAAATCCACCAAAGGCGGGTGAAGAAAAAAAGAGAGACGAAAGATCTTCAAATTCTACAAGAAAGGCACAAAAGTGCAATGACAGATTAATGTATAAGACAAAAGGAGTAGAGCCCGACCCAAAAGGTACAAGAAAGACTCTCAAGGTTCTTACTCAATATAACCCTCAAACACTCTTTGAGCTTCTCTAATCCTTTCTTTCCTAAGGCTCATGAGAACCCTAAGGCCTTCCCTTGGATCTCTGGCCCAATCTACTTGGAGTCTTCTATCCAATGCTCTTGCAGGGTAGGATTGCATCATTCCCTCCACCTTGGAAAGGATATGACCTCAAATCTTGAGGTTCTTCATACTCTGGGCTCCTTCCCTCAACACCTGTAAAAAGAACAAAGACATATGTATTAGTGGTGTTTGGTATGTTGAAGTAAGGTAAGGCCTGAAAACCTATTTCCTGGGCATCTTCCCATGAAGGAACATGGTTTCTCACCAACTCAATGAGTGGTGCTACAAGTATAGAAAAATATGGGGCAAACCTTTTGTAAAAGTTTGCTAAGTCATGGAAGCCCCAAATTTTTCTTAAACTTGATGGAGTAGGCCACTCAGGAATGACCTTTATTCTCTTAGGGTTCATGGGAACTCCTTGATCACTATTTGAAAAATTAAGAAAAGTAACACAATAAAACATATCTTTTTCTATATTTTCATATTGATTATTCCTACCAAAAAGTATGACAAACCTAAGGTGTCCCATATGAGTACCTAAGTTTGTATTGAAACTAAAAATAAGAACAAACCTACTTAATGGGTCCCTATGTACACACACCATGAAGATGTTAGGTGCACGAGTGATTTCACAAAAAAGGGTTGCACCACTCAAAACATTCTTCATACCACCTATTTTAGGGACTTGGTGCCTAATAATACCTATTTTGGGCACCAACAAAGCACAAGGATTTAAGCTCTTGCGAACCAAACCCTCATCCAACAACTTCTTTACTTGAGGAATAAACTCAAGCCCAAGAGGTGTGGCAATGTTAGCAAGTGTCTTTTTACAAAAGAGAAAATGTGGAGGTTGTCTAAGAGGGAAAGTTTCTTTAATGTTTGTCTTTATTGTAGAATGAGTTTCCTTCTTAGCTAACCTCTTAGAAGAGACACTTACCTCCTTACACTTCTCTTTAACTACTAATGGTTGTCCTTCTTCTTAGGGGTAGATTTCTTCACTAGATTCTTCCCCTTTTGCTTTTTCACTTTCACTAGAGGAAGGTGAAGTAGTAGCCTTATCTTGGCTACTATAAATGTCTTGGCCTCTGAAAATCATGTTTTTTGTGGTGGTGTCGCAACGTGCCCTTCGCGGGCGAGCGAAGGCGAGGCTCACGGGTGCGCTTTCTAAAGGAGGAAAGGTGCGCGGATTCGCCACCAACGTTTATTTGTGGAAAACGTCGGGAAAACCGAAGGAAACCGGTCAAAATGAAAATTCTTAGTTCGGGAGTTGTATTTACGCTTGAGGAAGGTATTAGCACCTCTCACGTTTGTCTCAAAGGACAACAACCTATTTTTTAGAATTGTGGAAATTGTGTTACCTTAACTTTTATTTCTTTTTATTTTTTGAGGTCGACAAAAGCGAGGCTCTTGCTCCTACGTACCCTCCATCGAAGAGGAAATCAGATCTACGTAGTTCTTTCTTAGGCGTGAATCAAGTGATTCTTTTTACTTGAAGGGTGATCATTTTAAGGCGTTGGACCTTAAAAGTGATCCTTTTACTTAGTAAGAAACTGAAATAATAAACTTTCAAAACCCTATTTTTGTGGACGAGCTTGACTAGGCGAGTTTGATTTTAGCCTTAGTTTCACTTTAGTTATTAGTCAATTCAATTAAGAATGAGGAATCCCAAAGAGAAAACGTCCGATTGATTTTTCGCTTTACTTTACTAAAAGGTATTTTTTTTATTATTATATTATTATTTTACCTCTTTTTTGATTTCCAACGTGGTTATGGCACGACCGAACAGTCGGAATTCATTTTAACCGAAATTAACGGATGATACAATTCAAACGATCGGTGGAAATTTATTTTATTTTTAGATTAAGCGAGGAATGACTTAAATAAATGGTTTAAGCACGTCAAAAGGGGGTATAAAAAGCAAATGAAAACGAGAATAAAAATACATGAAACAAAATGTGGACCACCACGGGTACATAGAATGAATTAGAAAGCTCGGTTTGAGGTACTTACCCATTGAAGACTGAAGAAAACAAAGAACGAACGATGAATCTTGAAGAACGGTCGAGAATCTTCGCGTAATTACTCACGGAAACGTTACGGAAGCGCCTCGGCTTGGATTTTCTTCACGGAAATAATTTTCCTCAGCAATTTCGAGAGAGGGAGAAGTGCCAAGAAGGCTGAACCCTTTTCTTCTTCACTCCTCCCCCTATTTATAGCAAAATAGGGGAGGAGCTTGCCACCCAGCTCGCCCAGGCGAGCAAGGTTGCTTCCTCCAGAAGCAACAGCCTTCTGGAGGAAGGATCTGGAAGGCCCAAGTGGGCCAGATTGCTATTCGTACCCCCCTTTTACTAAATGCACCCCCATTCTATTTTTTTTGGTAATTCTTTTTCCGTAACGTTACGAAACTTTACGAATTTCGTAACGATACTTATTTCCCTTCCGCAAGGTTACGAATCCTTACGGATTATGTATTTACTCTTTTTTAGCTTTCGAAGAAGTTACGGAATTTTACAGATTGCGCAAGCCTGCTTCCTTTTGATTTCTGACACGTCTCGGGACTTCATTCATTGTGCAACAAAGGACGCCAAGTGTCTCGAAGCGGCCAATCAAAGGTTGTATATCATCAAATAATAATCCCCGGACGAAATTAGGGTATGACAGTTGCCCCTCTTTACTTACCTCTCATCGGAGATAAGAGGAAAGCAAAGATAGGACACTGATTTCGTCCGTCCTGCCCTTTCCGTAATGACGACTCTCGCTTTTACTCCTTCTTTTTTCTTCTGCACAAAACAAAACACAAACAACAACCAGAACAACGAATATAATATACATATACACATATTTGGCGAAGGAAAACCACAGAAGAACGTGTTTCCCAGTCACCAGAGGCTTCGCACTTGATAATGGAGGACACATGAACAGCGCTAGGCAATGACATTCACGGGGCTCTGAAAAAAGGTGGAGAATGGAGGATTGCCTTGAGGGTTCGCACTTAGGCAATCATGAAACACAGCTCCAAACTCGAAAGTGGAGGACACATGAACAGCCCTAGGCAATAACATTCATGGGGCTCCAAAAAAGGGTGCGAATGGAGGATCGCCTTGAGGGTCCTCACTTAGGCAATCATGAAACACAACTCAAAACTTGAAAGTGGAGGACACATGAACAGCCCTAGGCAATAACATTCATGGGGCTCCGAAAAAGGGTGAGAATGGAGGATTGCCTTGAGGGTCCTCACTTAGGCAATCATGAAACACAACTCAAAACTCGAAAGTGGAGGACACAAGAACAGCCCTAGGCAATAACATTCATGGGGCTCCAAAAAAGGGTGAGAATGGAGGATTGCCTTGAGGGTCCTCACTTAGGAAATCATGAAACACAACTCCAAACTCGAAAGTGGAGGACACAGGAACAGCCCTAGGCAATAACATTCATGGGGCTCCAAAAAAGGGTGAGAATGGAGGATCGCCTTGAGGGTCCTCACTTAGGCAATCATGAAACACAGCTCCAAACTCGAAAGTCGAGGACACATGAACAGCCCTAGGCATTAACATTCATGGAGCTCCGAAAAAGGGTGAGAATGGAGGATTGCCTTGAGGGTCCTCACTTAGGCAATCATGAAACACAGCTCCAAACTCGAAAGTGGAGGACACATGAACAGCCCTAGGCATTAACATTCATGGAGCTCCGAAAAAGGGTGAGAATGGAGGATTGCCTTGAGGGTCCTCACTTAGGCAATCATGAAACACAGCTCCAAACTCGAAAGTGGAGGACACATGAACAACCTTAGGCAATAAGGTTCATGGGGCTCCGAAAAAGGGTGAGAATAGAGGATTGCCTTGAGGGTCCGCACTTAGGCAATCATGAAACACAGCTCCAAACTCGAAAGTGGAGGACACATGAACAGCGCTAGGCAATAACGTTCATGGGGCTCCGAAAAAGGGTGAGAATGGAGGATTGCCTTGAGGGTCTGCACTTAGGCAATAAGAAACACAACTCCAAACTCGAAAGTGGAGGACACATGAACAGCCCTAGGCAATAACATTCATGAGGCTCCGAAAAGGGGTGAGAATGGAGGATTGCCTTGAGCGTCCTAACTTAGGCAATCATGAAACACAGCTCCAAACTCGAAAGTGGAGGACACATGAACAGCGCTAGGAATTAAAATTCATGGGGCTACGAAAAAGGGTGAGAATGGAGGATTGCCTTGAGGGTCCGCACTTAGGCAATCATGAAACACAGCTCCAAACTCGAAAGTGGAGGACACATGAACAGCCCTAGGCAATAACATTCATGGGGCTCCGAAAAATGGTGAGAATGGAGGATTGCCTTGAGGGTCCTAACTTAGGCAATCATGAAACACAGCTCCATACTCGAAAGTGGAGGACACATGAACAGCCCTAGGCAATAACATTCATGCGGCTCCGAAAAATGGTGAGAATGGTGGATTGCCTTGAGGGTCCTCACTTAGGATATCATGAAACACAGCTCCATACTCGAAAGTGGAGGACACATGAACAGCCCTAGGCAATAACATTCATGGGGCTCCGAAAAACGGTGAGAATGGAGGATTGCCTTGAGAGTCCTCACTTAGGCAATCATGAAAGACAGCTCCAAACTCGAAAGTGGAGGACACATGAACAGCCCTAGGCAATAACGTTCACGGGGATCCGAAAAAGGGTGAGAATGGAGGATTGCCTTGAGGGTCCTCACTTAGGCAATCATGAAAGACAGCTCCAAACTAGAAAGTGGAGGACACATGAACAGCCCTAGGCAATAACATTCATGGGGCTTCGAAAAAGGGTGAGAATGGAGAATTTCCTTGAGGGTCCGCACTTAGGCAATCATGAAACACAACTCCAAACTCGAAAGTGGAGGACACATGAACAACCCTAGGCAATAACATTCATGAGGCTCCGAAAAAGGGGGAGAATGGAGGATTGCCTTGAGGGTCTTCACTTAGGCAATCAGGAAACATCGCTCCAAACTCGAAAGTCGAGGACACATGAACAGCGCTAGGAATTAACATTCATGGGGTTCCGAAAAAGGGTGAGAAGGGAGGATTTCCTTGAGGGTCCGCACTTAGGCAATCATGAAACAGCTCCAAACTCGAATGTGGAGGAAACATGAACAGCCCTCGGCAATAACATTCACGGGGATCCGAAAAATGGTGAGAATTGAGGATTTCCTTGAGGGTCCTCACATAGGCAATCATGAAACACAGCTGCAAACTCGAAAGTGGAGGACAGATGAACAGCCCTAGGCAATAACATTCATGGGGCTCCGAAAAATGGTGAGAATGGAGGATTGCCTTGAGGGTCCTCACTTAGGCAATCATGAAACACAACTGCAAACTTGAAAGTGGAGGACACATGAACAGCCCGAGGCAATAACGTTCACGGGGCTCCGAAAAACGGTGAGAATGGAGGATTGCCTTGAGGGTCCTCACTTAGGCAATCAGGAAACACAGCTCCAAACTCGAAAGTGGAGGACACATGAACAACCCTAGGCAATAACATTCATGAGGCTCCGAAAAAGGGGGAGAATGGAGGATTGCCTTGAGGGTCTTCACTTAGGCAATCAGGAAACATCGCTCCAAACTCGAAAGTCGAGGACACATGAACAGCGCTAGGAATTAACATTCATGGGGCTTCGAAAAAGGGTGAGAATGGAGAATTTCCTTGAGGGTCCGCACTTAGGCAATCATGAAACACAACTCCAAACTCGAAAGTGGAGGACACATGAACAACCCTAGGCAATAACATTCATGAGGCTCCGAAAAAGGGGGAGAATGGAGGATTGCCTTGAGGGTCTTCACTTAGGCAATCAGGAAACATCGCTCCAAACTCGAAAGTCGAGGACACATGAACAGTGCTAGGAATTAACATTCATGGGGTTCCGAAAAAGGGTGAGAAGGGAGGATTTCCTTGAGGGTCCGCACTTAGGCAATCATGAAACAGCTCCAAACTCGAATGTGGAGGAAACATGAACAGCCCTCGGCAATAACATTCACGGGGCTCCGAAAAATGGTGAGAATTGAGGATTTCCTTGAGGGTCCTCACATAGGCAATCATGAAACACAGCTGCAAACTCGAAAGTGGAGGACAGATGAACAGCCCTAGGCAATAACATTCATGGGGCTCCGAAAAATGGTGAGAATGGAGGATTGCCTTGAGGGTCCTCACTTAGGCAATCATGAAACACAACTGCAAACTTGAAAGTGGAGGACACATGAACAGCCCGAGGCAATAACGTTCACGGGGCTCCGAAAAACGGTGAGAATGGAGGATTGCCTTGAGGGTCCTCACTTAGGCAATCAGGAAACACAGCTCCAAACTCGAAAGTGGAGGACACATGAACAACCCTAGGCAATAACATTCATGAGGCTCCGAAAAAGGGGGAGAATGGAGGATTGCCTTGAGGGTCTTCACTTAGGCAATCAGGAAACATCGCTCCAAACTCGAAAGTCGAGGACACATGAACAGCGCTAGGAATTAACATTCATGGGGCTTCGAAAAAGGGTGAGAATGGAGAATTTCCTTGAGGGTCCGCACTTAGGCAATCATGAAACACAACTCCAAACTCGAAAGTGGAGGACACATGAACAGCCCTAGGCAATAACATTCATGGGGCTCCGAAAAATGGTGAGAATGGAGGATTGCCTTGAGGGTCCTCACTTAGGCAATCATGAAACACAACTCCAAACTTGAAAGTGGAGGACACATGAACAGCCCGAGGCAATAACGTTCACGGGGCTCCGAAAAACGGTGAGAATGGAGGATTGCCTTGAGGGTCCTCACTTAGGGAATCATGAAAGACAGCTCCGAACTCGAAAATGGAGGACACATGAACAGCCCTAGGCAATAACATTCATGGGGCTCCGAAAAATGGTGAGAATGGAGGATTGCCTTAAGGGTCCTCACTTACGCAATCATGAAACACAGCTCCATACTCGAAAGTGGAGGACACATGAACAGCCCTAGGCAATAACGTTCACGGGGCTCCGAAAAAGGGTGAGAATGGAGGATTGCCTTGAGGGTCCTCACTTAGGCAATCATGAAACACAGCTCCAAACTCAAAAGTGGAGGACACATGAACAGCGCTAGGCAATAACGTTCATGGGGCTCCGAAAAAGGGTGAGATTGGAGGATTGCCTTGAGGGTCCTCACTTAGGCAATCATGAAACTCAGCTCCAAACTCGAAAGTGGAGGACACATGAACAGCGCTAGGAATTAACATTCATGGGGCTCCGAAAAAGGGTGAGAATGGAGGATTGCCTTGAGGGTCCGCACTTAGGCAATCATGAAACACAGCTCCAAACTCGAAAGTGGAGGACACATGAACAGCCCAAGGCAATAAAATTCATGGGGCTCCGAAAAATGGTGAGAATGGAGGATTTCCTTGAGGGTCCTCACTTTGGCAATCATGAAACACAACCCCAAACTCGAAAGTGGAGGACACATGAACAGCGCTAGGCGATAACGTTCATGTGGCTTCGAAAAAGGGTTAGAATGGAGGATTGCGTTGAGGGTCCTCACTTAGGCAATCATGAAACACAGCTCCAAACTCGAAAGTGGAGGACACATGAACAACCCTAGGCAATAACATTCATGGGGCTCCGAAAAAGGGTGAGAATGGAGGATTGCCTTGAGGGTCCTCACTTAGGCAATCATGAAACACAGCTCCAAACTCGAAAGTGAAGGACACATGAACAGCCCTAGCCAATAACATTCATGAGGCTCCGAAAAAGGGTGAGAATGGAGGATTGCCTTGAGGGTCCTCAGTTAGGCAATCATGAAACACAACTCCAAACTCGAAAGTGGAGGACACATGAACAGCGCCTGGAATTAACATTCATGGGAATCCGAAAAAGGGTGAGAATGGAGGACTGCCTTGAGGGTCCGCACATAGGCAATCATGAAACACAACTCCAAACTCGAAAGTGGAGGACACATGAACAGCCCTAGGCAATAACATTCATGGGGCTCCTAAAAATGGCGAGAATGGAGGATTGCCTTGAGATTCCTCACTTAGGCAATCATGAAAGACAGCTCCAAACTCGAAAGTGGAGGACACATGAACAGCCCTAGGCAATAAAGTTCACGGGGATCCGAAAAAGGGTGAGAATGGAGGATTGCATTGAGGGTCCTCACTTAGGCAATCATGAAAGACAGCTCGAAACTCGAAAGTGGAGGACACATGAATAGCCCTAGGCAATAACATTCACGGGGATCCGAAAAAGGGTGAGAATGGAGGATTGCCTTGAGGGTCCTCACTTAGGCAATCATGAAAGACAGCTCCAAACTCGAAAGTGGAGGACACATGAACAGCCCTAGGCAATAACATTCATGGGGCTTCGAAAAAGGGTGAGAATGGAGGATTTCCTTGAGGGTCCGCACTTAGGCAATCATGAAACACAACTCCAAACTCGAAAGTGGAGGACACATGAACAGCCCGAGGCAATAACGTTCACGGGGCTCCGAAAAACGGTGAGAATGGAGGATTGCCTTGAGGGTCCTCACTTAGGCAATCATGAAACACAGCTCCAAACTCAAAAGTGGAGGACACATGAACAGCGCTAGGCAATAACGTTCATGGGGCTCCGAAAAAGGGTGAGATTGGAGGATTGCCTTGAGGGTCCTCACTTAGGCAATCATGAAACTCAGCTCCAAACTCGAAAGTGGAGGACACATGAACAGCGCTAGGAATTAACATTCATGGGGCTCCGAAAAAGGGTGAGAATGGAGGATTGCCTTGAGGGTCCGCACTTAGGCAATCATGAAACACAGCTCCAAACTCGAAAGTGGAGGACACATGAACAGCCCAAGGCAATAAAATTCATGGGGCTCCGAAAAATGGTGAGAATGGAGGATTTCCTTGAGGGTCCTCACTTAGGCAATCATGAAACACAACCCCAAACTCGAAAGTGGAGGACACATGAACAGCGCTAGGCGATAACGTTCATGTGGCTTCGAAAAAGGGTGAGAATGGAGGATTGCCTTGAGGGTCCTCACTTAGGCAATCATGAAACACAGCTCCAAACTCGAAAGTGGAGGACACATGAACAACCCTAGGCAATAACATTCATGGGGCTCCGAAAAAGGGTGAGAATGGAGGATTGCCTTGAGGGTCCTCACTTAGGCAATCATGAAACACAGCTCCAAACTCGAAAGTGAAGGACACATGAACAGCCCTAGCCAATAACATTCATGAGGCTCCGAAAAAGGGTGAGAATGGAGGATTGCCTTGAGGGTCCTCAGTTAGGCAATCATGAAACACAACTCCAAACTCGAAAGTGGAGGACACATGAACAGCGCCTGGAATTAACATTCATGGGAATCCGAAAAAGGGTGAGAATGGAGGACTGCCTTGAGGGTCCGCACATAGGCAATCATGAAACACAACTCCAAACTCGAAAGTGGAGGACACATGAACAGCCCTAGGCAATAACATTCATGGGGCTCCTAAAAATGGCGAGAATGGAGGATTGCCTTGAGATTCCTCACTTAGGCAATCATGAAAGACAGCTCCAAACTCGAAAGTGGAGGACACATGAACAGCCCTAGGCAATAAAGTTCACGGGGATCCGAAAAAGGGTGAGAATGGAGGATTGCATTGAGGGTCCTCACTTAGGCAATCATGAAAGACAGCTCGAAACTCGAAAGTGGAGGACACATGAATAGCCCTAGGCAATAACATTCACGGGGATCCGAAAAAGGGTGAGAATGGAGGATTGCCTTGAGGGTCCTCACTTAGGCAATCATGAAAGACAGCTCCAAACTCGAAAGTGGAGGACACATGAACAGCCCTAGGCAATAACATTCATGGGGCTTCGAAAAAGGGTGAGAATGGAGGATTTCCTTGAGGGTCCGCACTTAGGCAATCATGAAACACAACTCCAAACTCGAAAGTGGAGGACACATGAACAGCCCGAGGCAATAACGTTCACGGGGCTCCGAAAAACGGTGAGAATGGAGGATTGCCTTGAGGGTCCTCACTTAGGCAATCATGAAACACAGCTCCAAACTCAAAAGTGGAGGACACATGAACAGCGCTAGGCAATAACGTTCATGGGGCTCCGAAAAAGGGTGAGATTGGAGGATTGCCTTGAGGGTCCTCACTTAGGCAATCATGAAACTCAGCTCCAAACTCGAAAGTGGAGGACACATGAACAGCGCTAGGAATTAACATTCATGGGGCTCCGAAAAAGGGTGAGAATGGAGGATTGCCTTGAGGGTCCGCACTTAGGCAATCATGAAACACAGCTCCAAACTCGAAAGTGGAGGACACATGAACAGCCCAAGGCAATAAAATTCATGGGGCTCCGAAAAATGGTGAGAATGGAGGATTTCCTTGAGGGTCCTCACTTAGGCAATCATGAAACACAACCCCAAACTCGAAAGTGGAGGACACATGAACAGCGCTAGGCGATAACGTTCATGTGGCTTCGAAAAAGGGTGAGAATGGAGGATTGCCTTGAGGGTCCTCACTTAGGCAATCATGAAACACAGCTCCAAACTCGAAAGTGGAGGACACATGAACAACCCTAGGCAATAACATTCATGGGGCTCCGAAAAAGGGTGAGAATGGAGGATTGCCTTGAGGGTCCTCACTTAGGCAATCATGAAACACAGCTCCAAACTCGAAAGTGAAGGACACATGAACAGCCCTAGCCAATAACATTCATGAGGCTCCGAAAAAGGGTGAGAATGGAGGATTGCCTTGAGGGTCCTCAGTTAGGCAATCATGAAACACAACTCCAAACTCGAAAGTGGAGGACACATGAACAGCGCCTGGAATTAACATTCATGGGAATCCGAAAAAGGGTGAGAATGGAGGACTGCCTTGAGGGTCCGCACATAGGCAATCATGAAACACAACTCCAAACTCGAAAGTGGAGGACACATGAACAGCCCTAGGCAATAACATTCATGGGGCTCCTAAAAATGGCGAGAATGGAGGATTGCCTTGAGATTCCTCACTTAGGCAATCATGAAAGACAGCTCCAAACTCGAAAGTGGAGGACACATGAACAGCCCTAGGCAATAAAGTTCACGGGGATCCGAAAAAGGGTGAGAATGGAGGATTGCATTGAGGGTCCTCACTTAGGCAATCATGAAAGACAGCTCGAAACTCGAAAGTGGAGGACACATGAATAGCCCTAGGCAATAACATTCACGGGGATCCGAAAAAGGGTGAGAATGGAGGATTGCCTTGAGGGTCCTCACTTAGGCAATCATGAAAGACAGCTCCAAACTCGAAAGTGGAGGACACATGAACAGCCCTAGGCAATAACATTCATGGGGCTTCGAAAAAGGGTGAGAATGGAGGATTTCCTTGAGGGTCCGCACTTAGGCAATCATGAAACACAACTCCAAACTCGAAAGTGGAGGACACATGAACAGCCCGAGGCAATAACGTTCACGGGGCTCCGAAAAACGGTGAGAATGGAGGATTGCCTTGAGGGTCCTCACTTAGGCAATCATGAAACACAGCTCCAAACTCAAAAGTGGAGGACACATGAACAGCGCTAGGCAATAACGTTCATGGGGCTCCGAAAAAGGGTGAGATTGGAGGATTGCCTTGAGGGTCCTCACTTAGGCAATCATGAAACTCAGCTCCAAACTCGAAAGTGGAGGACACATGAACAGCGCTAGGAATTAACATTCATGGGGCTCCGAAAAAGGGTGAGAATGGAGGATTGCCTTGAGGGTCCGCACTTAGGCAATCATGAAACACAGCTCCAAACTCGAAAGTGGAGGACACATGAACAGCCCAAGGCAATAAAATTCATGGGGCTCCGAAAAATGGTGAGAATGGAGGATTTCCTTGAGGGTCCTCACTTAGGCAATCATGAAACACAACCCCAAACTCGAAAGTGGAGGACACATGAACAGCGCTAGGCGATAACGTTCATGTGGCTTCGAAAAAGGGTGAGAATGGAGGATTGCCTTGAGGGTCCTCACTTAGGCAATCATGAAACACAGCTCCAAACTCGAAAGTGGAGGACACATGAACAACCCTAAGCAATAACATTCATGGGGCTCCGAAAAAGGGTGAGAATGGAGGATTGCCTTGAGGGTCCTCACTTAGGCAATCATGAAACACAGCTCCAAACTCGAAAGTGAAGGACACATGAACAGCCCTAGCCAATAACATTCATGAGGCTCCGAAAAAGGGTGAGAATGGAGGATTGCCTTGAGGGTCCTCAGTTAGGCAATCATGAAACACAACTCCAAACTCGAAAGTGGAGGACACATGAACAGCGCCTGGAATTAACATTCATGGGAATCCGAAAAAGGGTGAGAATGGAGGACTGCCTTGAGGGTCCGCACATAGGCAATCATGAAACACAATTGCAAACTTGAAAGTGGAGGACACATGAACAGCCCGAGGCAATAACATTCACGGGGCTCCGAAAAACGGTGAGAATGGAGGATTGCCTTGAGGGTCCTCACTTAGGCAATCATGAAAGACAGCTCCAAACTCGAAAGTGGAGGACACATGAACAGCCCTAGGCAATAACATTCCTGGGGCTCCGAAAAATGGTGAGAATGGAGGATTGCCTTAAGGGTCCTCACTTAGGCAATCATGAAACACAGCTCCATACTCGAAAGTGGAGGACACATGAACAGCCCTAGGCAATAACATTCATGAGGCTCCGAAAAAGGGTGAGAATGGAGGATTGCCTTGAGGGTCCTCACTTAGGCAATCATGAAACACAGCTCCAAACTCGAAAGTGGAGGACACATGAACAGCGCCTGGAATTAACATTCATGGGAATCCGAAAAAGGGTGAGAATGGAGGACTGCCTTGAGGGTCCGCACATAGGCAATCATGAAACACAATTGCAAACTTGAAAGTGGAGGACACATGAACAGCCCAAGGCAATAACATTCACGGGGCTCCGAAAAACGGTGAGAATGGAGGATTGCCTTGAGGGTCCTCACTTAGGCAATCATGAAAGACAGCTCCAAACTCGAAAGTGGAGGACACATGAACAGCCCTAGGCAATAACATTCCTGGGGCTCCGAAAAATGGTGAGAATGGAGGATTGCCTTAAGGGTCCTCACTTAGGCAATCATGAAACACAGCTCCATACTCGAAAGTGGAGGACACATGAACAGCCCTAGGCAATAACATTCATGAGGCTCCGAAAAAGGGTGAGAATGGAGGATTGCCTTGAGGGTCCTCACTTAGGCAATCATGAAACACAGCTCCAAACTCGAAAGTGGAGGACACATGAACAGCGCCTGGAATTAACATTCATGGGAATCCGAAAAAGGGTGAGAATGGAGGACTGCCTTGAGGGTCCGCACTTAGGCAATCATGAAACACAACTCCAAACTCGAAAGTGGAGGACACATGAACAGCCCTAAGCAATAACATTCATGGGGCTCCTAAAATTGGTGACAATGGAGGATTGCTTTGAGAGTCCTCACTTACGCAATCATGAAAGACAGCTCCAAACTCGAAAGTGGAGGACACATGAATAGCCCTAGGCAATAACGTTCACGGGGATCTGAAAAAGGGTGAGAATGGAGGATTGCCTTGAGGGTCCTCACTTAGGCAATCATGAAAGACAGCTCCAAACTCGAAAGTGGAGGACACATGAATAGCCCTAGGCAATAACATTCATGGGGCTCCGAAAAACGGTGAGAATGGAGGATTGCCTTGAGGGTCCTCACTTAGGCAATCATGAAACACAGCTCCATACTCGAAAGTGGAGGACACATGAACAGCCCTAGGCAATAACGTTCATGGGGCTCCGTAAAAGGGTGAGAATGGAGGATTGCCTTGAGGGTCCTCACTTAGGCAATCATGAAACACAGCCCCAAACACGAAAGTGGGGGACACATGAACAACCCTAGGCAATAACATTCATGGGGCTCCGAAAAAGGTTGAGAATGGACGATTGCCTTGAGGGTCCTCACTTAGGCAATCATGAAACACAGCTCCAAACTCGAAAGTAAAGGACACATGAACAGCCCTAGGCAATAACATTCATGAGGCTCCGAAAAAGGGTGAGAATGGAGGATTGCCTTGAGGGTCCTCACCTAGGCAATCATGAAACACAGCTCCAAACTCGAAAGTGGAGGATACATGAACAGCGCCTGGAATTAACATTCATGGGAATCCGAAAAAGGGTGAGAATGGAGGACTGCCTTGAGGGTCCGCACTTAGGCAATCATGAAACACAGCTCCAAACTCGAAAGTGGAGGACACATGAACAGCCCAAGGCAATAAAATTCATGGGGCTCCGAAAAATGGTGAGAATGGAGGATTTCCTTGAGGGTCCTCACTTAGGCAATCATGAAACACAACCCCAAACTCGAAAGTGGAGGACACATGAACAGCGCTAGGCGATAACGTTCATGTGGCTTCGAAAAAGGGTGAGAATGGAGGATTGCCTTGAGGGTCCTCACTTAGGCAATCATGAAAGACAGCTCGAAACTCGAAAGTGGAGGACACATGAATAGCCCTAGGCAATAACATTCACGGGGATCCGAAAAAGGGTGAGAATGGAGGATTGCCTTGAGGGTCCTCACTTAGGCAATCATGAAAGACAGCTCCAAACTCGAAAGTGGAGGACACATGAACAGCCCTAGGCAATAACATTCATGGGGCTTCGAAAAAGGGTGAGAATGGAGGATTTCCGTGAGGGTCCGCACTTAGGCAATCATGAAACACAACTCCAAACTCGAAAGTGGAGGACACATGAACAGCCCGAGGCAATAACGTTCACGGGGCTCCGAAAAACGGTGAGAATGGAGGATTGCCTTGAGGGTCCTCACTTAGGCAATCATGAAAGACAGCTCCGAACTCGAAAGTGGAGGACACATGAATAGCCCTAGGCAATAACATTCATGGGGCTCCTAAAAATGGTGAGAATGGAGGATTTCCATGAGATTCCTCACTTAGGCAACCATGAAAGACAGCTCCAAACTCGAAAGTGGAGGACACATGAACAGCGCTAGGCAATAACTTTCATGGGGCTCCGAAAAAGGGGGAGAATGGAGGATTGCCTTGAGGGTCCGCACTTAGGCAATCATGAAACACAGCTCCAAACTCGAAAGTGGAGGACACATGAACAGCGCTGGGAATTAACATTCATGGGGCTCCGAAAAAGGGGGAGAATAGAGGATTGCCTTGAGGGTCCGCACTTAGGCAATCATGAAACAACTCCAAACTCGAATGTGGAGGAAACATGAACAGCCCTCGGCAATAACATTCACGGGGCTCCGAAAAATGGTGAGAATTGAGGATTTCCTTGAGGGTCCTCACTTAGGCTATCATGAAACAAAGCTGCAAACTCGAAAGTGGAGGACACATGAACAGCCTTAGCCAATAACATTCATGGGGCTCCGAAAAATGGTGAGAATGGAGGATTGCCTTGAGGGTCCGCACTTAGGCAATCATGAAACACAATTGCAAACTTGAAAGTGGAGGACACATGAACAGCCCGAGGCAATAACATTCACGGGGCTCCGAAAAACGGTGAGAATGGAGGATTGCCTTGAGGGTCCTCACTTAGGCAATCATGAAAGACAGCTCCAAACTCGAAAGTGGAGGACACATGAACAGCCCTAGGCAATAACATTCCTGGGGCTCCGAAAAATGGTGAGAATGGAGGATTGCCTTAAGGGTCCTCACTTAGGCAATCATGAAACACAGCTCCATACTCGAAAGTGGAGGACACATGAACAGCCCTAGGCAATAACATTCATGAGGCTCCGAAAAAGGGTGAGAATGGAGGATTGCCTTGAGGGTCCTCACTTAGGCAATCATGAAACACAGCTCCAAACTCGAAAGTGGAGGACACATGAACAGCGCCTGGAATTAACATTCATGGGAATCCGAAAAAGGGTGAGAATGGAGGACTGCCTTGAGGGTCCGCACTTAGGCAATCATGAAACACAACTCCAAACTCGAAAGTGGAGGACACATGAACAGCCCTAAGCAATAACATTCATGGGGCTCCTAAAATTGGTGACAATGGAGGATTGCCTTGAGAGTCCTCACTTAGGCAATCATGAAAGACAGCTCCAAACTCGAAAGTGGAGGACACATGAATAGCCCTAGGCAATAACGTTCACGGGGATCCGAAAAAGGGTGAGAATGGAGGATTGCCTTCAGGGTCCTCACTTAGGCAATCATGAAAGACAGCTCCAAACTCGAAAGTGGAGGACACATGAATAGCCCTAGGCAATAACATTCATGGGCTCCGAAAAACGGTGAGAATGGAGGATTGCCTTGAGGGTCCTCACTTAGGCAATCATGAAACACAGCTCCATACTCGAAAGTGGAGGACACATGAACAGCCCTAGGCAATAACGTTCATGGGGTCCGTAAAAGGGTGAGAATGGAGGATTGCCTTGAGGGTCCTCACTTAGGCAATCATGAAACACAGCCCCAAACACGAAAGTGGGGGACACATGAACAACCCTAGGCAATAACATTCATGGGGCTACGAAAAAGGTTGAGAATGGACGATTGCCTTGAGGGTCCTCACTTAGGCAATCATGAAACACAGCTCCAAACTCGAAAGTAAAGGACACTATGAACAGCCCTAGGCAATAACATTCATGAGGCTCCGAAAAAGGGTGAGAATGGAGGATTGCCTTGAGGGTCCTCACTTAGGCAATCATGAAACACAGCTCCAAACTCGAAAGTGGAGGACACATGAACAGCGCCTGGAATTAACATTCATGGGAATCCGAAAAAGG